>NC_056740.1:272538563-272866677 GCF_019279795.1 Protopterus annectens
CGTAAGTCATTAGGTACTGTCCATTGTCACTGTATCTACCCCATCCTAGCAACCACTGAGTATGTTGTGCATGGATTAGTTTTCAACAATACTGTGTATTGATTTCACTTGTTTAGCCTGTGTTGACCAGGTTAGTCCCAGTAGGCTAGTGGTCTTTTTTTTTTTATGGGAGACTAAAGATGGTATTTATACTATTTGGTCTGGGCATTGGGGATCTTCCCCTACTCATTGCAGTGCTAGATGGTACCAGAGGTCTCCTACAGCACCAAAGAGTAGGCCTAAGGGAAGCAGCAGCATGGAAGAGAAGAGAAAAGCTATGGAGAATTTGGAGGTGGAATGTGTGAACTGGAGAAAAATGTGTTTGATATGGAGCTTCAGAATGTAAACAATGATTCGTGTGTGGTGGATGTTAGAATGAGGAGTGCTTAGCCATCTCCATGGAGAAAGAAGTAAGCAAGTCTGTTGAAGTGGTACCGATAACAATAGAAAAAGAGATTTGATCTATTCGCCAATACTTAAAATTGGCGTTGGCTCTGAGGTGATGGAAGCCGCGGGGAGAAGGGTGGATAACAGGTTAGATGGTCCAGCTTTTGTTTTACAGTTTAATGATAAATCTGATGAGATTTGTGCATGTTTGAGGAGTGCATGGACTAATGTGTTGAGTATGGACATCAAGAATATTATTGGGGTTAAGCCATTGATTGTGTTTGGCAAAGGAAAAAATGTTAAAACTATTTTGGAGAAGGATTGTAGGCAATCTAGATCGAGGATGACAAAATGTGGGTCTTGCAAATGTTGTAGGTTCATTGCTGAAGGGGCCTACATTTGTGTATTTGGGTTTAGAAGAACTTTGGCCTGTCCAGGGGTTTGTAGTTGTAGTACCAAGAATTTAGTTTATGTGGCCTCATGTTTGTCCTGTGACGCCTTCTACGTAGGAATGACTACTCGAAGGCTCAGGGACAGGGTCATGGAGCACATTAGATCTATTAAGAAAAAAGATGTGCACAATGCGTTGTACTTACACAGCAGCCACTGTCCTAACTTCAGTAAATTCCTGTTTTTTGTAGTTGATAGAGTGTATTTTGGTGTGGAGGGTGACATTAAAAACAGGGTTGCCCTTTTGGAAACTGAATGGCAATTGCGATTGAATGCCATGAGATATCCAGGTCTCAATGACAACATTTCTTTGAAGCCAGTTTTGAAACACAAATCAGCTACATTATAGGTTGCTTACTGTTATAAATGGAAACAGGTGTTTTTCTACTAAATGAATTTTGAATGTTTAAATGTTCACATGTTTTTCTACTAAATGAATTTTGAATGTTCAAATGTTCACATTTTTCAGTATAGTGATTTCATTCATGCAAGTGTTATGTTTTCTGTATTTACTTGGAGGGGATAGAGGGTTAATTTTTAACATCAAGAACTCAATTGGGTGAGTCAATTGCATTGCTTCAATTATGATGTCATGAATAATGGGTGGGAGCATGTGAGAGAGTATATATTGTATTACTTGTCAGTATTTTAAATGACTCTGATGATGCCATATTGATGGTGAAAGCGCTCAGTCTTGAATAAATTGTTTTTTAGACCAGACATTCATTGCAATGGTGACTTGAGGTGCAGTGGTTGGAATACTCTGTTTGTTATCTCTTTGACCCTGTGTTGGGTTGTATTTCTGGTTTGCAGATAACAAAACTGGCATTGGGGAAGGCTTGCAGATGATAATGCTGATAAAAACAATCAAGCAGATGATCCAGGTAAGAGTTCTGCTGTTTCATGGAGTGAGATGTCCGATAACTTTTTTTCAGTAGTACTGAGGATGGAAAATGAACCAGGTGATGTTGTAGCAGAGAATGCAACAATTAAAACTTAAGCAACGGTAACAGAAAATAAAAGAGGAAAGCGTAAGAAAACTGAGAAGGTGTCTGGCTTTCTGGCAGCAGATAATACATTAACAAACAAACTGTGAGATGACGTCCCCTCTGACATTTTATTGGTGATGCTGGATTCACTCTGGATCCATGACTTATGATAGCCAAACAAAAACCCATAGACCATAGTTGAGATGATATTCAACTCTGCAGTGTCACAGTCCTGAAACATCAGTGAGTATGTGTTTGGACATATGAAGACCCATTTACACTATCTAGATTCTGCTGGTAGCATACTACAGCATGGTCTGGAGATCTGCACCAAGATGTGTGCTGTCAGTGAAATTCTGCACAACATTATTGTAATGAGACATCTGGAATATGTGGCTGTCATTGGAGAAACAGACAGGCTGGAAATGGCAGTGGAGGAGATACCAGATGAGAAGCTGTTGGAGGAACTGACTGCAAGGCAAGATCATGTGAGCAGAGGTGGGCACAATATGTTGCAGTACTGTCACAAAAGTAGCATCTGTTCTTCAGCTATGGGCCAGATTAGACACAGCATACATTATAACTGAAATACCACACCCAGGTTATGTTTTGCAGTGCACTAACTGGCCATGATGTGAATCAGACGCCACCTACCTATATATCATTGCTGTCAGAGCAGGGCACAGTAGTCATCATATACATTGTTGGGGATGGACACAGTGAAAGGAATTGGCAACAGGCACACAGATGGTGTGTTGAATTTTACTGAGAATGTAGGAAGGAGTGTGTGATATGATCAAAGGAGTGGATAGAGCTGGGTAGCTTTGTAAGGAAGGACTATTGCATTCTAACAGGGGTGGTGTATAGCAGCTGGGTGTATGTGTTCAGTGTGAGTGCCAGGTGGCACATCTCAGGCAGATGTGGTCACTCTGTTTGTATGTGTGTACATATGATAGATGTTGTGGGACCTCAAGTGGAAAGGATGCAGACCATGGACATCCACAGTCACACTAATGTGTTCTCTTTCAGGATAGGCACTAGTGCCAACACCTACTGGCAGGAGCAGTGACAAATCATGAGACTGTGACCAACTGTTTCTCACCTGTGTCTGCCTGTTGCTCACTCCACGGCTCTGCTGGTAGCCACATTGTTCTTCACCTGGCATCTGACTGGTAGGTAGAGTTGACGAATTAGCATTCTGTGAATGAGACTTGCCTGATCTGTGGGGTGTACCCTTGAATAGGAAAGATAAGTGGCAGTCACAGGAATAATGTTGGCCTTAACTCATAGACCTAGTGCAGTCAACATGCCAGTCCAACATGCCAAAGAAGTGCCTGATGCACCACTGACATCAGGCATTCCATTTTCCGTAGTGTCAAACCTATAACTGCTCTTCTGTGAAAGGAAGCAGCTAAATACCCATGTGTGACATGTGACATATATTACTATTATGCAAAGTATGTAAACACATGCACCATAGTGCCTGTATCCCAAATGTGCCTGTGAAGGAGAGACGGCTTTGTTAAGCATCACAGAGCTTATGGCATATGTGTGTCCCTATTCTGTGAAACTGAAATAAAGTGCTACTAACTTAGTCCATTAACAGTAGAGATCAGGAAAGGTGCACCCAACTTGGCTCTGATATTCAGGATTCTGCTAGATATTTTAGAGTATGGGCAAACTGTGCATCAGCACACTAAGTGGAGAATGAATGTTCTCCAGCAGGGTATTAATGTACAGGTAATGCACACTGAAGAATGAGTCCACCGCTTCACGGCAACATATCAAGCCGCCGTGGAGCTTGGACTGAGAAAGCTAAACAGCTGCCATTATTTTACTATAGTTAAGCAGTGCTTTTGCTGTTTAGCGAGTGTAAAATGTAAAAAAGAAAAAAAAAAGACAATTAAAAAAAAAATGTGTGTGTGTGTGTGTGTGTGTGTGTGTGTGTGTGTGTGTGTGTGTGTGTGTGTGTGTGTGTGTTCATGTTTGTGTGCAAGTCAGTGAAAGTGAGTGAGACATTTACACTTGCTAATCAGTGCTTTTGCTGTTTAGTGAGTGTAAAATAAAAAAATTAATAAAAAATTAAAATAAAGCTTGCATGTGAGAATGTATGCATGTATGACAGTAAGACAGAGATCGATCGAGCAAAACAGAAAAAAAGTGTGTATGTGTTTCAGTTTCTGTCTGCGTGTGTGAGTGAAATGTGTGCATGAAAGCAGAAGAGACTGTGTGTGTGTGTGTGTGTGTGTGTGTGTGTGTGTGTGTGTGTGTGTGTGTGTGTGTGTGTGTGTGTGTGTATGTGTGTGGATGAGAGACAGAGAGAGTAACATGTGAAAGCGATCTACTGATCCCCTGGCAGCAACAGCAGTTTTGCGTACCTCTCCACCTCAGACATAATTCTCAACCTATTTGCACAAGAAATCTGGACAAAGCCTGACATAAATGGGGGGGGGGGGGTGCTAAGAAATAGGGACATGTTTTAAAAAATGCTCATAAACTTAGATCGTTGCTAGAATAACTTGTATTATCATTTACTTTCTGAAGGACACAAAACCTGAAACTCAAATAGATGTCATCATTTAGTGACTAATCTTTAGATCATCCCTGTTGTTTGTCTAAAACACATTTTTATAAGGAACAGGCTGAAAATATGACGCAAAAATCGGGGCATTCTGCAAAAATATGTACATTTGAGAGGTATGCTCCTAGATCAAGGTATCTGGATAAGCCTAAAATAAATGGCATAAAGGCTCAAAATAGGAACATATTTTAAATTATTTGTGTTAGCATGTATTTTCCGAAGCAGAGGTGTGTGTGTGTGTGTGTGTGTGTGTGTGTGTGTGTGTGCGCGCGCGCGTGTGTGTGTGTGTGTGTGTGTGTGTGTGTGTGTGTGTGTGTGTGTGTGTGTGTGTGTGTGTGTGTGTGTGTGTGTGTGTGTGTGTGTGTGTGTGTGTGTGTGTGAGATCTACTACTGGCAGTATCAAAGAGGTTTGTATACCTATGGACCCTTCAGGTGATGAAATCTGGATAAAGCCTAAAATAAAATGGGAACAAAGGTTCTAAAATAAGAACATATTTTAATTACTGCTCATAAAATTACAAACTTGCTTAAATAAAAAGATTTGTGTTAGCATGAATTTTCTGAAGGAAATAAAACTCTGAAAATCAATGTATGTCATTATTTAGTAACTTCTGTCTCCAATGACTGGCAATAAACCAAACATTTTAGGAGTAAGGAACCAAAAAAAAAGTAAATAACCAGATATTTTAAAGTGTTATATCTTGGATGTAAAATGCTTCCTCCAACACCATTAACATATACTACAGTAAGTTTGAAACATTAGGTGGAGGAACTACTTTTTATCAAAAATATATAAAAAAATAAGAAATTACTATTAGCGAATAAGTATGTACAACACAACAATTTTACAGCGACTCCATTCTCTAAGCACAATAATGCCCTCCAGTGTGTGTTAATGTGTAACTAACACCATGCCAGGGGCCTAGAGGCCTGACACTGCAGGGTGGGCATTAATTAAACATTAACACATTCACCCTGTCAGGCATTATTGCTTGCTTCATCTCCCCAGTCAGGGACAATAGGAATTCTTCTATGGTGATCAAAATTGGTCCTTGAAGGTGGACTACCACATTTGGTCATCCTTTCATGTACAGTGGCATAAACCTTCTAGCAGGCTTGTAAAATTATGTCAGTGATCCATCAGTGAACCTGATGGACAATGCTGTTGTCCATTAACAGCCTTAATATCTACCACCAGCTCATACATTACATGATTTCAGAATGCCCGGTTACTTTTACCTATCAATACACATGCAGTAGTATACCAGTCTGAGCCTGGGACCTCTTCCTTTATTTGGGCAACATGTCATAGTCTAATATGGACATAGATCTGTGGTCATTGAGGAACAAATCAAATATACAATGCCTGCTGTGGTGTGCACACAGCCAAGTAGCATCTATACTACCACTAGATGCACCCTTACCATGATGTAGTATCACAGGACAGGTCCTTATAGTGTCCCAAAATGTAGCTAGGGGATGGACCATGTAGTAACGCATACCCAATTAGCAACTTATGCATACCTTTGCCTTATAAAGCATGACCGTCACATGCTGTGCATATATTCATCCTCCTAGTATCAGCTAAAATATGTTTTGATTCCACCTTACATTGTCCAGTATGCTCTGTATATAATACAGATACACTTATAGAATGCATTATAACACAATCCTCTCTTTCAGCACTGATAACAGGGCTATTCATGATTCCCACACTGCCCCACAGCTACTGTCTAGGTGGGTTAAGACTGAGCATGGCTCAGGCTCAGTCCCAGGCATCTACCACTGAAGCTCATCCTGTAAACCTCACAGCTGTCTGCAAGTGGCTGTGAAGGACCTCCCAGAAAACAACAAACTTTAACATAACCAGTCACCACTCCTACCTATGTCTGGTGTTCCCTGAATGCAGTATAAGTTAAATCATTCTGTAATCTGTAAAGCACTGTAGTAATATATTGCACAGTTCAATAATAAGCCTTCCTATGGCCCCACCCCCTATCAGCAGGTAAATGTATTTTTTAACTGTTACTGACTTCCCACTCAAGTGCAACAGCCATTACTGCACTATAAAAGTGTTTTTGCATTTGTTTCTACTGTTTTCTTGAAAAAAAAACAAAAACATGTTGTTATTTTCCCGCCTTACTAAGCTAGAAAAGTCCAGTTTCAGATACCTGCTGATACCTGGACTGTGTTTAAGCTTCTGTGTTTGGCCATACCTTACTTGGGCAAAAAGGAAGTTTCTTTGTTCACCAGTGAGAGTGGGGAGCTCTGAACAGAATACCTGTCCATGGAGGAGTGGTTTCTGTCTAAAAACTGTAGTTTCATTGACCATTTTGGGCTAATTTCTATCTCTTTAATCTTTCTGATATAAAAAATGCATTTGCGCGGTTTTGCATATAGCGCAGCAGCAGTTAGCTAGGGTTAAACTATGGCACTAGCCAGTCCGTCGGTTTTAGCACTGAAATCAGAGGTTTCTGACTAGCACTTGGCTCAATAGGAGACAGAAGCACTAATAAACTATTGTACTCAATCCCCAACTGTTGTTTGTAGGGAACAGTCAAACTACCCTCCCCTACCAGGCAAATAAGAATAGTTCCTTAACCCATTCAGGCATGTTCAAGAGTCATCTCCCAGTGTGTTCTCCTGTGCACCTGATGGATGCGGGCATTCTGAGGCAATGTCACAACTGCCTCATGTACACAGACAACTCTCTCCTCCTACCACACAATTACAACATCTGCAAGAGATGCACTTACATAGCTAGACTTGAGGCAAGGCTCTCTCCAGTCACGACTGGAATTGACAGTCAAGAGGAGAAGGTACCAGCCTGCAACACTCCACCTACTACACATAGACCCACCACACCTGCAACTGCAAACCCACACATAGATACATAAAGACATATTCGGAGGCTCTAAATAAAAATCTGTGGAAACAATAGAGACTTCCAAAGCAGACACGCAAGCAACCTACACCCACCAACACACCACAATCATCACATAACCACTAAAACTAGTGTTCCGCACAACCACAGCCCTTAAGGCAAAACACCTTACCAAACACACTTGTAATAGGTAACTCCATAGTCAGGCTCACCGATGTCCCCCTCACCAGACTGGACAAGGAGAAGGTCACTATCAGTTGCTCGTCAGATGCCAGAATCCGCCACATTACCCACCCACTCAGGTCATTCCACAAGTACAAATAAGACTTTGTCATTGTCCATGTTGGTGTGAATGACCTGAGACGTACCTCCCTGGACTACATGAAAAGAGACATAGAGGAGCTCTCTGATTATGTAATCAAGGCAGGTATGACCCTAGCCCTGAGTAGCATCTTACCCACACCACGAATGATACAGTACAAGAAAAAAATGATAAATTTCAACAATTGGCTGTTTTTGGTGTCACTCAAAGGGGATCCAGTACTTGTCTGCCTGGGATGACATGCTCGACAAGCCTTGATGCTTAGCCAGGGATTCAGGATACTGGCAAAGGCTCTTGCCACCCCAATAGTGCCTTTTTTAGGCAAGGCTCAAAAAACAAATCCACCATCGTAACATGTACTAGTGACAAAAAAATTGAGGGTCATGCTGCTGAATGCTAGGAGTTTAAACCTCAATACAGTCTCTCGTGGAACCCCTCAACATGGAGAACATCGATATTTGTGCAGTAATGGAGACCTGGTTCAAGGCTCAAGAGAGCCCCCCAGCGATTCCAGGCTACAACTCATACCACCCATTTCGGCTTCAAAACCCAGTCCGAAATACAAAGGGAGGAGGCATATCCATATTCATCAAGGATAACTACACCTCCAGACTGGTTGCAAAATATGATGCCTCGGAAATCATCCAAGTGCAAGCGACAATGAGCAAAACTGCATTCCAGATTGTAGCTTGCTACAGATCACCTTCCCAGCCCCATGACATGCACTCTTCTTTCCTCGAGGTACTGGAATATATGAAAGTCCAACCGTGCACCCTTATACTGGATTATTTCAACTACCCAAACATCAACTGGGAAAACTACGGAAGTACTAGCACCTTTGCGCAGTGCTTCCTAGAGTACATTAACTCCAGTGCACTGGACCTGCTTATTAACACCCCACAAGAGGTAAAAATATACTGGACCTGGTGATCACCAACATGAGGGACAAATGCTCCACATCTGTGGTAAATTCCTCATTGGTCAGATCAGATCATAAACTCAGCACCCTAAATATCCACATACCACCCTCACCCCCCACCCAAAAAGAAACCATGGTGGAAAAACTTCTCCAAGACAAACTTTATGCTACTCAAGACTGAGGTGGCAAACATCGCTACTCCTCAGCAGAAAGGCAATATGATTGAATCTGCTATATCCTACACAAAAGCACTCTACAAGCACCTACATGAGTGCATGGACCATGCTATCCCAAACAAGACCAAGACCCAGTTCTCCAAAAGAAGAATCCAGTCTGGTGGTCCCTGGCCATAAATAAGATCTATAATAGAAGGAAGAAATTATTGCAAAAAAGAGTAAATATCCAGGAATGGAGGAGGTCCCTGACCAACCTTAGCAAAAAGCTAAGAACCCTCATAAAAATCTCGAAGGCGAGCTTTGAAAGAAAAATCACAACAGACACCAAAGACAATCACAAAGCATTTTTTAGCTATGTCAAAAATCTAAATAACACCTCACAGATCTGCTCTGAGCTACAGCATAATGGGTCAAAATTCACAGAACCAACTGACATCACCAATATACTGGCAGATAGGTTCAGTGCAAACTTCACCCCACCCTCACCCCCAAAGGGCCCATTTCCATACCAGAAGATTGTACTGCCCCTAAAATCACAGACACTCAGGTGAAAATAGCACTTTCCAAGGCATGAAACACAGCATCCATGGGACCAGACAGCATCCCAGGCTGTGTGCTACATGAACTCCAAAAATTAATTAATTCCTCACCTTAATACCATGTTTAACCACAGCCTCACCTCAGGCTATGTGCCCATAGAGTGGCGCACAGCAAAAGTTATACCACTCCACAAAGGAGGTGCCATCACTGACCACAGGAATTACCACCCCATCAGCCTGACGAGTCTCATCTGCAAGGCCATGGAGCGTATCATCATGGAACTCATAAACAAAGACGTTGGGAACCTACAAACCCTTGACCCCACCCAGTTAGGGTTTGTAAAGGGAAGGTATTGTCTCCTAAATCTGGTTGACTTTTCCAAAATAGTCACTAAAGCAATAGCTGAGGGAAAGGTGGTTCACACAGCATACTTTGATCTTGAAAAGGCCTTCGATATCATTCCCCACTCGGGAATTATTGACAAACTCACCAACCTAAATATAAATCCCTATGTTACAAGATGTGTTGCTAACTGGCTCATGGATAGAACCCATTCAGTGAGAATAGGAAATGCTAGATCTGACTCCAAATCTGTGACTAGTGTTGTACCACAGGGCTCAGTCCTGGACCCCATCCTGTTCGGTATCTACTTCTCAGAGATACAAGCAAACACGGAGGGACTATGGCTAACAAAGTTCGCAGATGACTGCAAACTGGGTGCCATAACTGAGACTCCTACTGACAGATATCCTTCAAAAGGGTTTTATGGATACAGATACGTGGTGCCAAAACCACGGCCTTAAGCTAAATGCCACAAAGTGCAACATCAACCCTTTGGGAAAAACCAAGTACCTATGAATTACAACATAGGTGGTAGCCCACTTACCATGGAGAGTGTGATAAGAGACCTAGGGACTCAAGTGGACAGTAACCTCTCCTTCGACAACCATATTGCTAAAATGATTAGAAAATCCTTCTACATGGCTCACCTTATCACAAAAGGGTTTGCATCCAGGAATAAGGATGTTATTCTCCCCCTCTACTCTTCACTCAGTAGACCCGTTATTGACTATAATGCCCCATTCGGGATGTACCTACCAAGACATCTGCAACAAATGGAGAGGCCTCAAAAGTACTTCATAAAGAGGATAACGGGCCTCAAACAGTTGCCTTATGCCAGGAGGCTAAAAAAACTCAGACTGTACTCGGTCGCATACCGGCTACTCAGAGATGATCTCTGCCTGACATACAAGGCTATGTCAAACCCCGAATTGCTAGAAATGCTCCACCTAAGGAAAACCCAATCCACCAGAGCTACTCGCTCAAGGGACATAAACCTGACATCAACAATAAACAGGACTTGTTGGAGGGACAGATTTGTGTCCCAGAGACTTCCCTTGTTCTGGAATAAGGTCCCCATAAATGTAAGGCAGAGCTCCTCGTTAGCGCTCTTCAAGAGGAATCTTGATGAGTAGATGGAAAACAGGAAATTCACCCAGGGAATCACTTTGGTGGCCCTGCTAGACAGGGACACAGGAAGCTAGACCACTTGGGAGGGAAGCGTAAGCAAAACATTTTTTGGCTAGGCTTAATTATGCCTTAAGGCCAATAGCCTAGTACCTACCTATGAACCTATGAAAACAAAGAAATATTAAGCACACATTTTCCTCACATGTCAAATGTCCCATGTAGACCTGTAACAGCAGCTGCTACTTTGTTTTTCCACTCCAGAATGAATTCTGCTATATCCACTACTATTCTTTTTGCTTTTCAGCAAATTTCCGCAATGTGGGAATGGCTGCATCTGCTTTGATTGTACAATATCGGAGGTGGTAGTGTGGTAATTATTCTAATAAGCCAGTAAAGGATAACTGTCTCTAAAGTACTCATTTTACACACTACGTATCAGACCAAGGTATGGAATGATGCTTATACCTGACCATGAACCACATTAATGACCTCAAAGTGCATTGTGCATGCATGGGCAAGTCAATGACTCTTGTAAGGTTGCAGGAGCATTAAATAGTCGTGTAGCCCCAGAGATGTTATAGTGCAATAATGAACTGGGCTGTTGGTTGTAAATGGTACATACATTAGTCCATCATGACTTTTACACTACCTTAGCACACTTTCATCTATGCATGGTTGCACTGTCATCCTGTCCATCACTACATGTCATGTGGTACCTACAATCTTCATTAATGCAAATCTGCTACCACTTTCCTCAAGATTGTAACCTATGTAATGGCTATGGCTTCTGAGGATGCTGATTGTGGGAAGACTCCTGTTTGATGCAAGAAAAAAAAAATATTTTCTGTATTTCCTTCACAGGAATTATCGGTAGCACCTTCTGTGGAACTCTTGACTGGGACAAGTGTAAGGTGGATGCCTGGCACTGCATTGCCAGGGTGGAAAGTGATGTCACAGGCATCACCCACATTGGTCAGCAGTGTAGCTATTGGTACAGCAATCCGAGGAGACACCACTGTGATTCCCACCACTGCTACCAATGTGTGATGGGCACCAATATGTGTCTTCCCCATACTAGACCAGTAATCAAGGAGCCTGAATCCTCATCACTGACACTGCAGGGGGATGTGCACTTGGAATACAAATGGATACACACAGTATTTCCAGATGCAGACCTCCCTGCTTCAAGCACAATTTCCCTGAAGATCATACAGGGAAAACACTCAGCCTTGGGTCTGGATATCTCTATATCTGTCTCCCTCCAGATCCCCAATAAGACTCCCCACTGGTGCAGCTGTAGGGTTAGGTCTTCAGCCAAGTATCCAAGCCAAGTCATCCAGCACAGTCTCTGTAAAATCAGTGCTTTGTATCCCTTCCCCAAGTAGCTGACACACACACACCCTGAGAGATTTGATTTTACACACACACACACACACACACACACACACACACACACACACACACACACACACACACACACACACACACACACACACACACACACCCACACACACCCACACACACACACACACACACACACACACACACACACCTGGTAAAGGCTGGCACTTATGTACCTGCTGTGCCCCCTTCCGTCCAGAGTATAAGGTAGTTTTGACTGCCACTAGACACTGTAAGGCCCTTAATGCAGGGTGTCCAATTATACTGTGTAATAGTAATACTAATACAAATGGTAGTAATGCACCAAGGCAGCTAAGCCTTCTGGAGTGGCCCACCCAGTGTTACCAAATAAACATAAGGACTCTCAAAGGTTAGATACTAAGAATTAGCCACGATAAATGTTTGAAATATATTTAATAATAAATAATAAAAGAGCATGAAAATACTGAATATATAGTCACAGTAAATTACAGAGTGCAAATCACAGGAAATACTGAAAAGAACATCGATGGACAAATAAATAAAAACAGTTTCTAAACTAAGCTTCACTATATTCCTGACTGAATCTAAGAGAATTTACTGTCCGCTAATAACTTACCTAGGCAAGGCAAGATGAAATACATGAGCAGTCTTTCTAGTCAGACTTTCCAAACAGAATACTCTATCCTCTGAGGTTACTCCCAGTAAAAGATACTATCCAAGATGACTTGAAGAATGACCTCATCTTGTCATCTGACTCTGGGTTCCACAATATCTCCTTTGGAAGTCTGAGACAGGACTTTAGCAGACTGCTACAATACACATTTAGAGCTAGAAACATTTACAGTGATTCCTCCCTTCTTTACAAAAGCTAACAGATAATGGCTGCTCCCAGACCTACCGTCTCTGGACCTGCTCAACACTGTAGGATGCTGTTCAATGATTTAACAGCTCATTTACGTTCCATTATTCTTCTTAAAATAAGCCAACTGGTTAACCTTCGCTATGCCAGTATCCTCTTTTAAAACATATACATTTAATTTTTATACCATAATACATGTACATTTCTGTTCACTTCAGCAGGGTGCACTGTTGATATATTTTTACCACAGTTAGCACAAGCACAGCTCACAAATACATTTTCAGTACAAGCATCTGTGCAAATCAGCTTGATATGCAAACAACATGTAATTATTTGCAAAATTCCAGTTAGCTCTGCTGGCACAAGTCATACATCCACTGCCCTACTTCTCCGTGGCATGGCTGGCAGTACCTCCTATAATCACATCCCCCCCTCCACCCCCTTTGAAGTCTCAAGCTAGTTTTTCAAGTGATCCTTGAGAAACATGGCTTGAGAGAAATAAGCTTATGTGGGAATATGTTACCCCATTCCCTGTCATGACAGCCCATCTGCATTGGCATTGCTGACGCCACTACAGTGTTGCACTGTCATACCATATGACAGCAACCCTAGTACCACAATAGTAACTTGGGATTTTGCTGGCTGGCTGCATGTAGCCAAAGATACATCTCAGACTCTTCTGCCTCCCACTACAAATACCCAGAACAAGATCCTCCCTGTCACAGTAAGGTTTCATCATTTTAACATGGTACAATTTGTGCCCCTGCCTCCTGCCTAGCAGTTCTACCATGTAGTTAACATCACTGACCTTCCTTGCCACCTTGTAGGGTCCCTCCCAAGCTGCCTGTGGTTTATTGTGTCTGACAGGAATGAGAAACCTCACCTCCTACCCCACAGCATACTCTCTGGCTCAAGCATTCCTGTCATACCAGACCTTTTTCTGCTGTTGGACTCTTGCCAGGTTCTCCTGGACCAAGCCAATGAGCTCCCTAAGCTTTGTCCTGAGGTTTAGGACATATGCTACAACAGACTTCTTGTGAGATTCACACTCACCCTCCCACTCATCATGAATCCAATCCAAGGGCCCCCTCACCCTATGCCCATACAGCAACTCAAAGGGTGAAAAAACCTTTGGATTCCTGGGGTACCTCTCTGTAGGCAGACAGCAGATGGGGCAAATATTTGTCCTACTCTTTCATAAACTGGTCTGCTAATGCTTTAGCATGGTCTTCAGTGCAGAGTTTAACCTCTACAGAAGACCATTAGTCTGGGCATGGTAGGGGGTAATCTTTAGGTACTTCATGTCACACTTCCACAAACAAGCCAGTAGGTCTGACATGAAATTGGCACCTTTGTCAGTCAGTATTTCTCTCAGGAAACCTGCTCTGCTGAAAATATCTAACAAAGCATTTTCCACCTTCTCTACCTTGGTGGAGGAGAGAGCCACCACCTCAGGGTATCTAGTAGCATATTCTACTCCCACTAAGATATATTTCTTCCCTATGGAACTTGGGATACTCGGAGTCCCACCAATATCCATAACTACCCTCTGAAATGGCTCCTCAATCACAGGCAAAGTCATCAAAGGAGGTTTGACCTTGTCTCATGCCTTTCCTATTTTTTGACACTCTTTACAGGTTCTGCAGTACCCTGTTACATCCCTTGCAATCCCAGGCCAATAAAAGTTCTGCATAATATGTCTCTTGGTATGCTTTATGCCCTTATGACCTGCAAAAGTAATGTTATGGGTTATGGCTAGAAGTACCAGATGATAGGCTCTGGGCACTACCACCTGCTGTATTACCTCACCCACTATCCATATCAGGGGTCCACTCTCTATACAGTAGCCCTTTTTCCAGTATACAGACTGCCCTTTTCCTTGAGAATTGCGTGATCAGGTGATCCTTAGCTACCTCCCTCAACACTTATGTAGGGTCCGAGAGCTGATCCTGTCTCAACTCTACCTTTATGACCCTTCCCAGCTCTCATTCCACAGGAAGTCTGGCATCTTCTGACAGTGGTACCTCACTGTCAGCTGGAGACTACCACTCATCTCTGCCCTTGAGTTACCCTGTCCAAGGGTACATCAGTACCTATCAGCAGTTGTGACACACCTTCAGGCTCACTGTTACAGGGTAGATCCCTCTCTTAAATAAGCACATCACCAGACCTGGCTTCAGGTGTGGTGTCTGTCTGGGTCTCCCCCAGGCTACCAGACCCACATGCCTGTCTTCAAGCATAACTATATGCACACAAGTTACTGCATTATCAAAATCATTCCCTATCAAGACAACTGCAGATTTATTCAAACACACCTACTTGCTTGCGTCCTTTTCCACCTTTTCAGTCCAAAGATATTTGGAATGAGGTCCCTCCTAAAGCTCTGACAGGAGTCGACTGCCCGAGCAAGTACTGCTTCTCTTTACCCTTGCAGACTTCACAATGGTTATGTTGCAGGCTCTGCCTCTCTTAGCAGTGGCCTATTTTCCATCCACTAAGATGGGAGACAGACTCCGGTGATCGTTTGGTACCCCTGTTGTCTCCAGACAGCATACCACGGGCATACTGTTATTCCCACTTGCTGGCTCCCCACCTTTTTTTCTCCACCTTCCTTCAATGGACATTTGTATGCTACATGGCCACTCTGGTTACATTTAAAACATCTAAACCTTGATCCTGGCCATGTAGCTGAGCTAGTGGCTTCCCCTGTTACTGGTAGACTCTGGGTGGCTTAGGCTACCCACCATGGTTTCCTTTATTATCATGTACAGCACTGGGTATACCCTTCTTGTGTAGTTATGCACTGCTTGATAAGTAGAGATCCCCTTTTTCCCCAGCTCATCTGCAGAGTTACACTCCTGGTCTGCCAACCAGAGTCTCATGTCCTCATGCAAAGTGCTTAAGGCTTGTTCCCTCACCAAAAAGTCTGCCAGCCTTTCAAAGGTGGTGACCTGACACCCACTTACCCACCTATGAAAATAAGTGCTTAGCTCAGAAATATAAGCACATACACTTTCATCGGCCTTACGTCTATGCTCATGAAAGTTTTTTCTGTAAGCTTCAGGTGTTAACTTATAACATTCCAATAAACATTGTTTAATCTTGACATAATTTAAACAATCAGTATCAGACAATTTAGGAACAGCAGTTACAGCTTTATCATTAAGTAAGGAGGTCAGAATCCTTACCTAGAGCCCTTAGTCAACATCATATTGTTTACATACTCTTTCAAATAGGTGAATAAAACTATCACAAGTATCACCTTCTGTATACTCTGGAAGAAATTTACTGACCTTTGTTGCTTCTGAGATTTGTTTATCCCCTTCCTCTTTACCTCAATGTCCCTGTCAAAGTCAGCATTTCCATCTCAGGTTGACACTGCATCTCATTTTCTTTGGTCTCCAAATACCACAGTCTCTCTACCGATTCTAATTCCATACATTTTGCCTCCAGTTCAAGTCTCTTTAACTCCATACAGGTTTTTAAGTCCTCTGAGAAAAGGGTGAACTGTCCTGTTTCTGAAGGCTACACATCCCACTCAACAAACTGGCTGTCTTCCTGGTTGCTGGTCTGTGCTGCAGCTGCCACTAAGGCTGAAATTATTTCTTCTTTAGTCAGATAGGCATGCACCAGTCCTTTGGATTTGCACACCTTAGCCAACTGGTTCACTGTCAGCTTGCAGTAATCCTCTGCTGACATCTTTGCCTCCTTCCCCTGACTAAACTAAATTAAACTAACAAAAATAAACAAAACTGTTGTGAAAATGAAACTCTGTATCTTTACCTTGTGGCTGCTGAGAGAACAAACACCTATAGTGACAACTGCTTACAAGCTACAGAAGTTAAATTAATATTCCACTACTGCCACCAATGTGGCATCCCTCCTCTGGGCCAGTGATCAAGGAGCCTCAGTCCATTGACACCAATGAGAAATGTTCACTGAGAAAGAAATAGACACACAGTATTTTCATATTCAGATCTCTGCACCAAGTACAATTTCCTTGAGAGCACACAGGGAATGCACACTCCAGTCCTCTGGCTGGACTTTCTCTCCAGGCCCTAAATAAGACTTCCCAATTACACAACTTTAGAAATGAGTCCTTAGCCAAGTGTTCCAAGCCAAGTCCTCCTCCACCTTCTCTGTGAAATCAGCACTTTCAGTATCCATGTTTAAAGTAGCTTACACACACACACACACACACACACACACACACACACACACACACACACACACACACACACACACACACACACACACACCTGGGAAAGACTGGCACAGCTTACTTGCTCTGCTGCCTCCACCTAGACTATAAGGTAGATACACTACCACCAAAATACTCAAAGCCAGCTACTTTAAGGCTCTTGCCAGGGTGCCCAATTACTGTTAGTAAAATGAATACTTATACAAATGGTAATGGTAACCAAGCAGCAAAACTTTCAGTAATGTGGAGCTACAGTGAACTAAATAAATGTAAGTGCTTTCAAAAGTTAAATATTTTCTAAAGGACCACCCACAATGAAAGGTACAGATATATTTAATAATAAATAATAATAAAAAAATAAAAATATTGAATATCCATTTACAATAAACATCAAAGTTTCAATTCACAGGAAATATATAAAAACAACACAGATGTAAAGACTCAGACAGATACAAAAAAACAATATTTAGCTAATCTCCCTATATTTTCCTAATTGACTGAAGAATTACTGTTCCCTAGTTACTTACTAAAGCAAGGCAAGATGAAGTGAGATGAGTGTCTCTTGTCAGGACTAATAACAAAGTGCATCTATCACATCTCACACTAGTATTCAAATACAATTTCTGTGCTAGCTACAGAATGGCACCACATTTAGTCACCTGACTTTGTTGTTCCCACACTACCCGTCACTAGCAGCTGAGCCAGGATTGACACAGATGTGTCACAATACACACATAGAACGTTGTTAAGGCTTAATACAACATCTGGAAGCTATAAAACAATTCCAACACTTCCACCATTCCTGCAGAAAGGCTTTTCAGAGACAGTGCATCCCTGGCTGCATTGAGACCTCTGAGATAAAATCTTTATAACCTAAACAAACTCATTTAATTTCAGGTTATTTTTCTTAAGGTTAGCTGGTCTGAGCTTAACCCCTTCCCTTCCAGCATCCTCTGTTAAAAGATATACATTTAATCAGTTACAACAATACAGTCTGGCATACATGTATATTTCTTTTCTGTCCGGCAGGACCCACTGCTGGTACATTTTAACACAAGCAACTTTACAAATATATTTTAACACAAAGCATCTGTACAAATTAGTTTGATATTCAAACAGCATATAATTCATTACAAAACTCTAGGTAGCTAGGCTGGCATATGTTACACATGCACTGCCCTGCTCCACCTAGCATAGCTGGCACTACCTCACATCATCACAATAACTTCTACCTCTGAGATCACCATACCTTAGAGAAAAGGGGATATTCAGAAAAATGGCTATCTCTGGCTTAGTATATGTAAGTCTGCTTTTTCAGCCATTCATTCTCTTGAAAGCACCTTGACAAGCTCATAGTGTGGTATAGGAACTGTAAGGCTTTAGACCGTAAGACTCTCCAAAGAGTGGTGAGGGTAGAGGAGAGGATTATAGGGTCCTCGCTTTCATATTTACACGACCTGCATGAGGCTCTGTGTCTAGGCAGAGCCAAAAAGATAGTCAATGATCTCACTCACCCTGATCATGGATTGTTCTCCTGCTTCTCTTCAGGTGGGTGATACTGCAGCATGTGCTGCAAGTCATCCAGGTTTAGCAGGAACTTCTTTCCACAAGACATCAGACTGTTGAAGTCTAATAACATATGCAATCACAGGACATCAGATCAGGTACATAACTTAGGAGAAAACTTGTCCTTAACTCATTCACTCTGGAGGAACTCAGAAAAAGCTGCCTGCTTAATTCCACCATAGGAACAACAATGCAGCCTGAGCTCATTTTCAGAAAATCCATGTGTAATACCATACAGAAAACAAATGTTCATAACTCTTTAACTATAAGAGCTAGACTAAAAATGTAAATGCGAAAGTTGTTCAGCAGACACTGACCTTTCCAACAGTGTAAATGTTGATAATGCATATCAAAGTTATTATTAAATATCTGGCAAGAAATGCCGATATTGTGCATATTTTTTACCTTTTTGGAAAAGCAAAGCAAAATATCTTGGTCAATGTGCCAAGCAGACCTGTACAATTTGAATTTAATTTGTTAGTATGAATGTCAGCTTTAAAATGATACCCTAACCATTACTGTGTGATGCTCCTTTCTTGAGATATTCACAGAAATGTGATTAATATATTATTTCTCATAACTGATAAATAAACAAAGCATAATATCTCATCACCTGTAACAGACAGAGCCTACATATCAGTGTAAAAGTTGTGCATCTGAATGTCAGCTTCAAAATTATGCATCATTTGTGTGATCACCATGCTCCCTTACAAAAATATGGGCATAATAATGAAAAGTATTTAAATGTATAATTTTCATAATCGTACAAGACTAAACAGACTGTGATATCTGTAGATGTGTACAGTGCACAGACACAGTTCTTTTACCATGTTGTAAGGGGTAACACTGTCATCAAAATGAGGTATTACTTGGCACACTGACATGCTCCCTTGCAAAGTTATTTACCAAAATATGAAAAAAAATCATAATTTCCATAACCTGTCCGAAACAAACTTTGATATCTGCACGTGTCCAACAAGCAGCCACAATTCATTTACCATGTTGTTACCAGCAATACTGTCTTCAAAATGAGGTATTACTTGGCACATTCAGATCCTCCCTTGCAAATTTATTTACCAAAATATGAAAAAAATCATAATTTTCATAACCCAAGTCCAAAACAAACTTTGATATCTGCATATAAGTACAACATACAGGCACAATTCTTTTACCATGTTACAACTATCAATACTGTTTTCAAAATGAGGTATTACTTGGCACATTCAGATGCTCTCTTGCAAAGTTATTTACCAAAATATGAAAAAATAATCAGAATTTCCATAACCTAAGTCCAAAACAAACTTTGATATCTGCACCTGTACAACATACAGGCACAATTTTTTTACCATGTTGGAACTAGCAATACTGTCTTCAAAATGAGGTATTACTTGGCATATTCGGATGCTCACTTGCAAAGTTATTTACCAAAATATGAAAAAAAAAATCATAATTTCCATAACCTTTGCCCAAAACAAACTTTGATATCTGCATATGAGTGCAACATACAGGCACCATTCTTTTACCATGTTGGAACTATCAATACTGTTTTTAAAATGAGGTATTACTTAGCACATTCAGATGCTTCCTTGCAGAGTTATTTACCAAAATATGAAAAAAAATCATAATTTCTATAACCTGAGTCCTAACAAAACTGATATATGTACATGTGTACAGCATTCAGAAGCAGTTGTTTTACCATGTAGACACATATGATTGTAAATATGCACATTCTTGGTGTAGCCAACATACTGCTGAATGGGTACATGTAAAGAGAAAAACCAAGGTAAGGACTGCCACTCCACTAATGAACCCAGGACAGGCATGGGACTTCAGTAGCAGGCAAGGCCATCTCATCTATCTGATAGCTGTGCTGGCTACCCACTCAGACAGCCGATAACACTGCAGTCTCACGACCTCCTTCGGTGTCGCAGTCTGCCTTACCTATGCCTTTTCTCTTTACATGTGTCCATTCAGCAATGGACCTAAGGGATCAATTTCTGTATTAGTAAGCCCTTCCTGTCATCTAAACTCTACACATGCCTGATAAAAGCAGACTAAAAAAAGAAGTATTGCAGGTGGTCACTGACATATTAGATTGTATGTGGTAGCACTCTCCTGAAATAGAGTCTTACCATACTGGTCCTACTTGGTCATGGGTGTTTTCCATTCTTCTTACAAGCTGCATGTCACCAATCCTGCAAAGCTCTCTCACGCCATTGTGGAGGTCAGTCAAGAACAATGCAATGCCCCTCCTCATTTAGGTGAACGCCATCCCTTCTGAACAGGTGAACATCTTCTGCGGTGATGCTGTCATGACAGATAGTAGATCCACCGACCCTGTGCATCAAGCCATGCATGAACCCATTCTGCAAATGTCTGGCAAATCACAGGGGATGTAAGTCAGTAAATATTAACATATCTATTCATATTCTTCATAAAATACATTCTAGCACAAATTCTGTTATTCTAACTAATTTAGAAATAATAATACTTAAAATCTAGGTCCAGATTTTGCCTCGTATGTGTTACATTTTTTGAAATTTTTAAAAATGAAAGAAATAAATTGGTGTGGGGGTAGCTTGCAATTGACTCCAAGTGGAGAAAAACCCAAAGCTGGCTTGTGCATTCATCAATGTGATAACGACTTCTAATTATGTGAATAACAGTGACAGCTGCTGAGAGTTTTGCCTGGAAAGTGATAATGACTCAGTGATATATTGTAAGTGCACTTATTGGTAATGTGATCATGAACTGCCTTTCATTACTGCAACGTTATGCATGCTCAGACACAGGTGATAACTGCTGCACAGAACCTGTTGAGTAGGCATTCATTATAAGCTGTTATGTAACACAGACTCATTATCATCAGTAAGGAGAAGACCTGAGTAATTTAGAAAATAGTATAACACTTAGATATTACTGAGCCCTTCCTCCCACCTAAATTCCACACATGACTGACAAAGCCAAGAAAAATGCTCAAAATATATGGTACCTTCATGCCGGTAGTAGTCAGCAAGTAATAACCTTTATCTCACTCAGACAACTACTGAGTATAATAATCATAGATACAATAAGACAGGCAAACATGTCAAACTTATCTGTGTGATCCATTTAAAAGTATTAATTCATGTTATCTCACCTAACCAGCCCTTTGGTTACAAGAGTCAGAAGTTAAAAAGACAGAAATATTGGTCAAAATATCCGGTGGAACAATGCCGACAATCAGAGAACACACAAAGATCAGACCTAAATTTTGCATGAAAACCATGGACTTTTCTAAAAAGTGTTGAACACCAAGACATGTTACCTAGTCTAGATAGCTTGTCTTCTGATTAAAGGCATACTTTACCAGTGATTCAATATAACACAGCCAGCTCCCAGGATGACAAAATGGTGAAATGGATTAGCCAATCATGCAACATCTTTTCTGTGACACTAATTTATCTTCACCAGTAACCCCATCAGTTGTTTGTGTGCTATATGACAATAAACAATTCTGCCCAGTGGTCACTTCTGCAGTCTGACCATGTATGTATAGGCACTTCCCTGATACACAAATCAATTATTCCCCCAAGCAACATCTTCATTATTATGTGCTGGTGTAAACCTACACCAAAATTAAACATGCACCAAAATTAAACAATTACGTAAGCCAACCCTTCAGTAAAATGTTGATATATGCACAAACACCAACATGAAGCATTTCCCTGAATGACACAGCTCCTAGTGTCTCCAATCACCAACATGAAGCATTCACACAAGTGCACGTTTCATAAGCAATACAATGCATTTATGAGAAACACCATCTTGGTTACCTGTCTAGAGCTAAAAAAAAAAGTCCATGGACTCTTTCAGCAACATTCTAAGCAACAAAAATGAAGGTAAATGTAATATATTAGACAACTACATGTACTTGTAGCCAATCAAGCAACATGTTTTTGGAAGGTGGAAGGAAATCAAACAACCCGGAGAAAAAAAACTGAATATATATTGGCGAACATAAAAAAGTTCATAAGGTCAGTTAGTTGAGGTGAGCACAGACCCTGGAGCCTAAAGCAAATGTTTTACAACTGTCACCATATCCTGAAAGAGTTCTGTTACAAAGTGGCATAAGGCAAGTTTTAGGGCTTGATAAAAACTAGCGTAAATAACAGCCTCAGTGCCCTACAGTTAGCAGTATGCTTATAGCTGCTTGATTGAAGTAAGAAGACAATACAGGATCAAGACATATAAAAAACTACAAAATAAATGATACTCCCTTGTTATAAACAGTTTCTACAGCTTTGTCATCGAGTCATACTCTGACGTGTAAGTGGTTTAAACTCAGAGGGTAAGAAAACTAACAGCTTAGAATTACCCCTTCAATTACAGCAATTTCAGAGTTTATAGCAAGAAGAGTGGGACAATGACATCCCTAGTTGACACAATCCCTTTGTTTATAAGCTGTGCAATATAGTTTTCTTACAACAGGCACATGTTAGTCAAAAGTTAGGCCACTATCCATAAAGTTCCCAAATCCAGAACAAATGGGTCAACTCAGATATATATTGTCTATGTGGTAGTTTCCTGGCGGATAGACTACTTCCCAAAACAGACAATAATGCAGTTTTTGGCATTTTGTTTTAGTCCATGATTTTGGCATCATTGGAGATGCTCCTAACGGCAGGATGACCAATTCACTCGGGGAGTCAGAGAATTTGCAGGCTAGGAGCAGTCACTATCTCATTCAAAATGAAAAGCTATACAAATGTATTATGCCAGGGTGTTAGATGTAACCAGTTCTAACAACTCAATACAATTTACATGCCAAATGTGTTATTTAGATGCATCTACCTATACTACTTCACAAACACATGGAAACATTACAGACAAGTTACAGAAAATCAGCCAGCAATTTTTTTTTGTTGTGATTTGTTTAGCAGCATAAAACTGCATGCTCAGTCTGGATAAAAGACTATATAAGATAAAATCTAAATGTGCATTGAAAAAAAAAAAAAAAAAAAAACTTGAGTGACACAGCAAATACACTGTATGCACATAAGATGAACAATACTGCTGCAACATATTAAGCAAGTAATACAAAGAATGTGAAAACAACCAACACAGTAACCAAGAAAAGAAAATGAACATGGGGGTCCATTGATTACAGATTATTTAATAAAAAAAAAAATGTTCAAGAAAGCAAACAAATTTAAAGTGTTGGAAATTTAACTGGCAAGGATAAAGTTGTTACATTTGATTTTTTAACCAAAGGTTTTAAAATGTATAAATTTAGCACATTTAAGGTATGGTGAAAGTGGCTGCCATGGTTTGGGGGCTAGAATGGAAAAAAATCTGATCAGAGCTGTGGCGTTTTGTTTTAGGAGTTTTGCATGCTAGGCACGAGCAGGAAAGGATACTGGGTAAATTGGTAGATGAAAGTTTTAGAGTACAGAGTAAAAGGTTGACTCTTTCCTTTATGGGCAGTAAAAATACGTTTAGTCATTAGTGCACCATGCTTCAAAGAAACTAAAGACAATATATAGAAATGCTTCCGAAATGTCAATATTCAGGCAATTTTGCAAGCAATCTTCAGAACTAGCGGTTATTGGCTATTCTCACTTCTACATGCCCTTTCTCAGGGACAGGACAGGAATGTATCCCACGACTAAACCCCCAACCCCTAAAAAAGTCAAGTAATTAATGAAAGTACTTCAGAAAAAACAGCAATCCTAAAATACCAAGGAATATGGCCACTTACCCAGGTTAACTTATCTCAAGAACACACAAGGGTACGCTTTTGCATCATACACCTCAGTTGTCTGAAAATAGGATCATCACGCCAACTGTGTGACTTTTTAGAAGGAAGTGCCCCTGCATCAGGACACACTGCTGTGGTCAAGCAATACTTGCACACTATTTAATTCCCATACCAGAATTAACGGAAGTCACAATCTGCAAATAATTGCTACAAAAAAATAATAAAATAGATAAAGTAAAACACACCCTCAGAAGTACTAAAACAGAAAAAAAGTAAACGGTAGATGCATTAAGGAAACCAAACCCATTTTTCTGCAATGAACAAACAAGCATACATGCAAAAAAAAAAAAAAAAAAAACTAAACTTTAGTACAAGAAATGACACACAGCTTTTTTCTGAAATCGCCCCTCAAGTAAAGCCACATTCTTATGCCAACACAGATAATACTGCAGATAATAGTAAATCACAACCGACAACTATCACTTGAAAAAGGAGAAACAGTTTATATGAGTTAACGGTTTTGTTTACCTGCATTTTAGATTAACCCAAAATATAAACCAACAGAAAAACAAAGCTGCTTCCCCACTACTAAAGGGTAACGTGAAGGAGAGAAACCACCTCTACTTTGTAAAACCAAACTCAGCTGCAGATGAACTGCTTGTTTCACGGTCAGGAGCTCTGTAAGAGGCTGTCTTTTCCTAAGTGGCAGTAAATACAAACTGACAAAGTGACACACATAACTCAATGATTTGAAAAAATAAATAGAGGGATCTGGCAGCTATTCTGGTGAATGCAGCAACTTATTAGAAGAGCAAAAAGGAACTGCTAATGCTGGACCCGCTATTTATTCTAACAGACCAAAGAAACCTTACATTGGGGGTGGAGCTGTTATGCAAGTGGCGGCTTGGCTGTTGGAATCTGATTGTCTGCCAACACTTCCTTCTTGCAATGCACAGAGAATTGGCTTACTGGAATTACAGAGTACATACTAAGTTGATTTTCTATGAAAATTCAAACACTGACCGTGCAAATTCACACTCAAAAACTAAGTTGAGAAAGTAACTGAAACAGTTCAGGTACTTTTTCAACTTAGTTTTTAACATGGGAGCTACAGCAGGAATGTAAAGTTAGATACGTCGGTGGAAGTCACTCGGGTGTAACTCCATAAATTACTACCGTCACACAGTGCGCTCGGATGTAAGCACATAGGCGCTGTGTGACGGTACTCGTGGTTAATGAGTTAATGTTACTGTAATGTTATATAACTTAAGGGAAAACTTCTCTGTGCAATACTTAATGCAAATTGGTCTAAATGGTGCAATAGCTAGGCTGGTTCTTCCCTTACTGCTGTGCAAAAATGAGGAGGCAAGATAACATTCTGTGCTAATTGAATAATTAAGTCTCATAAATCTGTGCAATATATACATGTGCAATATTGATTCAGTGCTGCTACTAGTTATATGAGGAAATAACCTATGCTGTGGAAACTGTCTACTGTTACTGTGCTGTTAAATAGTCATGTTGTTTTCTTGTATTTGTATGAGCTGTCTACACTTTGAGACTGAAACAACAAAATTTTGTTCAGCTTACACTGCTGTGTGGGTCTAAATGACAATAAAGTTTACTTTGACTTTGACTTTCACATTACAGTGCTCACTAAAACTGGTCCCACCATTTCAAATGGTTACCCTTCATGGTATCTCCTCAAGGTCCGAAAAATTTATAGTCTCATCAATGGACGCTTTGCCCTCTATTGTATGTAACTCATTAAGCACCTAAAGCATCTCAAGAGATCAATATTTTCTCACCAAAAATATCTTAGATTTTAGTATTGTTAGCTACTCTAATAGATTTAACGCCCTTTATCTCTACTCTGTGTCATATAGAAACATGATGGGTGATGTTTGCTTAGCCGTCAGTCCAATGAATGACCTGGCACCCTTTGAACTTGTTTAACTAAACAAAACCAGTAGGAAAATACCTTTCAGAGACCTAAATCTATACTATCAAATCATTATCACCAAATGTATGACCGGTCCCTAACCCAGCATATTCTTCATTTCCACAGTAGGCTTCTCTTACATATACAGCATCCTGTTTCCATGGAAGTGTTTAAATCCAGTCTCGACGAATGGATAAGTGATTTCAAATTTTTGCCTAGCATATGTGAGGTGAGGATAATCTTCTTAATGGGAGCTGTAAAACAGTATAGCCAATAAATCTGAAATGTGGTTAAAAAATACTCAGTGTAAGACTTTGATAGTCCATCATCAGTAGTGGATGATATGCTGGGCTTCTTGATACACCCTTGTCTGTAAGCTTAGCTAGAACCGATGAACTTATAATATCTCATAGTAGAAAATAGCTCAAGTTGTATTTCATAGTTTAGTTGGCAAGTTTTAGGAGCCATTCAGATATCTGCATATTAAGACACCATTTTTGTCAGTTCAAATGCTCTCACTTTTTTGTATTGTTGTCTTATGATTAGTCTTCCTGGATTTGAGCAGCATGAACCTATGCTGGTATATTTATATGCTGAAAAAAATATAAGCATGGAATCAGATGTCGCTATTGAAATTCAAGAAAAAAGATATGGACTCCTGCAAAGCCCTAAATATTACATACATGGGACAGTAGCCAAGTTATAGTCAAGGGAAAATTGAGGAAGAAAATTTTTCTTGTGATATCACATCATGAGCGGACAGGTAATTCGCTGTGGTGAACCCTAACCGGGAAAAGCCGAAAGAAGAAGAAGAAGATCACATTACATTTCATGTCTATGTCACATTTGCAGGCAATGTGCTTTACCAATTCCTTACAACATTCTAGACTTAAGACTACAAATCTTACCTGCCTACACTATGTGTCTTTATTTTAAGTACCAGTAAAGCAAAACTGTAGAATGTTATCTGTCTAGGAGCAAAGTGAATGAAAGTGTACTTCATTCAGAGAAACATGACACCAAATCTGAGAGACATGACACCAAATCTGAGAGACATTACACCAAATCTGAGAGACATGTCACTAAATCTGAGAGACATTATACCAAATCTGAGAGACATTACACCAAATCTGAGAGACATTACACCAAATCTGAGAAACATGACACCAAATCTGAGAGACATTACACCAAATCTGAGAGACATTACACCAAATCTGAGAAACATGACAGTAAATGTGTTTCACTGAAGTGGAAACAAGAAACTCCACACCCTACAAGCTCTCCTCACTTTGGAGAGTATAGACATCTGTGCTATTGCGAGACATGGTTTAAGTTTGCAGAAAGTACTCAGGCAGTGCAAGGCCTTAGTGACCTCCACACATTTAGGCCATCAGTTGCACAGACAGGGAAAAAAGTTGGAGGTGTATCATTCTATATTAGCAACAAGCATAACTCTAGGTTGATTAAACAGGAAGATCCCTGGAATTTATCCATATGCAAATCATCACAGTATGTCTCTAAAATTCCATAGCAAGTACCTAGACCTATTGGAGTCATTCACCATTAAACCAAATACCATATTCATGGGAGACTTTAACTACCTCTCTATAGACTGGGAAACATACACAACATCATACTCACAGGCACAATGATTCCTGGGCTTTATTAACATAAATATTCTTGACCATGGTCAGCTGCCTGTCAGGGATCAGATCTGCCAGATTTGGCATGCACCCAAGTCAGTGCACCCCAAGACCAGTATGACTGCATCATAGTCCATGTGTCTGTAAATGACCTGAGACATACCTCCCTGGACTATGTGAAGATATACATGATAGATTTGTTAGACTGTGCATCCTTGGTCGATGTGAGCATTGAGCAGTATTTTACCTTCTCAAGGATGATGCCACAGTACCAGCAGAAGATACCAGACTTTACTATTTGGCTTAGGTATTGGTTTCACTCCAAGAGGGTGCAGTATTTGTCTGCCTAAGAGAATATAGCAGACAGACCACAATGCTTTGCAGGGATAGTCTGCACCTGCCATCTCTAGGTTTTTGAATGTTGGTTAAAACCTTGTCCGTCCCCACCATGCTTTCTTTTATCGAGTGCCAACCTGATGAACCCATTGATATAGCTTAACTGACTCAGTAATTTCAGCCTGTAACTGCTTAATGCCAGGAGTCTAAACAAGGAACTCTACTGCCTGTAAGATCTCCTCATCCAGGAAACTATGAACATCTATACAGTTACTGAAACTTGGTTTACAGCTGCAGAAGGCACCCAGGCAGTGCAAGGCTATAATGATGTTGACACATTTAGACCCACTATTGCCAGGAAGGGTACAAAGGTGGAGGTGTCTCAATTCATATCAAACATGAACTCACCTCTTGGCTGGTCCAGCAGTATGGCATGCTAGAGCTTCTCCACTTCCAACTTAGATAAGTATAGTCCCATACCATACCCTTGGAAGATTTAGGTTCCCCTCCATGATCCAGAAAGCCCATTACACATACTTGAATGAATTAGAGACAGTCCCCATTCAACCCAGTAAAATATTCATTGGTGACTTTCACTACCCCAACATTAACTGGGAATCATACATGATCTTAAACATGCAGGCCCAGAGATTTCTAGTCATTGTTAACAAAAACACCATGAAATATTTAGTCTGCACAGCAACTGTCTTGCAGCAGATATTTATCCTGTATTGCTCATCTTCTCATCCTGAGTTGTCTAGGCATTGGAAAAGTCCCTTCAGTAGTCTTATTACTTGCTCCACTATACTTCATGTTTCCATATGGGCTGTGTTATAAGCAATTTCCTGCATGTTATGACAGTTATATATGGAGAGTCATGTATATGGAAGGTTATCTGCCAAGGTTCTAGGGCATATCTAACTATACCTGGAACACACAACAAACAAAACATTTTAATGAGGTCTGTTCCCTGCTTGCACAATACCCCTATATATAAATGTATATTTCTTTTTCTCTCTCTTTCTAGATGTATATATATATATATATATATATATATATATATATATATATATATGTATGTATGTATATATATATATATATATATATATATATATATATATATATATATATATATATATATATATATATATATATATATATATATATATATATATATATATATATATATAGATATATATATATAGATATATCTATACATATGTATGTATATTTGCCTAGCATATGCTGTATGTGCACCTCCCAACCAGATGACCCTGTGGGAAATACCTCACAGGAACCATTTGTGTAGACTGGATGTGTGCCAAGTGTACACATCATGTGAACTGTCAGGATGGCACAGAAACACATTATAAATAATGCCCTGGAAGTTATAGACTACCTGACAGTTTAAGGAGTGGAAGCCCGTCCTGTTTATGTGATGCAAGGGTCTTGATAGCAGCATGTGTGCCATTTATGGCTCCCAGAACATCAGCGAAATGGGCAATGCAATAAAAGGCCCACATGAATTATTTTTAACTTTATCATTGAGAACCAGGTATGGTTATCCAAATGTTGTAACATTATACTGAGGAATTGGTTTAGGATGCACAAGGCTAGTGTCTGCGATATCTCTAATGCATCCCTTGTAGGTTGTAGTAGATAAAAGGGCTAAGGCTATTGTATACACATGAAAATACATACCACTCAGCCCTCCTCAATTCTGCTTGTAGGTAACACAGTTTGACTAGATCCCTTAAAGTATCACTTTCTACTCTGAAATGGTCCATAGTCTGTTAGTCTGTAGTCTGCTGGCATGTCCGATGCTGTCTGTTCCTCATTTGGTGGCAAGCAGGGCCACGACACACAGCACTGGCTCTGACAGTAGTACCAAGTACACCCTGTGGTGCTACTTCTGCTGTTATTTTTAACATTGCTGCCTTCATACACCATGGATCATTGTGCTCAAAATGGCTTTGTTCTGCCTCACAGCACTCCCATTTTATATTCTCTGAGTCTGTCCATAATTTTGGGCTCCTTCATTTGTATAATCCACGTGGCTCATTTCCAAGGCATTCCTCATTCCCATGCCATTATACTCTCATTAGATTGTGCCATATACTATGCTAGTTTGACCACTGAATTGCTGCATTTTCTGTGTCTTAGAAATCTGCCACATTACCAGTACTTGTATCAATTTGTGCTGCTATGTATGCTGAATGTTTGAATCCCAGGCTAGAAGACTTTAACATGTATAAGTCATGAGGATCGAAGGTAACTCAAGAGACTTTAAGATGCCATCTTCATAAACAACAAAAAAAAAACATAAGAAGGCTATAAAATTTAAAGATATGAGTTGGACTGCTGAGTGGAAAGGCTGGTTAGAATAGCATTCCTAATCATGATGTAACTTCAAAACTGATACATAACCCGATAATGCTTTGCATGCATGTCACAGACTTTACAGAAAACTGTGAAAGTTAAAATGTTCAGAGTCTTTTCCAATAAGTAGACAAAAGAGCAGACCAGACACATCATGTGACCATTGTTTGGTATCATAGTCTGTTTCTATGAAAATAGCTATATGGCAGTAAATTAAGTGAAAATAGCACACAACTCAGATGTCAAACTCATACAATGCATGCCCAGATCCATAGGTTATACTAGACAGCAACAATCAGGAATTCACATTTACCTTTTGAGATGTTTTTTTTTATTCTTTTCTACTTCCTCAGACTGTGTTTTCCACTTAATTCTGCTACTCATTTCCACCACTTAAGACTTATATTTGCAGGTCTTATAGATTTAGATTTTGCATCTCCTTCATTTAATGGTTTCATATACAGTATCTACTCATTTAACTGTATATGTGACAAACACACACACACATGCACGCACACAGACACACACAGACACACACACACACACACACACACACACACACACACACACACACACACACACACACACACACACACACACACACTTTTTTCTCATTGCCTACTACCTAATTCCATAAAAGATCAGTAATACATTGTTTTGGAATATTCTCATTACTAATGCACGTTTTATTTATATCTTACAGTGTCCATGGTTATTTCTCTTCTTATGCAGACTGACCATGGCAAAGTGTTAGGTATGATGCTTCATCAATATTACTTTTGTTCTTCATGACAATATGGGTCATGTTCCATAAATTTCACAGAAGCTATTTATGGACATCACAGCATGCTGAAGGAAGAGTTCAGCGCACTTGCTGTGGATACTATTTCAGAAGACATGCTGAAGGCATTCTTAATAATTAGCTATTCAGTGTAGGATAATTACAGATTTTGCACACACCCTCTGACTCCAAAACACATTGTACGTGCACAAAGCTACTTAAATGCGAGAAACTGCCACACCAACTCTGTTTCTGAAATCCTCAGCGTATGCTTTATGGGCCTCAAAGAATAAAAACTAATACTACAGTTTGTCAAATTCTGTAACTAAAGAACAAAAAACATACATAAAAATGTAATCTGCAGTTAATGAATGGCTGCAGTGATGCAAGCCATAAATGAGGTTGTAGCTGTTCCCATAGAAGGGAGCAGCTAGAGTTAGATCAAGTCTGCAACTAAACTAGTTATCAGACCAGAAAATTATCCACAGGTACCAGCTAGACAGACAACTGGTGCAAGTTGTTGGCAGCATGTGTGCCCCATATATTTCTGTGGAGGCCCTGTGAGGAAACCCCATCCCCCTTGAAACCAAAGTGTGTCTTGGTCTGGGTGTACTTGCATCTGGGACATTCCAGAGACACACTGGAGATTCTGTGGGAGTGTCACAGACAACTGCCAGCCATATCCTAGCAAAATTCTTGGAAGCAATGTGCAGCAATGTGCATGACTACATTCACTTTTGATCCACCCTCATGGAGCAGAGAACTGTAATGCATAAGTTTTATAGCACTGCAACTTCCTTCATGTACTCAGTGGAATAGATTGTGCACACATACCTATCAAGACACCAGTATATCCTGAAGCAGAACAGCACATAAACAGAATGTGATGGTCATCCATCAACTGACAGGTTGTGTGTGCAGCAGATGGCAGCATAACAAACATCATTTCAACACACCCTGGAAGTGTCCATGATGCTACCATGTGGAGGGAAAGTGGAATGAGAGCAGCATTCCAGCAAAGTAAAATATCTGAGGGACTACTACTAGGTAAGTACAGTAACACAGCTAATATGTAAGCTATGAATACCCTTCACAACAATGTCCATTCTGACCAAATGTGTTTTCATTCCCCACAACAGCTGACTACCCAGCATAGGGGGCCTACAATACAACATACACAAGAACCAGAAACACCATAGGCCATGTGTTCATTGCACTGAAAGCTAGGTTGAGATGTCTGGACACATCCAGGGGTCCACTGCAATACATACCTGGGAAGGCAGCACAGGTGATAACAATGTGAGTCATGTTGCACAACATTCTATCTAGAGCACAGAGCTTCCAGCTGCAGGTGTGGGTGAACTACCCAAAGAACCCCATAAGTCTGAAAAGTACATCCCACAGGTATCATAGGAGGAGCAGAAGGATGTAGGGGACTGAAGACATAGGCATAGACAATGTAGAGTGCAGCCACAAGTGCAGGGCCAGGCAGCATGGCAGCATATGACCCACAACCTTTAGTCATGACCAGCCACATGTACATGGGTACACAGATTAAGAATTGATGTACTGGTGTTGCCCCACCACAGCAACATAGATTGCATCTAATGGCAATTGCTGATTAGATGTACACAGTGAGCATCAGGCATAATACCATAATCATAATATATAATAATATGAACGTATGCAAATCTGTCACAGCAGGGATCATCAACTCAGGGCACAGCTGACACAGGTATGCATACACACTCAGATTGTTGTATGACTGTATGGAAAGCAATAAGGGATACACATCAATGCAGCATATTCTTATCTGTACAACATAATAACATGAAAAAAGGGAAACAACACCGGACATAATGGAAAAGCTTTAAAAGTCACAGAAAACTATATCACAGTAAATTAGTAGTATCATACAAGGAGCCAGCTATATTTGCGACACTGTTGAACTCACTGTAATGCAGTCTAGGCCAACCTCACTTGAGGTGAAGGAGCATGACTGCAAGTTGAAGGCCTTGTTATGACTGATATGTCACATCAGAGGGCTTAGAAGTGGAACTGTGTTCATGTTGGGCCATAGACACTGATGCTCGATTAGTAATGGTGGTTCTCCAGAGAGGTGGCCTGCCTCTCCTTTGTTGCAATCTGCTGAGCACAGTCAGAGCTCACAGAACCCTGCTTGTACTACGGCACTCCTGCAGTACCACAGAGGCCAGGGTTTCTACAGATTGTCCACAGCTAGCATACTATTATTTTGAATGGCCAAAGCCACCATTATATCACTGTGTTTGCTCTCATGTTCTTCATGCATCACACGTAACTGGTGTGCCACACAGTTTGTGGCACATGCAAGTGCAAAGATGTCTGAGAGAAGTCATTGCTAAGAACATTCATTTGCCTGCAGCAAGAGGTGGACACCCTCAAACAGTTGGCCATGCACACCATCTGCAGGCCTATGTCCACTGCAATGCCCTGTTTCAGGTCATTGTGGGGAGCTGCCTTCAGCAGCATTCTCAACTTGGCTCTGTCATTCAACAGCTCATCCACGTCAACATCAAATTTCTCATCACTCTGCAAATAGCCAGATAAGCTCCCCTACACATCTGAGGCTACAGTTGCATCAACATCACTGTCAACATCTTGGAAGGGCACTATCAAGATGTCAACATATATAGAGTATAAAGTTAGATTACATAGCCAACATGCATGACATATGTAAGGAATGCAAACAAGGCACACACCTGACAAGACCTCATGGGAAGATGGTGCTGTTGAAAAGAGATGAACTTCAACTATTGTAGGGAAAACAAATTAGATTTTGTGATCACACCATTGCCACCATTAACCATATGAACACAGTTAAAACATGCAGAAGGTTTGACAGACACATGACATTTGTTGATGCTGTTGATGCTGTTGATGCTGTTGATGCAGTCTAGCCTAGGAATGGGAAGAAGAACACAGTATTTATGGAGGACAACAACAAGAGTAACAGCAGTGATAGGTGTGAAATATAGTTAATACCAAACCCCTGACAGACTCCTGCTGAGGAAAGTTTGTGGGCATAACTCTCAACCTCTTAGAGCAAATGGACAAAGCCATAAATAAAAGTGGGACAAAGGCCCAAAAATAGGGGCAATTTTTTATTATTGCCGTTAAAAACTTAGAAAGTTGACAACATAACAGGCTTTGCATTAGCATGAATTTCTAAAGGGTATGAAGTCTGAAACTCAAATGCCTGTCATTATTTTCTAACTTTGATCTTGAATGATTTGCCACTAATTTGCGAGAAAACCACAATTGTAAGAAAACAGACCAAAATATGAGGCAAAAATCTGGACAATCTGTTCATTTAAAAAAATTTAAATTGCTAATTTTGTAGAGTTATAATTGCATTTACTGTTTAGGACTACACACTCAAGTGTGTTAGCCTTTTCTGTGTTTATTTACTGTATTATTGCATTGTTTAGCCTGTTTCAACAAAAAAAAAATACTATCTTGTTTGCTCGTTTCCCACCTTTTCTAGCCAGTCCATATCCCAGGCTTTGCTTGTCTCAGGACTTTATTTTCTGTGCTCAGAGCTATCCAGACCTTGCTTTGGAAGAGGGAAGTCCTACTGCCTACCAGTGGGACTGGTGAGCATTGCACTGCCTATCTAACACTAGAGGAGTGGTTTCCAGCTCTGAAATTGTAATTTTATTAGCCTTTTGGGCTGATTTCTATCCCTTTCAACTTTCTGGCTTAAAAACGTGTGTGTTTGCACATTTTTCACATGCCAGAAAGTCTGCTCTTCAAATTTTCCCTTAAAACTAGCTGGTTTCTCAGTAGTAGCACTAAAATCTGAACCCCTGTGACTAGCACTTGCTCTAGAACCTGCTGGAAAGCACTAGGAAGCCTGAAGCTGATACAAGCACTCAGCTCTCCTTGTCAATAAGGAGAAATTAATCATAGGCACTAAACAGCCTATAATTGCAAAGTACCTTGCAAAGGTAAGGGAAAACAGCTCTTAAACTTTACAAAAAAGCGCCTAAACAGGCATGTCCAAGGGTCAGCTTCCGGTGATTTCCCTTGTCCACCTGGTGAATCTGGGCATACTGGGGCAATGCAGCAACTGCCTCATGTACACAGAAAATCCTCTCCTCCTACCACCCAACACTACAACCTGCGAGAGATGCACTTACAAAGCCAAACTGGAAGCAAAGCTCTCTCTGGCCAAGATTGTGCTAGACGGTCAAGAGGAGAAGGTTAACACCTGCATTACACCTCAAGCAACTCATAGCCCTTCAAAACCCACACCATTAACACCCACACATAGCAACACTAAACCCACATATGCAGAGGCCCTTAACATTAACCTGCCCAAGCAACAAGGACCTCTGTAGCCGAAATGCAAACAAACACCAGTCGCAACCAAAGTGACACATAGCTCACAACACCAGTGTGCCACCTAACAACATCCCCTAAGGCAAGACAATGTACCCAACACTTTAGTCATAGGTGACTCTATAGTCAGGCACATGATGTCCCACTCGCCAGGCTGAACAAGGAGAAAATTACAGTCAGCTGCCTGTCGGGTGCCAGGATCCGCCACATAACGCATGCACTCAAGTCACTCCACAACAAGTACAAATACGACTCTGTCATTGTCCTTGCTGGAGTGAATGACTTGAGACGTACCTCCCTGGACTACATGAAAAGAGACATGGAAGTGCTCTTGGATCATGTGACCCAGGCAGGTATGACCCTAGCACTGAGTAGCATCCTGCCTTCGCCCAGAATGGTACCACAGTATAAGGACAAAATGATTGACTTCAACAATTGGCTAAGCTTCTGAGGTCATTCAAAGGGGATTCAGTATTTGTCTGCCTGGGAAGACATGATCGGCAAACCACGATGCTTTGCCAGAGATGGTCTGCACCTGTCACCCCTGGGATTCAGGTTACTGGCTAAAGCTCTTGCCACCCCTATAGTGCCTTTTTAGGCAAGGTTCAAAGAATAAAACCACCACCGTAACAGATACAAGCATGCAAAATCTGAAGGTAATGGTACTCAATGCTAGAAGTCTAAACCTCAAAAGGAACTCTCTCGAGGCACTCCTAAAAATGGAGAACATCGATATCTGTGCAGTAACTGAGACCTGGTTCAAGGCTCCGGAGAGCAGCCCTGCAATACCAGGCTACAATTCTTACCACACCTTTCAGCCACAAAACCAGGACCGAAACACTAAAGGTGGAGGAGTTTCCATATTCACCAAGGATATTCACACCTCCAGGCTAGTTGCCCAACACAATGCATCTGAAATTCTCCAGGTGCAACTAACACTAGATAAGACTGCAATCCAAATTGTACCATGACCCAAGATTCTCACTACATCTTTCTAAACATACTGGAAAATATTAAGATACAACCAAACACCCTAATACTGGGTGATTTCACCTACCCTACCATTAATTGGGAAAACTACTCGGGTACCAACTCCTTTTCCCAACAGTTCTTGGAATTCATAAATTCCAACTCCCTGGATCAACTAATCCATTGTCCCACCAGGGGCTCCAATATCCTAGACCTGGTCATTACCAACATGGGAGATAGATGCTCCACACCAGTGGTCATCCCCTCACTGGTCAGGTCTGACCATAAGCAAATCACCCTTGACATCCACATCCCACCCCCACCCCAGTAAGGAAACCTCCTTAAAAAACTTCTCCAAAGCCAACTTCAAGCTACTGAAGTCAGAAGTGACAAACTTCACAACACCCACACAGACAGGATCTGGAACTTCGACTGCAGAATCCTACACTAAGGCACTGTACGAGCACATCCACTCGTGCATGAATCATGCCATCCCAAATAGAACCAAGATGCTCTTCTCCAAAGAAAGGAAGCCAACCTGGTGGTCCCCTGCTATAAACAAACTATACAACAGAAGGAAGAAACTGTTGCAAAAAAGAGGAAAATCCCAGGATGCAAAAAACTCCCTCACCAGCCTCAGTAAGAAGCTGAGATCCCTCATAAAATCCTCAAAAGCTAGTTACAAAAATAAAATTGCCAAAGATTCCAAAGACAACTACAAGGCATTCTATAGATATGTCAAGAATCTAAATGGTAGTGCTCAGATTTGCTCTGAGTTACAACAGAATGGCATTAAATATACTTATCCAAAGGATATTGCCAATATCCTGGCAGATCAATTTAGTGCCAACTTCACCCTCCTCTCACCCCCTAAAGGGCCCATCTCAATACCAAAAGATTGCCAAATTCCAATAATCACAGCCACATAGGTAGAAACCGCACTCTCCAAAGCTAAGAATACAGCATCCATGGGACCAGATGATATCCCAGGCTGTGTACTACATGAACTACAAAATGAACTGGCACCTCACCTAAGTGTCATGTTTAATCATAGCCTCACATCAGGCTTCGTGCCCACTGAGTGGCGCACAGCTACAGTTATCCCGCTCCACAAGGGAGGATCCACCTTGGATCCCGGGAACTACCATCCCATCAGTCTGACAAGCCTGATCTGCAAGGGCATGGAACGCATTATCATGGAACTTATAAACAAAGAGATTGGCAACCTTCAAACACTGAACCCCACCCAGTTTGGGTTTGTGAAGGGCCGATCTTGTCTCCTGAATCTGATTGACTTCTTCAAATAAGTCTCCAGAGCTGTGGACGAGGGTAAGGTGGTCCACACAGCCTATTTGGATCTCACCAAGGCCTTCGACACCATCCCCCACTCTGGAATCATAGATAAACTTACTAAGCTGGGCATAAATCCCTACGTCACTCGATGGGTTGCTAACTGGCTTACTGACAGAACCCAGACTGTAAAAGTAGCCGACTCCAAATCCAGCTCCAGACAAGTGACAAGTGGAATACCTCAGGGTTCAGTCCTGGGGCCACTCTTGTTTGCCATCTACTTCTCTGAAGTACAGGCCAACTCTAAGGGACTCTGGCTAACAAAGTTTGCAGATGACTGCAAACTGGGAGCCATTATTAAATCCCCAAATGATGTGGATATTCTACAAAAGGGCCTTACAGAAACAGATGCCTGGTGCCAGAGCCATGGGCTCAAGCTTAATGCCAAGAAATGTATAGTTATCCCCTTTGGAAAAAAACATGTACCCATGAATTACCACATAGGTGGCAAGACACTAAACATCGAAAGTATGATGAGAGACTTAGGGACACAGGTGGACAGTGGTCTCACTTTCGATTATCACATCGCCACAACTGTCAAGACATCCTTCTATGTAGCACACCTCATCACTAAGGGCTTTTCATCCAGAAAAAAGGAGGTCATTGTTCCACTGTACTCATCCCTCATTAGACCCATTATAGAGTATAATGCCCCGTTTGGTATGTACCTCATAAAACATCTGCAACAGCTGGAAAGGCCACAGAAATACCCCACTAAAAGAATCACAGGCCTAAAGCAGATGCCATATGCTGACTGTCTAAAGAAACTCCAGCTATACTCTGTGGCATATCGTCTACTCAGAGGCGATCTCTGCTTAACATACAAGGCCATGTCACACCTTGAGCTGTTGGACATGCTCCACTTAAATAAATCCCAATCCCTCAGAGCCACACACTCCAGGGATCTAAACCTTGTCATCACAATGAACAAAACATGCTGGAGGGATAGGTTCCTGACCCAGAGACTCCCCATACTCTGGAATAGACTGCCCATACATGTCAAGCAGAGCGCCTCATTGGCCCTCTTCAAAAGGAACCTTGATGATTGGATGGGAGATAGGAAATTCACCCTGGGGATCACGTCAGTCATCCTGCTAAACAGGGGCCCAGAGAAGTAAATATTGTGGGAAGAAATATTCAGGGAATTGTTATGGCTAGGCTTACATAAGCCTTAGGGCCGATAGCCTAGTAACAACTTATGAACCTATGAACCTAAATCTGTACAGTCGAGAGGTATATTTGTGGGATGTACTTTGGATCCTACAGTGGGAAAGTAAAGAGAAAGACAGCACAGTCATGTATTTAGCAAAAACAATGCTGACAGCATCACATATAAAACACAGTAACAGGGGCTGCAGATACTCACATGATGGATGTTGTGCCTGTACACCAGATGGGGCCATGTTGAAAAATATCAATATTAATGCAATGTATTGCATGTGTGTTATATATTGAGGGAAGGAGGGAGGTTGGCATAATGGTTAAGGTGTTTACCTTATGGGCACAAGGTGCAGGGGTTTATTCACACATTGAATAACTGACTAGGCTTAAAATGGCCCACAAGGGTAGTTAGCCTAATATTAATCTATAAAACTATGACCCTATTGATGCAAGCTATGAAACGTTTGTAGTAACATGCCGAGTCTGTCTGAACTTGAGCTTGCATGGTTTGGGCCCACATTGGATGTACCTGTTATGTACAATGTTACAGGAATATCAATATGACACTAAATTGCCATGCAGTGCCATGCAATGAGGCTGAGGTGATAACAAGTAGTGGTCACAGTAACATAGTATGGAGACATTCACTTGCAGTTCTCTGGTGTTGTCCCAAAGTAGATGGATCTGTGAATATTAATACAGACAGCATTACGTATGTTGAATTGTTCTGCCTGTACTGCAGTTGATTTAATACGTAATTAGACTTATGTTCATCATCATCACCATGTGTTGATCTGTCTGCACAGCTCAGATCTGCTTCTGTAAATCAAAAATGGGAATACGTGAATATGCATGCTACAGCAATATGCAATGATTGTCTCTATACTTAGACATGTCATGGAAAGAAAGGCATACATGTTCTACCTGGAACTCCAGCTTCTATCCTACCCTCAGGTATGTGTCATTTGCCTCTCGCTGTATGAAGTAAGGCCAGAAATAATGTGATGTCATCGCGGGTCAATAGTAGTTCACCACTGGTGGCATCCCTTGATCTCAATATCATTTTCAACTGTTGGCTGCATAAAGGATCATGACTAAGAAGCATTGTCTGAAGGCATCATGGGATCTGTTGTGACCTCCAGCTGCATTTGTCATGTTGGTGAGGTCGGTCCAGATTTCATTTCTCCAAATGGTAATGCCAGAATGGCCAAGGAGTCTCCATTCATGCTGTTGGAGAGCATCAAGTATCATTTCATTTTCCTCTGGGGAGAAGTTGTCACCCCTTGGATGGTTGGCCATCTGAAAGACAGTACAAGGCACATGATCATATTCTTGTGTGTGACCATTTATGAAGATGATTCTGTGGTTAACATTTGTCAGCATAAGCAGTATGCATTCCTGTGCAATCCAAAAGTCTGTACAGCACTGTCTGTGACAAATACTAACACGACATATAAAAAGTAACAAAGATACCTTCATACATAACATTTGTAAAACAAGTTCTGTTAAAGCTCACTTTTTGAGGAAAAAATAATTTTAACATGTACCTTTGAGAATGACTGATTGTAACAGATGTAATAATAACCAAAACAGAAATACTACCAGTTTCTAATGTGCCTCTGTCTCTCCAAATTACAGATACAAAGTGCACCTAATGTGCACCCAACTTTAAGTACCATTTGAGCCATGCATACTAAATGAGGCTCATGAAAATTCTATATTTTGGAATTCTATTTGCACACCTTCATGTAAAATGGAATGCATGCAGTATCCAGGTACACTGCTTAAACACCCAATAGGTATTGATAATGGTACTACGCCTAGCAAGTGCCAGTTATCTTGCAATCATCTGATTACATGATATCAATGTCACTTTCAAATAATGATTTTGATACATTTACAGATAAGACCATTGCTAAATGCCAAATGAGTGGGACCATGGTGAGCATTTTTCTGCTTTTGGATTTTTCAGGCATTTTCTATTGGAGGATTGAGATGGCTACTTCAAGGAAGCTGAGACATGTCTGTGCACCCAAATGGACCATGGAAGAAACCTCCATGATGCTGACCTTGTACGCTGGAATGGAGCATCAGATGACAGCCAAGTAAAGGAACTTCACAATGATAGAGATATGGAATCAGATTGCGAGGACACACCAAAGACATACAAAGATCTACCACTCTGGAGTGCAGGCTCACTACCGATATGATGACTTGTATCAAAGTGACACAAAGGACCTTTCTCAGAGGTCACCGAGGAGCAGAGACAGCCCATGGATCCCTACAGTAAGTGTAACTATACATATACCTGAGCATTTCTATGGAAATTAGAGAAACATCTTTGTTCATAGGTTCATAGGTTTATACTAGGCTATCTGCCCTAAGGCATTTATAAGCCTAGCCCAAATTTTTGTGGCTTACGCCACCCCTTATATGAAAAAATACTGTGCCCATTAGTTTGTTTTGCCTCTGTCCAGCAGTGACACAGAGATATAGGTTCATATTTTGTAGCCATTAATTAGGTGTTGTGACAATTAGCTTATGCAGATAATTAAGTAGGCATGGTAAATGCTGTCCTTTTAAGCATGTGTTTAATTCCCATGCTTTTCATTTCTTTAATAATGTTTATATTATCCATAATTATGAACATTGTAGATGTACATATGTTTTATAACATATAACATCATTTCACATACCTGCTGTTCTCATACATCACTGATGCCTACAGCGCCTAGGCAGCTGATGACTGCGCATTTTGTAGTTTTCCATTACAACACCACAGTATTGCCTACTACATCATTATAAGCTGAAATAAAAACTCATACATAACTTCTTTAATTCATTCCTCCTAATAAATTAAATTTTCTTAATACAGTTGTGTTTATTTAAGCCAAAAGGAATGCCTGCACTACTGCTTACACATGTCATCAGTTATGTGTTGATAACTGTTATTTCTTTACTATAAAATGTCATGTAAGTGCTTGTAATTTCCTTATTCATTTATTCTCTGCAGGAATTCAGATAAACACCTGCAGTATCTGATGCCTGTTGTCTATTAGCTTAGTCTATAAGGCAACCACCCAGCATACTTATATTTTGGGATTCCGCAGGTTCCAATCCATAAAGGGGAAACATATCTAAAATTGTTCTCTTATTTTAATTCATCCATACCATTTCCTTAGAGAAGGATATTCCACTAATTGATACTAATGTTTATGTTGTGCATGGTTACAAATAACTGAGTTAGTCATCAAATTCCTACAAATATGCATGTAATCTATAATCTTTTGTTGACATCAGCTTTTTATGTGCAGGGTTGGTAAAGAAGTATCTGTTTGTTTAAAAAGAACATGTGCTGGCTGTTAGCTTAGCCAGTATGTATAAATGTTGCCATGTTGTGGGTTCCAATCCACATAGGGGAAACATATCTGAAATTGCTATCTTGGTTTACTTCACATGTAGCATTTCGTTACAGATGTATTTTCCATTTATTGACATTAACTTTAATTTGTGCATGGTTGTGAATAACTCGACTATTGATCAAATTCCTATGAATATATCTGTAATCCTTAATGGTTTGTTAATAGCATCTCTTTAAGAACAGGGTTAGTAAAGCTTGCTACAGACTGTTATATATGTCTGACAAATGTCTTAGTTAATATGTTATAATTTTTAAAAGTGCTATCCAGTTCTGTTTTATCATTAATTGTTACAATCAGTTCAAGAACAACATTATCCTCATCTTTTGAGGGAGTGGGACGGGAAGACTTACACCTGAAATGCAGAGCAGGGAAGATGCATGTATTTGCATAGTGATGTGCACTTTGCCAAGGAATATCCCAGTGCTCACAAATACCTTAGTGTGTTCGTTATGTACAGCAACTTGTTTGGTTCTGTTAACAGGAGCTATATAATACATGACACTGTCACACTGTATGATTTATTTTTATTTATTGATTTTATTTTACATTTGTTGACCGAGCTAGTCTAACTGGATATATGTCCATTTTCAGTAGAGGCCCGAGGAGATAAGCTCCGTGAAAAAAAAAAAAAAATCATATATACAAAAATTCATATATACAATGCACATTGCAGGTACAATACAGAAATAATAAAATAGGGCAGAAATTCATAACTTAGTGCAAAAAATGCAGGTACAATACAAAATGCAGATTCAATACATAATATAAAAAATAAGGCAGCTTATTGTATAATTATATTAATAAAAAGTTGTCGCTATAATAAGTTTCCAGAAGATGTAAGTAACATTATCTAGAAGGACAAGGTTTTGTTGTTATTAAGGAAAATAGAACTTGTTAATGAGAAGTAGAGGGTAGGCAGAACCAAGTTAGAAGAGCTACTTGATTAGTCAGGTTTAGTACAGGGGCACACAACCAGAGTGTTCTGAGGAAAAGTTTTAGTTTGTTTTTGAAAAGTGATATAGAGGAAATTGAGGAAAGTTCACTAGAAATAAGGTTCCAGGATTTTCCAGTAGTATTAGTATTAGAGAAGAGAGAGTCCCCAGCCCTGTTGTTTACAAGTATTTACAGAAAGTTTATCTGATGATTGTAAGGTATTCAGATTATTATAGGGGATGATGTGGGTAGATAGTATAGGAGTATTGGAAGGTTGGTAAAGTGTCTTATGGGCTATGGTCAGTTGGTGGAATTTAAGCTGATTTTGTAGTTCAAGCCATTCTAGCTGCTTTAGATTATAACAGTGGTGGGTTCTGAATGGGTTGCCTGTAGCAAATCTGGCTATGTTATTGTAGAAGTTTTCCATTTTATTTAGGTTGTTTTTAGATAGATTAGTATATATGGGTGAGGCATAGAGGAGAGGAGAGATTAGATGAGTGTGAGCAATAGTTATTCTAGCTGCAGGAGAAAGGAAGGGTTTGATCCTGTAGAGAGAGAGAGACTAGTTTTCTGTTAACAGTTTTTAGAGTATTATTGATACGGGTGTCGAAGTTAAGGTTGTTGTCTATGGTGATACCTAGTAGTTTGGTAGTTGGATCTGGGGATATGAAAGTACCATTACTGGATGTTACTGTGAAATCTATTGGGGAGGACTTATGAGTAGGAGTAAAAAGGAGGAGTTTAGTTTTTTTTAGGGGTTCAAGAGGAGGCAGCGCTGTGTAAACCATTGTTCTACTGTGTTAAACACCTTTTGGGTAAGGGAGTGAAGTTCAGATATAGATGTGGCTGAGCATATAAGTGTGGAATTGTCTGCGTATTGTATGCATGTAGCTTGGGGGATTGTTAGGTGAAGGTCATTGATAAATATCAAAAAAGGGGGGTCTTAATATGGACCCTTGAGGAACACTCATGATGAATGAATGTTTTTTATTATTTTCAATCTCTTTCAACTTTCTGGTTGAAAAGCCCTTGTTTGCACTTGTTTCCCACCTGTCCTGTAACTAGTCTAGTCCAGATACAGATTTGATGTATCCAGGACTGTTTGTAAGCTTCTGAGCCCCCAAGCCTTTTTTTGTTGGAGGGAAGCCTTCTACCTTATCAGTGGGAGTGGTAAGCAGTAGGTAGCTTATCTACCATAAGAGGAATGGCTTCTGGCCCAGAAATTGTAGTTTATTGGCTGTTTGGGCAGTTTCTTCCATGCCTTTCTACTTTCTGGTTTAAAAGCTAGCATTTGCATTTCTTTCCCACCTTTCCTGTAACTGGTGTAGTCCAGATACAGATTTGCTGTATTCAAGACTGTTTGTAAGCTTCTGAGCCCCCCAAGCCTTTCTGTGTTGGAGGGAAACCTTCTAACTTATCAGAGAAGGGGTAAGCACTAGGTAGCCTATCTACCACAAAAGGAGTGGTTTCTGGGCCAGAAACTATAGTTTATTTGCCATTTGGGCAGTTTTTCCATCTCTTTCAACTTTCTGGTTTTAAAGCCCGCATTTGCACTTGTTTCCCACCTTTCCTGTAACTAGTCTAGTCCAGATACAGATTTGCTGTATCCAGGACTGTTTGTAAGCTTCTGAGCAGTGCCAAAAAGCCTGCTCTTCAATTTTTCCCTTAGATCTGCTAGTTCTCGCCCTTCCTGCACTTTTACTAGCTTATTAGTCTAGCACCTTAACAGACATCTTGTAGCAATTATTGTAGCACACAAAGTGCTACCAGCACTTAATGTTCTACAAGGAAACAGCTCCAGTACTTATTATTAATGCCCACCCCTCCAGGCATGTCTAAAGGTCAGTTTGCTGTGCTTTCTCCTATTAACCTGGTAAACTTGGGCATCCTCAGGCAATGTAGCAACTACTGCATGTACAGTGATAACCCTCTCCTCTTACCTCCCAACACTCAGACTTGTGAGTGATGCACTTATATATCCAAATTGGAAGTCAAGCACTCTTCAGCCAAGACTGGAATAGCTGGTCAAGAGGAGAAGGTCAACACTTGCACCACACCACATGGAGCACACAGCCCTCCAGAGCACACACCAGAACTGCCTTCACATAAAAATACAAACCATACACCCACCTTCATGGAAGCTCTCAATAAAAATCTAACCAAACAACAGAGACATCCAAGGCAGAAATGCACTCGACCAGAACAACACAACACTAATCACAATAGACATAATTCTCCTAAACAGTGTGCCAGGTTTTTGTGATATAAAAAAATGAGACCACAATAAATCATTTCAAATCTTTTCCCACCTTTAATGTGACCTATAACCTGTACAATTCAAGTGAAAAAAAATCTGTTAGGGGAAAAAATATATAAAAAATAAAAAGACATACAATACGTTGGTTGCATAAGTGTGCACAACCTTAAACTAATACTTTGTTGAAGCATATTTTGATTTAATAACAGCATTCAGTCTTCTTGGGGAGGAGTCTATCAGCATGGTACATCTTGACTTGGCAATATTTGCCCATTCTTCCTTACAAAAGCGCTCCAAATCTGTCAGATTGCAAGGGCATCTCTTCTGCAAAGTCCTCTTCAGTTCACCCCACAGTTTTTCTATTGGGTTTAGGTCTGGGTTCTGGGTGGACCATTCCAAAACTTACATTTTCTTCTGGTGAAGCCATTCTTTTATTGATTTGGATGTATGCTTGGGGTCCTTGTTGTGTTGAAAGGTGAAATTTCTCTTCATCTTCAGTTTTCTAGCAGACAGCTGAAGGTTTTGGGCTGAAAGTGACTGGTATTTGGAACTGTTCATAATTCTCTCCACCTTGACTAAAGCCCCAGTTCCAGCTAAAGAAAAGCAACCCCAAAGTATGACACTGTCACCACCATTCTTCACTGTGTAGATGGTGTTCTTTTGGTGATGCAAAGTATTGTTTTTGTGTCAACCATACATTTTGAAATTGTGGCTAAAAAGTTCAACCTTGGTCTCATCAGACCATAGCACATTTTCCCACATGCTTTTGGGAGACTTGATGTATTGTTTTGCAATTTTTAGCCAGGTCTGGATGTTTTTTGTGTAAAAAAAGGCTTCCGTCTTGCAACCCTACCCTATAGCTCAGACAGGAGATTGTTTTCACATGTAGTACACAACCAGTACTTGCCAGAAATACCTGCAGCTCCTTCAGTATTGCTGTTAAGTCTCTTGGCAACCTCCCTGACCAGTTTTAGTCTTGTCTTTTCATCAATTTTGGATGGACATCCAGTTCTTTGCAACGTCACTGTTGTCCCATATTTTCTCCACTTTTTGATGACTGTCTTCATTGTGTTCCATGGTATATACAATGCTGTGGAAATTTTTTTGTACCCTTCTCCTGACTGATACCTTTCAACAATGAGATCCCTTTGATGCTTTGTAAGCTCTCTGTGAACCATGGCTTTTGCTATAGCATGCAACTAAGTAAATGTCACGAAAATCCTACTAGGACAGCAGAACTTTAGTTGGGGTTAATCAGAGTCTCTTTAATTAATGGCAGGTGTGTACCCAAGAAGACTGAATGGTGTAATTAAATCAAAATGTACTTCAACAAAGTATTAGTTTAATGGTGTGTGCACTTATGCAGCCAGCTTATTGTATTTTTAAATGTTTTCCCTAACAGATTTGTTTGTTTTTCAATTGAATTATACAGGTTATAGGTCACATTAAACATGGGAAAAGTTTTGAAATGATTTATTGTGGTCTCATTTTTTTATATCACAAAAACTTGGTATTTTTACAGGGGTGTGTAAACTTTTTATATCCACTGTACATATATCCCCATGCGGCACTACAGACATACCCATCTGCCTTAGCTCTGTGCACTGGCTATGCTATGTATTTTAAGGCCCTTTGACTAGGTTCTGGTCTTTAAAGTCTCTCCTCTACAAGGCCTGCTGATGTCATCCACCTTAAGAGCACTGGCTGACAATGTAATAGCAAGCAAACTTTGTGGTGATGCGATAAGTACTGCAAGCTATAGTGTGTACTACTCAATAGGTAGGGGTTCAAATCTTACATAATCCGACTTGATTGTGTGCGTAAATACATCCCCATGCAGCATGTCAGACAAGCCTCTATGGGCTGTCTCTTTGAAATGGTCATGCATTTTATGCCCTGTGACTAGCTGGTGACCTCAACATTGGCCTCTTTACAAGGCCTGCTGATGCCATCCACCTTAAGAGTGCTGACTGGCAGTGGAATATCAGACAAACAGTTTGGTGCATGTGATAAATACTGCAAATAGGTAGGGGTTCTAATCTCACATATTGGTTATGCATTTTATGGCTCTGTGACTAGCTGCTGGCCCTAAATTGCCCTCATCTACATAAGCGTAACTGATGTCCACTACCATCTAGATTTTTATGTGCAGAATACCCAGGTGACACGTATCAACTGTAGCAGACCTTGTCACACGGTATGAATGCATGATGATGCTGACTGTCCCCATTGTCCCTGACACACTGTTCGACACATATGCACCTAGGGAGTCATGCACATATACTGGCATACCTTGCTGATGTCATATTTATGCTGTTCTGCCTTGCCATCCTGTGCCACTGTATAGCTGCCATGTGTCCATAGTTGAACTGCTCAAACTTCTGAGACACAAACATACACAGGTCTGTGACATACCTGTCATTCTGTACCACTACCATCAGTGCAGTGTAGCATCAGGCAACAAAGATATAAAAAGTTTGATGTGTAGTCAAGACACATGCCAGCATACAGTACTTGTTGTGGCCACAACAACTGTCATGGCATAACATTACTGCAGTACACAAACACATGCAAAGTAATATAGTCACCCTGTTCATCAGACACATTTCAAGGTCCCTGCATTGATGGCATGGATGGCAAGGATGTGGCACAGGTATCATTGCATGTTCAGGGTGTGGTGTGAAAGTGCCAGAGGCATAGGCTGTGCCAAACAGTTGACAGCATGTGTGTGAGTCAGGAAAAGGTAATGAGTAGATGGGCCATGGAGAGGTGCCGTGTGTGTCTGTTGGTGACTTACATGCGACAGTGGTGTTGGAATGTGTGCATGTACACAGTCAAGTCCAGTGCTAGCCCTACACTTGTGTAAGGTGAACAGCTGTGGACCGTACATGGTAGAGTGGACAGTTCACTGTCTATGGCCATGAACATGGGAACTGGCTTCACCAGGAGTAGCATGGGCACCACCATGCCCAAGGTCAGATGCAATGCTAGTACCTGACAGTGACTGCTGTCTGCTGGGCCTGTGCACCCCACAGGACCACCCAGGAACAAGTGCCCATGGCCTTATGTATAGTAGGCTGTGTAGTTGCTTAGACCTATAGGTACAAACGTGTTACTATTTGTACAAATATACACCTGTCATTCCCTAGGCTATACACTGTAGTTAACTGCTCCAAAATGGAACATACAGCTATTCTACTCTGGCTAAGCACAACAGTTGTGCATAAGGCAAAATGGCAGCTCTTAACTTTCATAAGGTATATGTATAATCTGTAAAACAACAGTATCACACTTACCAGGTACAGGACCTTGGACTCTGGCTACACCTGACAGACCTGTGAAAATGTGAGGGAAAGGTATTTTCATCAACACCAAATGTTGCAGTGTTACAAGGTAATATGTGCCTATATCCACGTGTACAGTAGCTAACGTGATATTGGCTATATTGCTGACATTCTGAGTATGCGTGCACAACTGTGGGTAAAATCCAAACTGCACCCCAATGCAGATAGACCTGACACCCATGCACTGGTATGTTGAGCCTGCCACAGTGACTGATATAGTATCATACTGGTGAACACAATACACTTACCTGGACACTCCTCTGATGTGGACTTTGTGGCACCCACCTCCAGGATGTATGACGTGATGGATACCTGGGAGCTGTTGGCTGATCCTAGGTTTTCCAGGAATTCCTTTGTGGCTGAGAGTGGTTGTTCTGTCACAGGCCCTCCACCAGTGGCAACACGATCCCTGGCAATAGAAGCTGCCCTTTGACATGCAGCATTAACCATATCTGTGGCCCAGTGTCGGACCTACTCGTAGGTTCTGTCCTGTTGGCCAGTCTGATTAACAGCCCTCACAAGGTCACCCCACAATGCTGCCCACTGTTCATGATTGTGGTGACCCCTGTTAAGCAGGATGTGATGGTGGAGTCTGAGGCATCCAGGATAGCATCATTCTCTGCAGATGAAAATGGTGGATGTTTCCATCGGTACATATTTCCTGCAAGACAATAAGAGGGGAACACATTACAGGCCAGATACATGGATGTGCAGTATGTACAGACCCTACACACCCATAATGGCCTGCACTATCCACTGCTCCCTCACATGTCATATCCCACAGTCTGGCAACACACTACATGTGTGGTTATCACCAAAGTAGTAACAATATTGGGTAATGTTCCTGTATGCCGTGACAGATTCTGCTTTATATCTCTACACCCATCACTGGAGTCTACTGTGGTGTTTCCCTTATGGGCAAATCCCCACTAATATGTCACACGGCCACTGTTGGACAAATAGCAGTATGCTATCACAACAACTATATGGGGACAGTCAAGCAACACCAGTGTGCCCCAATGACAGAAAGCAATGCAAATCTGCTGTAGTATATGTTCCCTGTATGCATCATACCTGTCAACAATACAGATGTTCATAGAATGTCAATATGTTTGTATCATGGATGTGGCCCTTTTTGCACAAACTTGTGGATGTCTGACAAATGGTTGTCCAATCATTGATGGGTGCTGTCAGAAAATTAACACAGAATCTAACTTTCACATGTTAGGCCCCCTCAGAAAACATTTATACTACAGTAATATCTGTTAGTCTATTCACATTCTTACTTTGCATGGCCAATATGCATACTCTGTTGCTGAGTTTGGGCCTTTGTCCCTCCATTAATTATGGCTTTGTCCTGATTCCTTACTGTATGAGGTTGAGAGGTATATTAGGCATAGCTCTCAACGTACCTCTCAAACTCTTAGAGCAAAAAAATCTGGGCAAAGCCAGAAATAAAAGTGGTACAAAGGCCCAAAAATAAGGACATATTTTAAAATATTGCTCTTATAAACTTAGATAGCTGATAGAATAACAGGTTTTGCATTAGCTTGAATTTTCTGAAGGGTATGAATTTTGAAATTCAAATGTCTGTCATTATTTTCCAACTTCGATCTTTAATGATTCACCACTAATTTGCCAGAAAACCTCAATTTTAGGAAAAAGATACCAAAGATACTAGGCAAAAATCTGCACAGTTGAGATGTATGGCTGTCAACCAGACAGGAACAGGTGTCCACGAAACAGGGACTTAGCCAGAGTGCATCAGAGACATTCAGGAACACTTTTACAATGTTAGAACAGTTTATGTGTGACATTGACAGACTGAGTGGAGATGAATTACAGTACATCATGTGATGTTACATGATGTACACTCTTGCTTAGTGTCACTATGTCTTACTTGTAATCCACTATCTTTGTTACAGCAAACGACCATTGTAGGATGGATTGACAGGGACAGAGCAGAGATGTGATTCAAAGCATGGACAGTTGAGAGGCATGCCTGTAGGTGTTGGACAGCAGAATATCACTGACATGTCAATATCATATATCTAATACAAACCTACTGTTGTAATCCCTATTCCCCATACATCCATCTTCCCATCTGCATCCAGTTTTATGGGGAAATCTAGTACATATCTGGTAGGGTGATGTATTCCTTGTTTTGAAGCATTTCTCTGCAAATGCTTTACATAGACACTGTGTGAGTAAAATCACATACAGACCTGTTCCTCATAAGCAGTTGCTTGGCTTTTGTAGTTAATGCTCATTAGCAGGTAATTGTCTCTGCACAAATCTGTGCCTCAGAATTGTTAATTGCATCCAAAACAGCTGAATTGCATTATTATTAGTCAATGACATGGCACCACAGTGCAATATGTAAGGCCTTAATGTAGGCCTTGGCCCCTTTCTTAGTTTCTGAGATAGACATTACTGAGGTGTGGAGGCTACAGCATCACAGAAGTTAAGTACAAATACTGTCCACTGTAGGGATGTATAACGCATCTCCACAGTTTTGCCTCACATGTTTGGTCAGTGTCCCATGACAATGTGGTCATCTGGCAGTTCACTGGCAAACATTGTGGGTTGAAGTCAGTAAGGAGAGTGAGACATGTGAGTGTCACACTTCATACCCATCAGAATATGTATGCTAATGCAGTACTTGTTATTCTATCAACATACTATCTTTGCAGGGGCAAACTATGAAACATGTCCCTATCTGTAAGCCTTTGCCCCTCCCCCTTTATGTATGGTTTTGTCCAGATTTCTTGTTATAGAGGGTTGGGAGTTATGGATGGTCTGTAGCAGCTACCTTAACATACAGCTGTGTATGCTCCAGGCTGCAGCCACTGCTGCAGCCTAGGAGACATGGGGGAGTGTGAACACTTTGGAAGCCAGCAAGCTATACATGTAACTGTGGCAGCAGTGGCATCCCTGTTGTTACAGCAGAGCAAGGGTAATGGTACCCTTTACAGTCCACTTGAGGCATGTGCTTAAGGTACATCTGTTATACAACAGTGCCAATAGCAGAGAAGTAGATGACATATAGTTAGGCTATACGAATATGGGCAGTGTGTCTCTACCTGCAGGCCTTTGACTTGCAAAACTGGGTAGCAAATTATTCAGTAGCAGTAACCTATGGGGATCAAAAGTGCATGACTCAGGCATTACTTGCTGTCTTTACAACAATCTAATTGAAATGCAATAAATTGGATTCAAACCCAGGACTGTGTGTGGCAAAATTCACTCTATGCAAGGCATTTAACAGACTGATTTATGGACTCAGTGCTGCAGCAAGTGTATTTGCCAGATATATGTGTAGACATACAGGCTGTGACACACATTGTCTGCATCCATCAGTATGTGCATGGCTTTCAAAGTTTTTTCTGCAGCAGGGTCCCAGTTGAACATACGTGCTGTGCCATTGTTGCCTTAGCAGGTGTGTTAAAGATGTTGCAGATAAAAGGAAACATTTACCTACTATCCCAGGCCTCATGTACTGCCATTATTATTTATTTGGCTGTCTACTGGTATAGTTTTGCATCCGAGTCCTAGGTACACTTCCATTTTTCCGATTAGGTTTAATTGCAGTCTCTCAGTGGGAATCAGTATGTTTTGCTGGAAGCACCTGTTTTAATTAATATGTGTGTGGTGTACCAGGTTAATGCAGTAGACTGTAGTTGACAGGGACCCGGATTCAAAAGATGGCAGGGATGATTACTTTGGATTTGCATTTTGCTTAGCTCTGCGCAAACCTGTGCTAAAAAAAGAAGGTGATAGGACAGTGGTAAAATGGGGGCATGCAAGGGGGGAACAAAGTGAAAGGCAGGTAGGGATGTGCAGGACAGGTGTAGGGAAGAAAAATAGCTTTCTATTTCTTGTACAGCAATAGCTGTGCATTTTGACAAATTTTGTGGATATATTTGGACTCTCAAACCTCAAAAAGAGGGGTGAGGACAACATAAATGTGTTGCCAAGCCAATTGGATAAAATTAGTCGTGTCCAGTGAACATGTGTGTGATATGGAAACCTATGAATGGGGCAATATTTTTTTGTGGGACAGACGCCCATTTATTTTTTTAAGGAGAGAGTGGAATATTAGGGAATGGATATAGGTACATGTGGGGAGGTAAGTTGGGTAGGAGTGGATGCAACTGTAGACAGACAAGACAGATAAGACATCAGACAGGGGCAGTGTGTGGCACATGAGAGGGTAAACACCTTGGAAGGGGAGGGTTTTGTGGAATCCAAGACACATGTGCATCCAGACAGCAGCAGTATGACTGATATCCCCACCCATGGGCAGTTGACACTGCTCCTTCACTGCCATGAAGGTGGCTGTATTGGAGGCTGGGCACCAGGGCCAGCCTGTCCCACCTGGTTAGCCAGTGTGCCCTCAAACTGGTGCACACAGCATTTATAGGTGCTACCATGACTGGCAGTTTATCTTGGGTGACTGCAGCCCTACTGCCACCGATCCAAGGGGGAGGCTGGGCCCTGTCCTCTGAAGCAGTTCCGCCCAGCACCGCAGGTAGTACAGGGGCAGTGGAGGGGCACCACTGGCCTGGGACCCAGACATGCTAGGACCCGGTGCCATGGCCAGTTGAAGCAAGGTAGGCGGATCACCGGGAACTGCACTACCTTGATGTGCTGTGGTGATGGAGGCATGGCAATAAGTATACATTATTTATGAACAAAACATATTAGTAATAACAACATGCCAGAGCAGTGTAAATAACCCAGTTACATATCAATGCATAGTATGTGGAACACAGCAATAAATAACAGAACAGTCAGTATGTGCACAGCATGCCAGTAACAGTTACAGCATAAGGCCAACAAAATAGGTATTTATTTATTTTTTTATTTTATTTATCATTTGTTGACCGGGAAAGTCCGACTAGGTTCCACAGAGCCTGTTTTCAGTGGAGGCCCGGGGAGAAATGTTCCAGATGCATGTCTTTGGAATGTGGGAGGAAACCGGAGTACCCGGAGGAAACCCACGCGAACACAGGGAGAACATGCAAACTCCACACAGAAGGCACCCCAGCTGAGAATCAAACTGGAAAACCTCTTGCTGTGAGGTGACAATGTTAACCACTGCACCACTGTGCCGCCCAATCAGATATGTTAATATGAAACCATTATAATACATAATATAATGATAATAATGCACATGCCCCAAAATGCAGTTAATTTAACAAAAAATGTTTATAGTAAACCACAGCCATTGGATAACAATAATAAATAAATGAAGATAAGTGGTAGGGAGAGAGAGAAGAACAGTCTGTTAGTAACATTATAGGGTATTTACCTGAGAACAGTACTACTATCAACTCTACGGGCCTGTCCTTTCTTTATGTGTACAAGTCCCCTATAGCTGCTGTAGCACGTACATACCTCTCAAGCTATTCACATGGGACAGTATGGGCCAAGCAGTAACAACTGTGGGTACACAAGTACACAGAACACTTGCACATCAGGTGGACCTACATAACTATCAAGGTGTACTGTGGGCTGTTGTACTAATACTATGCAATTTAGGTACTGATTTCAATGTTAATCCTGTGACAGATGGATTACACACTACTAATTACATTATGTGACAGTGTGACACTTGAGAGACATGTATGTGTACACTACAGAACCTAAACAAGTCTTATGCCTTGTTTGGCATGCCTGGGGATAGAACCCAATAGCAGTGACTGCAGAGGACATCTGCATTGAATGTATGAATTGACTGCAGCAACTTGTAATAGATACTCCAGGCATACAGCCATACCAAGAGTACACATTTTATTTTATTTATTCCATTATTGTTATTATATATATTTCCTTTATTTTATGCTGTATTTTCACATTCTTGCTACTATTATAACAGTCTTGACATCTAAACACACAACTACATACTCATAATAATGGCTACCTCAACCATTTACCTGTAGTTCCTGTGGAGAGAATATCTGTAAACATTACGTGACTGATACTGTAATATTTAGTGCTACATAAGACTGGATTCAAACCCTGGTCTGTGTGTGGCAAAATGTACTACATGCAGAGCATTTAATGAACTGAGCTACTGACTCGCTGCTCACTTCTAACTGGCTGATATTTACCTAGAGTTCACCTAGAACCAAAATATGACTTGGTAGTAGTACTACAGTTTTACACTAGACTGCAGTGGCAGTAGAACACACATGCATGAAATACAAGCATGACAGAGATAGTAGGAAATCTGTACATTGCTATATATAATGCAGCTGTACACAATATATTGCTAGTGGGTTGAAACATCTGTGCAGTCAACTAACAATATAAGATCATGGGTTGGCTGCCTCACCCATATACCTTGCTTACCTGCTATTTGTGGATGACAGAGCATTATGTGAACAATACTGGCCTTTGCACAGCCTTGAACGGTACTATATGTGTTAAACAATAGATTTGTCAGACATTATATGTCCATTCTACAGGTATTACAGTGTTATACTTGACTACAATGGTTAAAACAAGATAATCCAATGTACACAATTTACCTTGTGTTATTGGTATTGGTTCATGTGTTATTGCAGTACAGTTGGCAGTATATATTTCCTGAAAAACAGCTGTAATTCCACACTTATTGCACTACAGATATTATTGTATAGACTTTAATGATGTTACTGGTATTGTTTCCAGTTTTATTACACAGTAGCTGTCATTATTCAGGTCTTGCAAAAAAGCTGTCATTTCACGCTTATTGCACTACAGACTTTATTGTATATACCTCAGTGCAGTTACTGGTATTGTTTCAAGTCTTTTATTGCACAACAGTAGTCATTATTCAGGTTTTGCCATACAGCTATAATTCCACATTTATTGCACTACAGACTTTATTGTATATACGTTAATGCAAGTAATGATCATTGTTTTCATGTTTTTTATTGCACTACAGTTGGAATTATACATGTATTGCACTACAGCTCTATGTCCACACATTTATTGCAATACAAACTTTTCTGTATATACTTTATTGCTTTAATGCTTTACTCTTTCTTTCTTATTTCAGTACAGTTAGCATAATATATCCATACTCACCACACTCATGCACAGCCTGGCCAAATGCCCAGCATACGCCTCAATGTTGCGAGCCCTCTCCTCTGCAGTTGTTGAGAAAGAAGCACACCATTATGCATACCAGTTTAGCTGACATTCAAAGAGTAGATAATGGTGAAACAGAAGTAAAAGTACTTACATACATGTGAGACATTCCCTGCCTGAAATTCTTGGACCCAGGTGTCCAAAAGATCCCCTTTTCATCTTTTCAGGTCATCATGGTGGTGACGACACTGATCACCTCTGTGGGGGATACCAGTTGCACTGGTGAGTTCCCTAGGCAGTCGGTCCCAGACATCCACCTTGCACTCTGAGCCCTAACTCCCTGCAACAGCTAGTCTGCATGTTTTTTAACTAGGAGTCTGACCATGATCCTGGACTCTAGAATGCCCCACCACTGCACCTAAAAGCATGAACCCTCAACAATGACTGCCATAATATCCTTCAGAGACAGAACTGTTTATGCTGTATGCCCACCTATTGGGCTTAATATAGCCTGTTTTCCCACCCTTACACGCCATCAGGCAACATATAAAAGTTTGGTGTATTGCTTAACAGTGCACAAACCAGATAAGCAGAGCCAAGCAGTGCATAAGCATTTTTGGCCGTTATTGTGTTTATGTGGTGATTGGCTAAGCAGGTCTTAGCAGAGCTTAGTGGAGAGCAGTGAGCCTAAATATTAAAATAATTGCCATAATTTGTATTTTGTAAATAAATAGTTATTCTCCCTTCTATGTATTTAAACCCTGCACCTAGTGCTCATGAGGCCGTACCTTTAGCCATTTAGCTACGAAGATATATGGAATTCAGCTACACCTTTACATATACCTTTCAGCTCCTCTATGCTCTGCTAAGCACCATGCCATGCAAAAAAGCTCAGCTGCTTAAACATGACCTTTAGATAAATAATTAATTGCATCCGGTTTCTATTTTTAGATGTCAGGCAGATGTCTCAGCACCACTTAGCATTGCTGTGCTCCATGCCATGCAGTGCAATCATGCTTTTTAGAAAGAAAAATTAAATTACATTGTTATATTACAGTTGGACAGTGCAAGGAGTGTGTTACTCATCTGCAGACATAGGTAGCACCCCACTCCCTACACTGATTCAATAACTGTGCTCCATGGCTCTCCCTTGGCAACACACCATGATTATTATGCATGGAATGCTGCAGAGGGGGAACCATGTATACAGACACGGTAACATTCCATGTAGGCTCTACACTATGCCTACATGGATTTTATTAAATCTAGGGGTATGATTTTAAATCCACAAATCTTTTTTGTCAGAATTTGTTCCCTTATTCCACAATAATCACTATGTGTAAATGCCTACTGATATTCCCTAAAGATGCCATCTCTTATGTTTTGGCTTTTTTCCCATTTTTTTCTGCATTTTCTGTTTCAGAAAATGTGACCACCTTAGAAATAGTACTAAGACTTTTAAACATTTTTCGTTCCTCTCCCCTCTCTGTTTCAGTGTCTCCAGCATCAAGTACAAAGTGCATATGTTCCTAATACTCTGGGGAGTACATGCAATCATCTGTTATAACCAATTTTAGATTTATTCATGAGTTTTGATAGCTGGTGTGATGCCCCTGCACTGACCCAGTAATCAAGGAGCCTCAATCTTCACCACTGGCAACAGCTAGGGGGCATACACATTGGGAGGATGACAAGTACACATACAGTAAAGTTCAATTTCCATTAAGAGAATACAGAGATCGCAGTCAATCTGGGGCTGGTTTTTCCCTCTTTCTCCACAACCCCAATAAGACTCCCCACTGGCACAGCTATGGGGTTAAGATCTCAGCTGAGGGGCCAAGCCAAGTCCTCCAGCACCCTCTCTGTCCAACCAGTGCTTCGTGTCCCTGCCCAAGTAGCTGACACACACACACACACACACACTTTGAGATTTGATTTATATACAGGCACACATACCTGGGGAAGGCTGGCACAGGTTTACTAACTATGCCACATTCTGCCCAGACTATAAGGTAGTTTTCACTGCCACCAACCACTAATTACCAGCTACTATAAGGCCCATACAAAGGGTGTCCAATCCTACTGTGTAATGTTACTATTAATCCAAATAGTAGTCTGACTAAGACTTGTAAGGCTATTTAGGAGTGGCCTGCACAATGTCACCAAATACATATGCAACTACTCTAAGAGCTTAAATATGTCTCATAAATATCAGCCACAGAGCTAGGTTTAAATACATTTAATAATAAATAATAAAAGAACAAGACAATACTCAGTAAATCCAACACAGTTACTTCAGAGTTCAAAATCACAGGAAATATTTTAAAACAACATTGCAGGACTGTCTCAAATAAATACAGAAAAAAACATCTAAACTAATCTTTGCTATATTCCTATCTATATCTAAATGCAGTAATATGCCCTAAATCATACAGCAAGGCAAGTGCAGATGATGATGATGAGTGGATGTTTCCAGGTCAAAGACAAAATACAAAAAGCACAGTCTCTCTCTGAGAGAGTTCTCAAATTAATATAAAATATTACTGGTGGGTTAACTTGGATGACATCACTTTTTGTCACCTGACTTCAGTTCCCAGGCTAAAACAGGAACTAACATAATTTAACATCTCTGTGTTCAAAATACATATCCCTCAGATCTTTGCAGCTGCTAGGAAGTCATACAGCAATAAAACACCTTTACATTTTAAACTTAGTAATTACTTGTCTTTCCAGACAATACAAAAACTTTTAACTCTAGACATTGTGCCTGTTACTGAACTGAAAGTGAGAGATAACATTTTTTGTTTATGGCCCAGCTATAAAGTGACTTAATCTGAAGTATTCTTAAGTTTTGCAGGTTCTATGTTCCAGCAGGGTACACTGTGGATAGATCTTAGCTCAGTACATAACATGCAGTTCTGTATAACTCATATCAATATTCACAATGACATAGAATTATTTACAAAATTCTAGATAGCTGGGCTGGCAATATTTCCCTATATCACATCCCCCCCCCCCGTAAACTCAAGCTAGTTTTTCAAGTGACCCTTGAGAAACGTTGCTTCAGAGGGTTGAGCCTATCTGGGAATACCTTACCCTATTCCCTGTCTTGAGAGGCAACTGCATTGGCATTGCTAATATCACTGTCGTGCTGCAGTGTCATATCATATGCTTGCAAGCCTAGGCTCCACCTAAGTAACTTGGCATTTTGCTGACTGGCTCAATGTAGAGTTCCAGGGAACTCTTATCTCTCTCTTCTACATCTCTATTCAAAAAGCAACTTAAGGAATATCTCCTAACTCACTGGCTATGCCCTTGCACAAATCCTGACTAAAACTCTCCTCTTTCATTTTGTATGCCTAGATTTTCTTAATACTCTCATCCTATCTCCTACCATCCAATGTGAATATGCGATTTTCAGCCTACTAAAGTTACTACTAGCACTGCCTTTCCTTAATCTGCTATTGAGCTTAATACTCACTTAGCACGTGTTCTTCTTGAGGAACAGAACTCTACATTAGTTTAACCTGCCAAAGAGCTTAAACTTGCTTAGCAAGCTCTACCCTAGCTTCTTTTAAGAATTATTGCTTGTACACAATTGTAAACCATATTAGTACTATGATGTTATGTAACAATCTTGTTGTTCTACTTGTAATTATGTACTGTGACTTTAACTGTAGTGGAGCCTTTCTCCCCGGGTCTCTACTGAAAATGGACATGTGTCCAGCTGAACTAGCCCATTCAACAAATGTAAAATAAATAAATGTAGCCATTTTAAGGGATTGTGGTCTGTAACTACAGTGAATTTCTGTCCATACAGATAAGGCTGAGGTGTGTGCAGGGACCACACTATGGCTAGGCATTCCTTTTCTACAGCTGCATACCATTCTTCCCTGTTGGAGCCTACGACTGAGAAATACCACTGGGTGCACTTTTCCTTCTGAGGAAACCTGGCTAAGTACAGCCCCAACCCCATGGTTTGAAGCATGCACCTGCACAACAAATTCTTTGCTGTAATCTGGACTGGCTAAGACAGGGGCCCTCCCAAAGCTCCTTTAAGCTTCTGAAATGCCTGCTCACATGCTGGGGTCAACACACCTTATCTGGCCTGTTTTTCCTTGTCAGGTCTGTGAGGGGAGCAGCTATAGTACTATAACTGGGGACAATCTTTCTGTAGTACATACTGTCACTAAGAATACCCTCACCTGCTTTTTGATAACAGGGGCAGGCCATGTCTGAATGACTGCCACTTTGGCAGGTTATGGCCTGATCTTACCACTCCCACTCTATGTCCCAGGTAGGAGACCTCTGCCATACCCATCTGACATTTGCTGGTCTTAATGGTCAACCCTGCCTCTGTAGTCTGCCCAGCACCTCCCTGACATGCTGAAGGTGCTCTTGTCAGGAATGACTATAGATGGCAATATCATCTAGGTAAGCAAGGGTAAAATCTCCTGCCCCTGCTAGGATATGATCTACTAGCTTTTGAAAAGTTGCTGGGGCATTTTTCATCCCAAAGGGCATCTTCATGAACTCAAACAAGCCAAAAGGAGTCACAAAGGCTGATCTCACTCTAGCACTGGGAGTCAAGGGCACCTGCCAGTAACCCTCACTAAGATCAATAGTGGTGAGATACTCAGCCCAACCCAGCTGCTCTAGGGCTTCATTTGTCCTGGGCATGGGGTAAGCATCTGACTCTGTGTGACTATTTAATTTCCTGTAGTCCACACAGAACCTGGTGCTGACATCTTTTTCAGTACCAGTACCACTGGGGAGGCCCAAGGACTGCTGGGCTCCTGATTTATCCCTAGTTTCAACATTTCCTGTATATCCTCTGTCAGAGTCTGTTCGACTCTCTCAGGAACCCTATAAGGAGCCTGCTTAATAGGACTTTGGGGTCCTGTATCCACATGGTGCTGAACCAGGTGGGTGCATCCTGGTTTCCCAGTGAACATGTCCACAAACTCCTGTAACACTGCTCAGATTTCTTGAACCTGGGTAGGGGATAGCTGCTGAGACATTGCTACCCCTTCCACTAAGGTGTCTGTCTAAGCTTCACTGAAGAGATCAGTCACCAAATCCCCTCAGACTCCTCCTGCCATTGATTGCAGATACTCAGCACAAGGGCATCCCTATCATGGTAAGGTTTCACCATGTTTAAGCAATGCAATGCAGTGGGAAAAAACTGGAACCAACTCCCTTACAAACTTACATCACTGTCTTCTTATACACTTTTTAAGCACAATCTGAAACTCTATCTTAAAACCCATTGGTTATGTCCCTGTACATATCCAGACTAATCCTATCTAGCTCTCTTCTCTCTCTTGCTATAGACCTTATATCTGCTGTGACTTTTGTCAGTATCCACCTATTACCTATCCTTTACAAAGACATATCTTACCCTTTACAGCTTATTTAACTTGTATAGCCAAGTCTTTTGTAAATAGAGTGTAATATATCTCATCTAATGCTTCCAACAAATTCTGTACAAACTATGCAAGTTGTTTTTTTTTTTTTGCAATTGCTGAAACTTTAAGTATGAATCTGTACCATAAGTTGTTACCTAAATTTATGTTTAAATTGTGTACATTTTTGAACTGTTGAAACCTTAAGTTTGTATCTGTATAATAACCTTACCCCAATAGTTGTACTAAAGTAACTTCTTGGAGCTTATCTCCCTGAGCCTCTACTGAAAATGGACAGGCATCCAGTTAGACCATCCCGGTCAACAAATGTAAAATAAATAAATAAAATAAATGTTGACTTGGTACAATTTGTGCCCCTGCCTCCTGCCTAGTAATTCTACCATGTAGTTAACATCAATGATCTTTCTTAGTACCTTGTAGGGTCCCTCCCAAGCTGCCTGCAGCTTGTTGTGTCTGACAAGAATGAGAACCATTACCTGTTACTCTACAGCATACTCTCTAGCTCGAGTATTCCCATCATATCAGACCTTTTTCTGCTGTTGGGCTTCTGCCAGGTTCCCCTGAGCCAGGCCCATGAGTTCCCTGAGCCTAGTCCTGTAAAGTTTAGGACATACGCCACAACAGACTCCTTGTGGGATTCACACTCAACCTCCCACTTATCTCATATCAAATCTAGAGGTCCCCACATCCTATGCCCATGCAGAAATTCAAAGGGTGAAAATCCCGTGGATTCCTGGGGAACCTCTCTGTAAGCAAACAACAGATGTGGCAAATATATGTCCCACTTCTGTTACTGCTTTGCCTCCAGTTTGGCTGTATAATTGCATATCTCGCATATATTAGTGTTTGGTGGTAGGAGGAGAGGGTTGTCTGTGTACATGAGGCAGTTGTAACATTGCCTTAAAATGCCCAGATTCACCAGTTGGACTGGAGAGTACACTGAAAACTGCCATTTGGACATGCCTGAATAGGTAGAGTAAGCAGTTTTTCTGATTGCTGGTGTGGACGAATAGAGAGCGTTGTCCCTCTGGACAGTATAGGGGGGTCTAGTGCTAGGGTTAATTAGTGCTTGCTATGAGTTTTAAGCAAGTGCTTGACTGTGAAATGAATGGTTTGAATGCTAAAGTTGAAGGTTTGTCTAGTTCCAAGGGAAAAATTGAAGACTAGACTTCGTGGAGCCGAGAATAGTTTAACTCAAGCTAAATGGTGCTGCCCGGTGCCCAAAACCACACAAATGCGGTTTTTATAGCAGGGAAGTGAAAGAGATGGAAATTAGCCCAAAATGGCTGATAAACTACTAACGTCTGGGCTGAAACCACTCCTCCAGGGACAGATAGGCTGCTCAAAGCTCCCCTCTCTCACAGGTGAACAAAGAAACTTCCTTCTATCCAAGTAAGGTATGGGCAACACAGAAACTTGTAACACAGCCCTGGATTCTGCAATAACCTGAAAACTGGACTATACTAGTTCTGAAAGGCGTGAAAATGTATATATTTTTTTTTTGTTTTTTTTTTTTTCAGAAAATAGAGCAAATACAATCACAATAAGCCCAAAATGGCCAATAAACTACTAACTTTTGGGCTGAAACCACTCCTCTAGGGACAGATAGGCTGCTCAAAGCTCCCCTCTCTCACAGGTGAACAGAGAAACTTCCTTCTATCCAGGTAAATTATGGACAACACAGAAACTTGTAACTCAGCCCTGGACTCAGCAATAACATGAAAACTGGACTATACTAGTTCAGAAAGGCAGGTAACAAGTATATATATATATTTTTTTTTCCAGAAAATAAAGTAGATACAATCAAAACAACACTTTAAATGCACAGAAAAGGCTATCGCACTTTAGTGTGTAGCCTACAACAGTTAAACAGATTATTTAAACACAAAAATGACTTAATTCAAGTGCAGGCAGCAAATAACTACAATATGTAGCAATAACGAACTTTTTAAATCACAGATCTGCTAAAAAAAACTGGCGTTTTAGGCAGAATTAGTTAAGACAGCAAGAAAAGCAGAAAAGTGATACTTAATCACTCCAAAGTCACTCTTTTGTCTCTCTGCTGCTGTAGACTCTGCAGAACACCTGGGAGGCATTTGCTGAGTGGAATACAAGTGCAAAAACTGTGCAAATGTGGTTTTTATAGCAGGGAAGTGAAAGAGATAGAAATTAGCCCAAAATGGCCAATAAACTACTAACGTCTGGGCTGAAACCACTCCTCCAGGGACAGATAGGCTGCTCAAAGCTCCCCTCTCTCACAGGTGAACAGAGAAACTACCTTCTATCCAAGTAAGGTATGGGCAACACAGAAACTTGTAACACAGCCCTGGATTCAGCAATAACCAGAAAACTGGACTATACTAGTTCAGAAAGGCGGGAAACAAGTTGTTTTTTCCAGAAAATAGAGCAGATACAATCAAAATTAGCCCAGAATGGCCAATAAACTACTAATTTCTGGGCTGAAACCACTCCTCTAGGGTCAGATAGCCTGCTCAAAACTCTCCTCTCTCACAGGTGAACAGAGAAATTTCCTTCTATCCAAGTAAGGTATGGGCAACACAGAAACTTGTAACACAGCCCTCGATTCAGCAATAAACTGAAAACTGGACTAAACTAGTTCAGAAAGGTGGGAAACAAGTATGTTATATATATTTTTTCAGAAAATAGAGCAGATACAATCAAAATAACACTTTACCCAATTAACTGGTTAAAAAGCTTAAAACTGAGCCCTGTTCCAGCAGTCTTCAATCAGACAAGTTCTAACTGCACAGTCCTGCCACTAGGGTACAGAGAAACCTTCTCCAAAAAAGACGGCCTGGATCAGTGCACAAGTTATACAAACAAAGCTAGATCCAGCCGGCCTGAATCTAGTCTATGCTACAGCAAACAAGGAGTACCGATTTCAGAAAGAAACAGTTCAAGTAAGCATGCGCAATAAGCCTTTAACCAGAAATTCCCTGCTCAGAAGGGAAGAATTTAGCCTCTCCTCCCACAAGAGTGCTGACCACAAACCTTCTTAATGTAAAATAACTGGCCTGAAGCCCAAGTGCTTAACCCAGAACTAATACACTTTTAGAATAACAGACACTGAACCTTCAATCAGCAGTTCCCAACTTAGAAGGATGTATGCTACCTGTCCTGCCACATCAGTGCAGACCACAAACCTTAATGTAAAACAACTGGTTTGAAGCCCAAGTGCTTAAACCAAGGTCCTTAGAATAACAGTTACAATTTAATCAGGCTACTAACAAGCAGTAATAAAGGCAGCAGAATAAATTCAATTGAGTACTTTTAAGAAGAGGCAAAAGCAAAATAAGGTAATAAAGTAGGAAGAAACACAAATACAGTAAAGCAGATGATATGCAAATTTTTATTTATTTATTTATTTTTTTGAGACGGAGGAAACAGAGCCGATTAAGATACTATAGGGGAATGTCCTTCCCAAGTGCTCTCTCTGTACACTGCAGAGGAGAGCAGATTAAGATACTATAGGGGCATGTCCTTCCCAAGTGCTCTCTCTGTACACTGCAGAGGAGATGGGACTGGTAGGAGTATCTGAAATCAAAATATGATTTCACTTTACTCAGTTGAGTGAGCAAATGAGATGGGTCCAGGAGGAGTGTGCAAACACAGATTTACAGCAGGGGTGGGCAGTTCCAAAGCCACTAAGATTAACACCACAACAGGAAACAGGGGAGGGGGTGGGGAACTAACTGCAGAGAGACAGAGACACAATATTTACTGAATCAAAGACCCACAATATTTACTGACTCAAATCTTAAATAAGTGCAGAGAAAAGTTTACTTAAATCAGCTTGTGTCCAGTTGATATATGCAGACACTTCTCAGTAGCCAGCAACTCCGATTTAAAATCTTCCCACCTTCCAGTTACCCTAGGAGTCCCACAAGGATTCATACTGGGACCTTTACTCTTTTCCATCTTTACAAATGACCTCCATTCTGTAATCCCACAAGCCAATGCATCCAATACGCAGATGGCTCCACACTTATATGCTCTGCCACTTCCCCATCAGAACTTCAGTCTCTAACCCAAAAGACCTTTAACACAGTTGAAAATTGGCTCCTGCATAGATGTCTTATCTTAAACACAAAAAAAACAAAAATGCTATTATTCACCCCCACCCGTAGAACCTCCCCACTTAACTTTACCATAACCTCTAGTAATGGAACTATTATATTTCCTGATCCTACCACTAAACTACTTGGGGTTCTAATTAATAATAACCTCTCTTATAAGCCTCACATCAATAACACTATAAAAACAGTTAATAAGAAATTAGATTCCCTCTACAGGATCAAATCCTTTCTAAATCCACTAGCCAGAATCACCATTGCCTGCACCCACCTTATCTCTACTCTGTTTTATGCCTCTCCTATCTATACCAAATTATGTAAAAGTGCTCTGAACAAACTTGTCTACCTCTTACAACAATATTGCCAGATTTGCTGCAGGGTCCTCCTATAAAACCCATCATTATATCAATCTGAATCAGCTAGGCTGGCTAGAATTGCCAAATCTAATACTATTCAATCAAGTAATAGTAGCCGGCAAGATCCTGTATCAACCAGAAAATACACCTATACTCACTTCCCTAGTAACCCCCTATAATAATCTCAAAACCATGCGCTTATCTAACAAACTACTAGTACAAATATCTAAATCTAATAACTCAGCAGGGAACAGTCTCCCCAATCATCTAACTTCACTATCCTCAGCTAACCTATTTAAAAGTAAACCTTAAATCACACTGGCTATGCCCCTGTGCTAACCCAGATTAAACAATTAACCCTTCCCATAATACCGTGCTTCTTATCACATTATCTTATTTAGGGCATGTACCTATGTATATATTGTTTGTCTTTATCAACTATAACCAGTCTACTCTTTAGACCTCATGTGTAATTTTACAGTATGAGTGTGTTCACGTACTGCTTCTAATGAATATTCGCTATATTTTCATTTTTTGACATTTTTGTGTGACTTTCTAATTAATAGTTCCAATGTCTTTGTAAATATCATTGTCTTTATGCATTTTTTGTGAAACTTGTGGAGCTTTTGTCCCCCGGGCCTCCACTGAAAATGAACATACATCCAGCTGGACTAGCCCGGTCAACAAATGTAAAATAAAAACAAAATAAATAAAATAAAATGATTACTAGAAATGTAACCAAGACAGATTTTAATGCTAGCAGAAACTCCCAAGCTAACTAAACTAACAAAGGAATTTCAAAGCAGTCTAACAACTTTCAATGAGCCCAGATGGCTACACCTTTTCACACTTCAGGCAACTTAACTGCAGAGAGACAGAGACACAATTTTTACTGATTCAAAGACACACAATATTTACTGACTCATATCTTAAATAAGTGCAGAGAAAAGTATACTTAAATCAGCTTGTGTCTTTTTGATATATGCAGACAAGTCTCAGTAGCCAGCAACTCTGATTTAAAATGAATATTTAACCTACACTCAAAAATCCTACACTCACTTTACAGAATTTTGGAAATCCCTTTCTGAACATATTCTAGCTTGAAGTTGGTATATATAATCATTGATGGAATTTTGGAATTTTGGCATATGTGTAAATAGTTCTTACTATTTTGCATTTATGTTTTATTATTCAGCAATGCATTCTCTGGTTATATTACTACCTGTTGATGAATATTGTTACGTTTTACTTTATCTGTTTTCACAAAAAAAAAGGAAAAAGATTTCATACAAAAAAAAAAAAAGAATTTCCAGTCATATTGTCACACTTTATTTTGGACATTAGCAATCACTATTTTAAATTAATATAACAAACAAGTAGACAAATCCATGAGAACCAGACAGAGTTATAAGAAATGGTAGGGTATACATGACTTGTGCCTGATTATCCATGTCCACTTTCTAACAGTATATGTCTGTACCAGCAACCCTGTACACATTCACATGTATACACCTTATATTATCACAGGGATGAGTTGGACACACATAGACACATATAGATATTTTTGCAATTGATGCAGCACTGCTTTATGTTTTACCTAAGCTCACAAGTACTATCTAACAGATCCATTGTGCAGAACATTTCTTTGCAACTCACTAGGAGGCTATATAGTATGTTAAGTACATATACAGAACATACTGTAGTGCTGTGCTCCTTGTCAGCAAATTTGTATGTGCTAATATAACTGCATGCACAACATGACTTTCTCACTTTAAGAAGCAACACTTGCCAATCAAGCTGCCAAATCAACATATTCCTGAACAGCCACTCAGCTCTAAATATTATGCCAACTATACTTAGGTCCATAGCTTTGTACTAGACTAACCGCATTTAAGGACCATTTTAAGCCTAGCCAACTATCCATGTGAGTGTCAAACCTGGCACCTTGTATCTGCAAAGTAACAACCTTAACCATTATGCCAACCTCCCACAAAATGTGTCAACCAAGCCAGGCAAGAGTCGAATCTACAGTCTTTTGAACCAGTCAGAACATTATACATTACACCACTGGCCCTGGCTTAGGTTACTGACATAGGTGAAGAAGGCTTTGAGATTATTCTTAGCGGGGGGGGGTGATTTACATTGATTAATTGAAAAAAAATTAAAAAATAAAGAAACAATTAAAACATTACAATGTATAGCAATTTAGGAATGTAGCAGAATGCACTTGATCATGCATCAAAAAATTACAACATTTTAACCATTAACCATTACAAAACATAAGCATTATTGCTAGTAGAATGATGCTGCAATACAAACAAAAGATAACTGACTTTAATTATTGGCTTAATTACTGGTGTGATTCAAGATGGATGCAATATATATCAGCCTGGGATGATATGGTTTACAACCCATCCACTTTAAGGATGGTCTGCATCCCACCTCATGTTAACTTCTTAGACCATATAGTCCAAAGCCCAGTGAGGGGCTCTAAAATATTTGACCTGCCCCTCACAAAGATAGCCATCCCCAAGCTCACAGTTACCAAATCTCTGGTCATATCTGATGATTGACCAGTAACATTTACTCTAGGTTGGAGACCTGAGTCATATTGAATCCCTTCCATCTTTAGACACTATTATAAGGCAAATTTATTCCAGCTAACTGACAAACTCATAACATGTAAACACCCTCTCATGTAGGAATTTTCATGGATCGATTATTCATGCTCCACCAGGCTAGTATTCGTTTCCATAAGCCACTAATATAGTGCTACATTTTTGAACGAAGGTATTAGATAGAGCCCCAATAGCAACTAATTATACAGTAGGAGAAAGAAACTCTTAACCCATAAAACCAAACTTAATGGCCCATCAGCTAGGAAACAGCTCAAAATGATCAACAAAACTTAGAAACAAAATCAAATTCTACAAGAGAAAGTATGAACTGTAAATCACTACCACTGCTAAGGCTAATCACAAAGCCTTCTTCATCTATGTCAGTAACATAAGAAATAATATCCAGTAGTGTTCTGAGCTAATAAAGAATAACACCACATGTTTATAAGCTAAGGACATTGCCAGATTATTGGCAGACCAGCTCAGTTCATATTTTAACTACTCTCTTCACCATATTGCTCATAGCATTTAATATGCCTACATCCCAGTTACATTCAAGCAAGTCCTAAGCACAATCTCCACAGTGTTAAAATCACTAGCTCCATGAGCCCTGAGATTGTGCCAGATCATCTCCTTGTCACTGTTAAGCATTGCCTGATTGACTGCTCATTACATCTACTCAGTCTCAGCCTTTTTACTGGATTCATGCCGGTGGGGTGGAGAACTGATGCAATCATCCCACTCTACAACTGACCCAAGCAATTATAGACCTATCAGTCTATGAACACCAAAAAGCTTTTGGTTGTCAAAGTTTGCCAACAACTGTTAACTGTAGCTGTCACAAATATCCCAGATGACCTATGTATTCTCCAGTAGAGCCTAACTCCTGTTAATTACTGGTGCTTGGATCACAGCATCAAACTAAATGCCAAAAAACCCAAAATGCAACATTGTATCCTTTGTCAAACCTGAGCACTCCAGCCCCTATCACACATGTGATACCCACACTAAAGTTCAACTCAGACATTAAGGATTTGAGCACCTTCATTGGCAATGAACTATCATTTCATCATCATATGACCACTTTTGTTAAGAAATCCTTTTATATAGCCAGACTAATCACCAGGGGCATTTTTTTCTAGATAGAAATAAGTCATTACCATCTTCCTGTACTCTTCCCTTATCAGAACAATAACAGAATATAACGCCCCCTTTGGTATGTACTTGCCTAAGTATATGACCCACCCTTTCAAAAAATAAAAAAAAAAACATTCAAGAGCATGTCCTCCTTGAGTTACTCTGTCTCAGAGCACTCACACTCTTTTCCATTTCAAACCAACTATTGAGCAAAGATGTGCGGTTTGCCTACAAAGCTTTGAAAGACCTTATTCTGTGCAACCTCCTGCACACCCAGAAAACTAAAGTCACCCTAAATATCTGCTCAAGAGACCTAAATATTCACAGAAACATAAATATTACTTGCTGGGATAGATATCTTTCACAGAAAATACCTTTTTTAAGGAACAGTCTCCCCTTAACCTGCTGGATGACTGGACGGTACACCCTTGCCATGGCCTCTAGCCTTTATGAAAAAGAGCAGAAACTATGTTGGTGTCTGGAATTAATTCATGTCTTGGTAAATAGTGGGATCATTGATTAAGCTGTAAATCGTCAAGTGGATCAAAAGCCAAGCATGAACTTATGAGCCAGAAGAACTTGATCCAACCCATTAGATCCCACATCTAAACAGAGCATAAAAAACAACATTTTAACCATTATAAAGCATTACCAATATTACAATGTCTTCTAATTTACTTATATTCCTGAAGCACTAGATCCTACAGCTAAACAAGGAAAATAGAAACAATTTAAGAAAATACTCAAATACCCGAACAACATATCACTAGCAACAACATTTTAATCATTACAAAAGCAATTAATATCCCCAAAGAACAGCATCTGAACATAGCAGAAAAAAAATACATTTTAACCATTACAAAAATTACAACTCTTAGCATTGTCACCGAGGCATTTAATTACTTCGTTATGAATGTGCACTTACCTCTGCAGTACAAGACCACACTTAATATACTTGGCTGCAGGATGGGGTGGCTGGCTTTCTCCACACCTTACCTCCAGGGAACAAACCATGACTTGTTGTCTGGCTGGTTGGCTAGCTGGCTAACTTTCTGTAACTCCAAATGCAAAACAAAAACAAAGCAAATCACAAATCTTTTACAAAGGATTGAAGAAGCATACATGGGAAAGTGTTTTTACAGCCACCAGCTTTGTAAGGTTCTTGCTGTCTGTAGTGCTGCCCCAGATGCAGTTGCAGTCAATAGCTGAACAAGTTTCACCACTCAGCTCTAACAGGTATCAGCTTCCTTATACAAGTCTGGGTTGGTGATGTAACCACATAATATGAAGAGACAGAAATAAGAGTGGTTGTTAGGGGGAGAAGACAAAAGTGGGATTATAGTTATTATGTTGCTACATATTGAAACTATGGCACCAAGATAGAGCTCTGAGGAACACTGTAAGTCAGTGGATCACTACTAGAGGAATTATCTCTAGAAGCCATGCAGTATGGGTGACCTGAAAGGTAAAAGGAAAACTTCTGAAATCTTGCAGAATTAAAAACAAAGTGAGTTTAAATATTCTCAACTAACAGCATACTTCATATAGTGTCAATATTTATTTATTTGCCTTTGTTTTTATTGACCAGGATAGTCTGATTAGGCAAAGCCCATTTTCAGTGACAGCTCATGGAGAAAAGGTCCATCAAAAGTACATTCATAGTTACATTCATAGTTACATTTACATTACACATTTGCAGTTCCAGTTTGCATAATTGAAATGCAGAATAGTACAGTTTATACTGATAAACCAAAATGGGTGGGGTCTATATTATAACATCAAATTCTTCAAAGATCGAATGTTATAATATCGAACCCTAAACATTGAAATCCGAAAACATCGAACAGTCAGAATAGTGAATTTTTTCCCAGGGAAAAATTTCACTATTCCAAGAAACATACACACAACACAAACACACACAAAAAACAGCAATCCACACACATACACTTAAAATCCTACACCTGAACCTAAACTAAACTTTATATAGACTACTAGCTATCCACTTACCTTAACTCAACCCTAACCCTAAGGTCTGTCATGATCGCACACTCACCTCACCCGTGCCCTAACCCTAACTCACCTAACCTGTCCCCTAACCCTAACCTACACACAACCGCACACTTACCTGACCCACGCTCTAACCCTAACTCACCTAACCCGCCTCCTAACCCTAACCTACACACAATCGCCCATTAACCTGACCTGCGCCCTAACCCTAACGTCCACACAACCGCACACTTACCTGACCCACTCCCTAACTCTAACTCACCTAACCTGCCCCCCTAACCCTAACCTACACAAATCGCACACTTACCTGAACCCAACCCATAGCATTCCAACATATCAAATGCTGAAAACAGTGAAGCCACAGCAACGGCCCACCGAATTCTCTCCCTGGGAAAGAATTTGATGTCCTGCACCTTCGCTGTTTTCAGCATTTGACATTACGGGGTCTATATTATAACATTCGATGTTGTATTATAGACCCAATGGATGGCCTCGGTGGTGCAGCGGTTAACATTGTCGCCTCAAAGCAAGAGGTTCTCTGGTTTGATCCTTGGCTGGGGTGCCTACTGTGCAGAGTCTGCATGTCCTCCCTGTGGTCGCGTGGGTTTCTTCAGAGTGCTCCAGTTTCCTCCCACATCCCAAAGACATGCTGTAGGTGGATTGGACACTCTAAGTTGGCCATAGGTGTGAGTGCATGTATGTGCCTTCTGTGGAAGGTTGGGTGCTGGGCTGGCAACTCGACACTGTAAAACTCCACTGCCAATCATGAGTGGACAGGTAATCCGCTGTGGTGACCCCTAACTGGGAAAAGCTGAAAGAAGAAGAAGGAGATGCTGATAAACCAAAATCTTTTTATCACAGAAATATAGTATAAGTTATACACATTATAAAGCTATGAGGTCTTTATTTCACTACAAATAAGGTAGTCTGCTTTGGTAACCAACAAACCAAGGTTAGCTTTTCAGCATCACACCAAAACCTGGGATTTAGGAAGAAGTAATTTCCCTGGCATAGACACCTATGTTAAAGCAGGCATGTTTTAAACTATATTAAGTTGGAAAGATCCTAATCATTATACAAACTGGAAGAGTTTACACTTTTCCCTCCTTAACATAAATTAAATTATCCCAGTGAGCAACAATAATATTAGTCAAAGTAAATTCTTTTGGCATTACCTATGCAATTACATTAGATATAATCATTCCACTTCCTCATCATCTAACTATATTAATTCATCCATCCGCAACCCTTTCTTCCCATAAATCACATCCTACAAACACTTGGAAATATCTTTAGTAATATACGTTTGAAACTCTGATTTGAGACAATCATTCCATTCAGAACAACCAATATTTATTTGATAAAACCTACTTGCACAGAATTAATAAATGGAAAACAGCATTGTAGGCAACAATGCTTTAAAGATATGAAAGTAAAAGAGATACATCAACTTATAAAGGAATTTGATATAGACTTTCAAGACTGGATAAATCTACAAAATATAAAGTTACAAGAGCAAGATATGTTTAATTCTTGCAAGCTCACATTTTAAAGAAAAAGCAAAATTACTTCAACTTTTCAATGTAATAGTATACAACAAATATAAGACAGAATCTAATCTCCAGGCTTTATAACATTTTTGTCATACAGTATTAATTTAAATAACAAATTTTGGAAACACATCACATTAGGTCATAATACCTCCCTTAACTACAAAGAACAAAAAACAAATATTGAAATCTATTAGAAAGACATCTTGAGCTAATTATTGGTGAATCTTTACTTGGAAATTTCTATACAGATCATATCTAACCCCAAATAGAATGACCAAAATTACTAAATGCAGAAATGTAGAATGTTGGAGATGTATACAGATGTGTAATGCAGATTGAATAGTCAGATTCTGTGATTGTCCTTCTTTAAAATATTTTGGAATGGAAAAGAAGATTTTTTGAAAATCCTGTGGTTTGATTCATTCTCTTTAACTAAGGCACTAATTTTATTTAATATAGCTGGAAGCCACAATATGAACAATAATAATCTTTACCTGCTATGGGCAGTCTTAGCAGTGACAAGGAAAAACATAATCAAGAAATGGAGAAAGACTTCAACACCTCAATTTAAAGACTTTCTGTTTTCCTTAAAAGAAACATCCATCAGAGAGACTGGAATAAAAAAAAGTAGGATATACCTTGAAACACTTATTAGGAATCCTCAAACTAAAGTGATATTGCTCATTGACCTATTTTATACAGCATTGCTTCTTGAAGCTGTATTCTATAACAGCAAACTAACTACACTAAGTGAAAAATTGTTATAGTGTTTGGAAATTTGTTCTATCAGAATTTTCATTTTTTTTTTGTAATTATTAAATAATATTCTAAAGCATACTGTATATATTGCCAATAGTTCTAAGAGTTGTTCCATAATTTTCTGAAATATATTAATGCTAATAATGATTGTATCAATTGTAACATTGTAAAAGTTTATTAAATAAAAAAAATGTGTAAAAAAAAAAAGAAGTAAGATAGTATGTATTTTACTAAGCACAAAAGTGTCACATTGAGCCACACACAGTTACTATATCTTGTGAAATTCGGATATATTTCTTAGTACTGATAAAGAGATAGTTATTTGGATGAATAGTAAGTATAATAAGATGTAGCATATGGCAGCTTCGATATGTGTTTTTTGTAAGAGGACATGGGGCTAAAACTATAGGTAGGGCAGCAGGATAGGATTAGTCTCAGATAGAAGAAAAGGCTAGATGCCACCAGAGAGGAATAAGCCTCTTTAGTGGGACTCCTGAATTAATAAGCTGTACAATAAAAGAAAGAAAATGATAAAAAGATGCAAGAAATCCCTGTCTCCCTACCTCAAGACTGCACTGAAATATGCCAGTAAGAAAATTAAAAACACTTTTAGAAAATGTAAACCAAGAGTATAATTTAAGGCTGCTATAGATTTCAAAGGAAACTACAACATCTTTTTCAGTTATGTCAGAAAAGTAAGGAATAATGCCAAACAATGCACACTGCTCATCCATAATAATATCACCCATTCTTACCCCAAGGATATAGCTAATATTTCCCTGATAATATAGTTTCCCTGAAATCAGTTTGAAACAACTCTTACAATCCCCTGTCAAAGGCTAAAAACAATAATACTTCCATGGGACTGGACAATATTCCAGACTGCGTTCTCATCTGTGACAAATATACATTGTCTGAGCCTCTCCTTAAACTGATAAACCTTAGCCTATCTAAAGGGTTTGTTCCTCATGACTGGAGAAAAGCCCCTGTGACTCCATTACAAAAGGTGATCTATTTATAGACCTGGATAATTATAGACCTGTCAGACACACCAGCCTTAAATGCAAAGCCATGGAATGTATCAGAGCAGAATGCATTTATGCAGACATTGGTAACCTAACTGATCTGGATACCTATTACATTGGTTTTGTGAAGGGCAGGTCCTGACTTCTGAACCTAGCAAGCTTCTTTGAAAAGTTTACTTGATCTGTGGACAGTGGTCATTCTGAGCACATTGCTTATCTTGAACTGGCTAAGGATTTTGACTCTGTCCTTCATGTTGGTATTATTGAGAAATTAGACAAGTTTAATGTAAATCTCTACATTGCCCACTGAATCACAAATTGGCTGTCTGATAGATCCCAAGTTCTTAAAGTTGATGGTTACCTTTCTGAATAAAAGTGCAACTAGTGAAGTGCCACAAGAATCAGTTCTAGACATTCTCCTGTTTGGCATTTAATTACAGACATCAAAGACAGTTTACCAGAAGTGTAGTTGACTATGTTTGTTGATGACTACAAAACCAGGCACTATTATCCACTCATCAATTGATACAAAACAGCTCCAGATGGGCTGGAATATGCACATACATGGCATATCAAAAACAGTCTAAACTAAATGAAAAAAAAATCATCATAGTACCATTTGGCAGAAAAGTTGCTCCCACCTCATATGTTATAAATGGTACTCCTCTTCAGACAGATATGGTCATAAGAGATTCAGATAATTATGTGGAAACTCGCTCCCATTTGATCATCATTGTGGTGATGTGAGATATTGCTAGCTATGCCAGGAGAAGTAGAGCAGTTGATGCATAACATATGCCAGCACAGCTAGCCAGAATGTTATAAAGAATTATATGTCATTTGTATATCAAACTGATTTGCACAGATGTTTGTGTTGGAAAATGTATTTGTAAAGCTGCTTGTATAAAAATGTACCAACAGTGTGTCCTGCTGGACAGAAAAAGAAATACACTTGTATGTCTTATAGCTATTGTAATTAATATTGTAACAGAGGATACTGGAAGAGAAGTGGTTAAGCTCTATTCCAGCAAACCTTGAAAAATAGTACAAAATTAAATTACTTAATTTAGGCCATATAGATTGTATCTTACAGTTCTGATTGCAGCCAGGGATGAAATGTCTGTGCCAGAGAATGGTTTATTAGCTCCTGTAGGAAGAGTGGAAGTGTTTTGTTGTTTTATGACTTCCAGAATCTGCAACAAATATTTTCAATGCTCTATGTGTGTGTATTATTGACATAAATGTGTGAGATTCTTGGTCAGTTGCTAGAAAAGGGGGTAGTATGGGAACCAAAAGTCAGATGACCAGATGTATGTGATGTCATTCTGTAATCCAAGGCAAACATGGCATTTTAATGCCCGATGAGACTGAAGTCTCAGGGCAGTCTGTTTTTGGAATGTGACATAGAAGGATTCCTCACCCACTTCAAATTGTCCTGCTCTAGTAAGTGACCAGGGAATAGTAATTCTTTAGATCAGTCAGGAAAACATAGTGAGATTAGTTAAGTATTGTTATTCTGTATCAGTGTGAATCTATTAATCTGTGTTATTTGAATATTTCCAGTGACTGAAACTCTGGTGCTAATTGGAAATAGATATTTAGTATTTTCATGTATTTTATTATTTATTATTAAATATATTTCAACTTTTCATTGTAGCTGGTCTTTTAGAGAATATTTTAACCTTTGAGTGTATGTACATCTATTTGTTGAGTCTGTGGCCACTGCTGAAAGCCTTACTGCATTGTTAAACACTATCATTTGTATTAATATTAATTTCACTCAGTATAATTTGGTACCCCTGTAACAGCCTTAGAGTAGCTGGCTTTGGATTGTCTGGTGTCAGTGTAACTAGTCAGGGCAGAAGGGGTCATAGCTAGTAAATCTGTGCCAACCTTTCTCAGGTGTGTGTGTGTGTGTGTGTGTGTGTGTGTGTGTGTGTGTGTGTGTGTGTGTGTGTGTGTGTGTATGTGTGCAAAACAAATCCCAAAGAGTGTGTGTCAGCTTCTCAGAGCATGGAAACAGAGCCTGATTTCACAGAGAAGGCGTGTGAGGAACTGGCTTGGACATGTGGATGAGGACTGAACTCTACAGCTGTGCCAGTGGGGAGTCTTACTGGGGGTCAGGGGGGAGAGAGATAGGGAAACCTAGACACTGAACTGAGTGTGTTCCCTGTGTGCTTTTAAGGGAAATTGTACTTGATGCAGAGAGCTACATCTGGAAATACTGTATCTATTTTTGTTCCAAGTGAATGTCACTCTCCAGTGTCAATGGTGAGGATTCAGGCTTCTTGATTACTGGCCCAGAGAGGGGACATTGCAATCACATTTCCATCATTGTCAAGAAATTCTTCTATCTGGCCCATTTGATTTCTAATAGAAATTCTTCAAGATCCAAAGAAGTCATCCCACCACTATAACTCTTCCAGAATGAGGGCCATCATTGAATAAAATGCCCCCTTTGGTATGTACAAATCCAAGGACATTGCTCAATTGGAAAGGCCAAAACATTTCTAACAAAGAAAAGTAAAGGTCTTAAATCTTTTTGACTACCTGTATAGATTACCATGACTCACTTTATAGCCAGTTGTCCACTGTTTGCTGTGAGGTGACCTGTATTTTTTTTTTTTTTTTGCTTTCTGAACCATAAAAGACCCAGTCCTGTTTGACCACCTATTTCTTTGCAAACCAGTGGCTCTACAAACACTGGCACTAAGGACCTAAATATACACCAGCAAATAAACAAGATTATACAAAGAGCTAGATTTCTATCTCAATGTCTAATTATAAGGCTAGCCTTGATGGCCGGCTGGGCAAACACACATTTACACCTGGTTATCATGTACAGCCCTACTCAATCTGGAAGGGGAGCACTATTAACTGCTTGAAAAGGGTCTATATATATATATATATATATATATATATATATATATATATATATATATATATACAGAGAGAGAGAGAGAGCAAAGAATGTTATGCTGCCTGTTATTGATTGCCTAATGTGTTCCTACGAGAGAGGAAAATATGTTAGAGAAATGCAAAGATGACTATATTAATACAGCTAAGGAGATAGCAGATGATGAAAGATGAGTAATGAGAAACATGAATTTGAGATGAGAGACTCATTCTGATGAAGAGCAGGAACATGACCATGACTCATCAAGGTGCTGTTTGAGCAGGATTTTGAAGCTGGCAAATTTTTCAGTCATTTTATATGTGCAGGGATGGCATTCTAGAACTTAGAGTTATGACAAGAGTACAGAGAGCCATGTGATGAGTTGTTAGACTTGCTTGTGATTAAGAGGAATTTCGCACCTGAGTGAAGATCCATTGTATGTGTGTGTGTGTGTGGGGGGGGGGGGTTAAGGCAGTAGAATATTTTGCATTTGTCAGAGTAGTGAATTAGCTTTGTGCAATAACTACTTGTGAGTATGTTGTTTAGTTCTAGCCAGTTAAGCTGTTTTAAGGAATGGCAGTGGTGGGTTCTATATGAGGCATTGATAGCAATTTTTTCAATCTTATTATAACAGGAGGCTTGCATTAAGTGTTATACTTAGTTTGTTAAAATGGATGAGGCATATAGGAGGGTTGGAAGTACATAGGTTGATGCGAGAGTTTTTCTTGCTGTGTCAGTCAGGTACAGTCCTGCCCTATAAAGGGATCCTGGTTTTGGTGAATCTTTTAATGGTTTGCAATATGTGTTGTTTGAATTTAGGTTGATATCTGTTACAAACCTAGCAGTTTAGTACTGGTTACAATTTTGATTTTGGTATTATTTGATAATGTAATTATGAATGATCATTTTTGGTTTTGCTACTGCTTTGGTGTGAAGATCATAAGATTTTTTTGGGGGAGGAAGATTAAGGAGCGAGTTTGAATTTTTTAGTCAGGCTTTAATGGAAGATAAAGAAGTTTGAGTTATTTCATGGAGATTGGATAGCACTGGGGCTGTGCATAAGAATGTTTAATCATCTGCATATTGTACTATGCTAATAAGGTGTGTGTCAGTGTTGAGCTGATTTATGAAGATGGTGAAGAGAAGGGTCCATAGTATGGAGTCTTGTGGTTAACTGGTAGAAAGGGTGAGGAGCCTGTTGCCATTTAATTGTTTGTTGCTTTCAGGTAAGTAAATAAGGAACCATGAGAGGGAGGACTGGGAGACTAGGAGAGATGACAGAAGACAGTTCGGTAAGTAAATGTTGGTGTAATGCCAAATCAAATTCTTCAGATGGGTTTAAGAACATGATGGATCTAAGGAGAGATGAAACAGGACTAGGATAGAAGATTACCTCTGATTTCTAATCATAAAAATGTCCCTAAGGAGACCAATATCAGTGTTCTGCTTTTATCTATAACCAGACTGCAAGGATCACATACTTCTATTATGAGTGGTCGAAGTTCAACTAGCCGAGGTTCGGAATACCCAAACGCCATCTTCCAAAAAAAGAAAAAAGGGAAAAAACACATTTAAGTATTTGTTGCAGGAGGGCAAGCCTTCTGACAACCCCAAACTTAAAAATGCCAATGCCACAATTGCACCAACTCAGATAAGGGGAACTTACCCCCTGAAAAGACATCACTGTTGGCAGTAGTTTCCTATGGAGGAGCTCCAGTCCTTGGTGGGTTGAACTTTGGGCAAATGACAGTCGAGAATTAAATCTTCATCCACTACCTGTATCACGTAGATCATGGGATGATAAGTAGGGATATCTCTGTATATAAATGACTCCCTCAGGAAATTTACATCTAAATGGATGATTAGAAGTAGGATGGCAATTTTCCTGGTTGTCCGTGTTGATAAAAAGTTACCTGATGATATGTTTCTGTTAGCTAGCTGATGTACAGATATTACAAATTTAGTCATTAGCTTAATATACTGCCTTAATAATACTTGTTTTGACTAATAGATATAAACATAATGAAGTAAAACAAAATAAAAAAAATCTGGAATATGCTTGCCATAAGTGTCATTTAGCAGTTAGTGCAGGGGATTTAGGCCTATAACCTTGAAACAAATTAATTCCTATAGCTCAGAGTTTGATTCCTTAAGCCTACATTTTGCCATTGTGTGACCAATTTGTTTAACCAAACAGTGCTTTGGGACATTTCGGAAAAATAAATGGGCTAGGCTGTCAATGGCCTTCTCAATTGCATGCCTGTAACAACCTATGAGCCAGTGTCTGGTTGAGAACTGGTAAATCTGATTTAAATTTCATGCATATTAACGTCTGTGCATGTGGGGCAAAAAATGAGAAACTTGAAAGAATAAAACTGAAATAATGACAACAACCGAGCCTGAAACTGATTACATTTGCATTTGTACATATTTCAAGTACACTGGTACACTTCCATACTGTCTGGATTCATTAAAAAAAAGTCTGTGAGTAAAACTATAAGGCATTAGAATTCTTGTCTATATATATATATATATATATATATATATATATATATATATATACTGTTAAAATGTTGAATACACATAGTCGCATGTGCACTTTGTCGACCCATGTCCACGAAATCCAAACTACTGAAAGGTCAGACTGACGAAATAAAACCAAACAGCAACATTTCTGACTGCTCCACACCAGAAAACAAGTGCTAACATGTGTCAAAAAGGTGGTGTGATTATGCGGTTCAAAATGATAGTGTTCATGTTTTGCAGTATTCGGAGTTTAGCATTCGCGGCAGTGCGTTGATGTTCGGATGCTCATCATTTTGATAGTAAACCATATATATATATATATATATATATATATATATATATATATATATATATATATATATATATATATATATATATATATATAAATATATATATATATATATATATATATATATATATATATGGGTCTGCTTTCATTCACTGAAAACTCATTTCATTGAATTTTAATTCACTCTCAAAAAATCGCTGAAAGCTGAAATCACTGAAAACTCATTTCACTTAATCACATTTCACTAAATGTAAGTACTGTTGGGCAAATACAATGTTTATGCCCTTCTCCTCACTTTTTTTGCGATCCTGGAGCTAGTATATCTAGTTAGGAGGGGCATAGGGGGCACAGCCACCTACTTTTGGTTTTATATTGTTAGCTTTCAGTGAAATGAGATTCATAAATATAAAAGCTAAGTAGGTTGGGGGCTATGCCCCCCACACCGCCCAATGTGGGGCCTACCCTCCCTCACCCCCCTAACTATATATACTAACTCCAGGATCACACTATAGTGGAGAAGACGGCATATACATTTTATTTGCTTGACAGTACTTACATTCAGTGAAATGTGATTCAGTGAAATGTGTTTTCAGTGATTTGAGCTTTCAGCGATTTGGTGTGAGTGTTTTGAAATTTAGTGAAATGAGTTTTCTGTAAATCCCATATCTCAAAAGTTTTACTGATTATGTATGCCCAGTGCAAACACACACCACACATGAATGAGGCCAGTTGATATATGAAGGAAACAGTTGTTTGAAAAGCAGGAAAAACTTAGCAAAGCAGATGGAAAAAAAAAAATGGCACTACAATGTCATGAGGCAAGATGAAACCTTACGATGATTAAAATGTCAATAATCAAAAAAAGGAAACCAGAATAACTGGGTTATGAAAAGAATAAATGAAATCCCAAAGCGTGGAAGCTGGAGTAATTGTGAAAGCTATGTTGTCCAATAAATGGTATTGCACCACCTCTGTTTTCCAGTGTCCCTGTTTTTTTTTGTTTGTTTAATCTAAGTATTTTACTTTAAAGACCAAGAGTGAAAAGTAGGACACCTGTGATTAATATGTGTTACTCAGGCTGAACTAGCTTGTGTTGCACATTTTTTTAACACTTTATTAATTTCATATAGTATTTTGCATTCACATGCAATCCTCATGCATGGTATACCATATCTCATGAGCAGTTGTCTGATTAATTTCCTTTCACATCTTCTTTCCTTCTTGTATGAATTTTATTCTTGTAGTATTCTAATATCTCTAGCCATTGTTTTTTCATTCCCCCTGCTTTTCCTCATTCTTGTTAATAACTGCCATCTTCTCCCCATGTCCAGGAAATGTTTGTGTAACTCACACTCCTGTATTATTTTTGTCCCCTTGCAGTTTTGATTGATGATAGTTTTAACTTCAGCAGTCAGTAGTCTGTTAATGTTCCTTTCTCTTTCTCTTTAGATGCTGTCCTCTTTCTTTATACCCCACATACCGATTTCCCAAGTATTCACTGCTTCCTTCTGAAATAAATCTCTCCCAGATGCTGTTTGACAGCTTCCAGACTTCCAGTGCCCATCCAGAGTCCTCGAACATGTACATAATTCTTGCCTCTCCCTCCTGACACCTTCCACATCTACTATCCTCTGTTCTGTCTTCCTGTATCAATCTCATGGGTTTGGATACAGTCTTTGCAATATTCTCAGCTGTGGTCTCTCAATCAGTGTACTTTCTGCATGTGCCTCATTGCCTGAGTTTCTTTCTACTAGCATCCATTAACTGCCTTCCATATCTCCTCCCTTTCTCAATTCTTTCTCATTTGTTTTTTGACCTTGTCCATTTCTCCACAATGCTTGAGTCAGTTTGATAATCTGCCTCTTTAACCTTTTCCACTTACTCTAGAGTGGCATTATATTTCTCCTTTTGTCTTCCCTTCCTGCCTCTTCCTCACTCTGTATTCTTTTTCCAGGTGTCCCTGATTACCAAGTAGTTCCACAACTTATTAACTCCTACATTGTTTCAAATCTTTCCCCACCATAATTTTCTCTGCATACTAAATTTTCTTCTTGAGCTATTCTACTTCTCCTTCTAATTTCCTAATTGTTCTTCCTTTTCTTGGACTCCCACCCTACTGTTCCCTATATTTTTTGATGTTCCCTGCACTCTGTGTCATGCATTTCAGGTCTTTTAGGGCTGCATGATTCATATTTTTTAGGAAGCTTCTCCACATCTCCCTCTCCTTTACTCTTTTTTTTTGTATAATCTCCTTCTTATTTGTTTCTATCCAGTGGATTATGTTACATGTCAGTGCACACATCAAGTTATGTGAGAGCCTCCAGCCCACCTTTCTTCTTTGCATTTATTTTTTGCTTGGCTCACTGTTTTCCCCTTGCCTTTATTAACACAGTCCTCTATGTCTTTTTACATCTGTTGTAGCCCTTGTCCTGAGGGTTTATTTGTATATTCAGAGTAAGTTGTGAATTATTGATGGTATTCATCATCATCATCATCATCATCATCATCGTTACTGTATTAATTTTCCCAACCAATGTCTTCCCCCCCAGTTTCTGGGGACTATCCTTTACCTTTTCAACTCTGTTTAGTTTTTTTCTCTGTCTGTCTCACAGTGCTCACAACATAGAGCCCTAGGCACTCGGGAAACTCCACCTCTTTTATCTCACCTATTCCTCTTTCCCCTTTCCTTTTTGTAATCTTACTACCACTGTCTTTTTGGTGTTGCAACCGAGTCTTGCCATTCCCCTGAACTTCTTGAATGTTTCTCTTATAGTTCCCATCGCTGCAACCACATCGCCTGACATTAACATGTAGTCTTGTTCCTTCTAGTGCCTTCATACTAATAAACTGCATGCAAAACCAGTACTGATGTCACAATCTTCTTATATTACTGGGTTCACATTCATTGTTCTCCCCCACTGTTGCTCATTTGTCTGGTGTGCCAACGTCATTTGTGTGATAGCCCAATATTGCTTTTTTTTGTTCTTTACTATGCAATTTATACACTACTGTTCCTTTAATTCACATGTGTCTGTGGGCTGTTCTTTGCCTTACTTTTTCCCTGTTTTCTGCTTGCATTCCTTTTCATATGCTCCACCGTTTACATCAGCAATTCTACTTATTGTTTTCTGAGACTTAGGCATTCAACTTATATTTACTGTAGTTTATTGTACATCATTAAGCAGTTACAAAAATATTTTGCTTATACTGGCGTCTTGTCCCTATGCCTGCTTGAGTGCATTATTCATCACTGGCCTGGCAAATGATTCAGTTCCTCCCATTGTTTATAAAGTTTTGCTGTGTCTGTGGTGTATTTCATAAGGTAAAGATCTATTTCACTTAATACATGTTTCCTGCCTTTTTCACAGCCATCTGCATTCCAGTGTCCATTCTTTGCACTTGCTTTTCTCTTTCTGGATTCACTTTCAGTCCTCTGTAGCTCTACCTTCCCCATGCCATCCATCATAAATTATTATATCAAAATTGCTTAGTCCCTTGTCTGTCCAGCATTTCACTTCTGAGTTAGCTGAAACATCTGACACAAAGTCCTTTTATCTCCTTAGAGCTCAGTATTGCCTACCTCTGCTTCTGCTTCTTTGTCTGTTTTTGTGCCTAAATCTCTCTTGAGAGTGTTTTTTTTTCATTCTTTTGTCACTTTGATATCAGTCCTTTAGTTGTTCCCCCTCTACCACCACCACCGCCATCTTGTTTTTTTTTCTCATCTCCTTGAGGTTGCCTTTGAGATTTGTTTACTTCCTGCTCATTACCTTTACTAGCATGTGACTCCTCTGAACCACCTTGTTTTGACTGTTTGAGTTTCAACATAAGACATTACACGATTTCACATCGTTTCTGGATCATCTTGCTTATCTCAAAGTCCATGTCTTGCTCAGATTTTACTGTCTCATTTGTTTACCTGTCTGTGAGACCTTTGATTAAACTTTTGAACTTTCTCATATGGTGTAGTCTAGAACATTCCCCTCCCTGCTGTACTTTTAGAGTTTCAAGATATTTCAGCCATGCAGCTGATCCTTTCATTCTTAGTTTATTTAATACCTCAAGCATAGCTTTCCTTCTATAGAGTGTTTTTGAATAATTCTTGACCAGCTTTATGAACATCACTGCAAATGGGATAAAGTTTCTGTTGTGCATTTTGCTAGCCTTATTATTCCCTTTTTTGCAACAATGGCAACAGATCACAACATGCCTGAGTCTGCTTTCTGCTACCTTACTTTATGTACTCTCACTATTAGAGTGTCTTGATTTCCTGGTATCATAGCTGCATTATAAATTGCTTCAAGTCACTATTATTAATTTTCTCTCGTATTTCAGTTATCCTTATTTTATTTATTTATCTTTTCTTGACTGGGTAAGCCACTCTAGGCTAGCAGTCTCTTTTTACAGAGAAGTGGTATTTATACTACTAGCGGAGCTTGTCCTACTTTTATCAATAGGTGCTATGAGGATATGGGCTACTCCCAGCATAGCCAGCTGGAGTTTTGTAAAGAATGATATGTCCTTTGAATATCAAACTGATTTATGCAAGATGCTTTTGTTGCAAATGTATTAGAACTGTATGACATTTGAATATCAAACTGATTTGTAGAGACGCTTATGTTAGAGATGCATTAGAACTGTACGACATTGGAAAATCAAAATGTGTTTGTAAAGTTGCTAGTGTTAAAAAAATGTATCAACAGTGTGTCCTACTGGACAGAGAAGGAATATGCATGTGAGACTGTATGTATAACTCTTAGTAACTGACACTGAAAAAGAAGGGGTTAAACAGCTAGCTTACTTCTTACTTTAAGAAAAATACTGCTAACTGGACCAACTGTTGGGTCATGGAAATGTTTATCTCACAGCTCTGAATAGGTCCGGAGATGGCATGTCTAGAAGAAGCCTTTGTTCATTAGCTCAGTAAAAAGAGGGGAAGCGCCAATCACTGCCATAAACAGCAACACTTTAGATGTGCATCTTATCACATCTATGCTAACATCCTGCCTCAAGCTTCAAAGGGGAATAGTGTGAGAACTTAGAGTCAGATGACCAGATGAGGTCATTCTGCCAGCCATCTTGGAAAGTTTAGATATGACAAAGAGAAATCTCTCAGTATTGAGTATTCTGTCTTGGGCCTAACAACAAAAAGTTAAATCAGAATAGTGAAGGCGAACGACAAAATCCAATCAGCACAAAGTCAACCCAAGGAATCCACGGCTTGTCCAGGGATATAAAAGGCTTATTAAAATTGACAATTTAATTCCAACGACAATAACGAACACCAGAGGTTAAGCGCTTTCATCTGATAATCCAGACTTCCTCAGAACCCCGAACCATGTTACCAAAACCATTTAAAAACCTTTTTTGGTGCCAACAAATAGCTTGCATTTAAAGACACAAGCTCCCAAAAACAAAAATCAATTAGTAACAAATGAACAAATAAAAACAATCAAATAAACAGATAAAAACAATCATATTCCACTCACCCTATTGTGAATATATTTTAATAAATATATTTTCGTTTGTGTATTTTTGTTAAAATGTTTAATAAATGAATTTTAATTAATAATACCAATTGATAATAAATGATTTATAACATCCAAAAATAGGTACTGTAATATAAATTAATGATTGTTAAATAATTGAATACACCTGTTTAGCAACATTCAACTTTCTTCAAGCCAAAATCAAGAAGGGCTTGATGCTGATATAGTCATTAATTCCAGGAAATCGTGTAGCGTCTGTTAAAATTTGCCATTTAGCTTCTTTCATGGCAAGCAATGCTTTCCAGTTACCCCCAAATGGGGAAGACTCCACAGTATCAATAATAGCAAATTTGAACCTATGTGTTTCACCATAGGAGGAAATGTGCCTAAAAAGCGCATTCTTAGGATCTTTCTTTTTAATCTTATATAAATGTTCATAGATGCGTTTTCTAAAGTGCCTTTCAGTTTTCCCTATGTAGTGTGCTGGGCAGGCCAAACATGTAGCGATGTAAACTACCTTCGTAGTGTTGCAATTCCCTCCCCTGCACCTCACATATGTCTTCTTAAAGTCTGTCAACCTAATAACGTCATCTTCTCTAATAGCATCACACTGCCTACAACGTTCACATTTCCTTGTCCCTCCATATTTGTGTTTAGTGTTGGTCCCCATCTCAAGAAGGCTCTTGAGGTTGGGTCCAGTCTTAAACACAAACGTAGGTGTCTTACCCAAAACAACTTCTAAATCATGGTCTACACTAAACAACTTCCAGTGCTCACAAATAATGTTCTTAATGTATTGGATATAAGGTGAATAAGTCAAAATACACACTCTCTGTCAATTTTAATAAACCTTTTATATCCCTGGACAAGCCGTGGATTCCTTGGGTTGACTGTGTGCTAACAACAAAAAGGACCATTTAGCACATCATCAGCCTTGCTCTGTTAAGCAAAGAATAGTAATACCACTAGATTCAGTCACGAAAATATGGTGCTTAGTTTAGATATTGTTTTTCTTTATTTGTATGAGTCTGTCCATCAATGTTATTTTTAATATTTCCTGTGATTTGAACTCTGAGGTTTACTGTAAATCTATATTCATTATTTCATGTTATTTTATTGTTTATTATTTAACATATTTAAAAATGTATTTTGGCTGGTCCTTTGATATTGCTTATATTTATTTGGTGACACTGTGTGGGCCACTCCTGAAAGCTTAGCTGTCTTGGTCAACTACTGCCATTTGTATTAGTATTAATATTACACAGTATAATTGGACACCCTTTGTTAAGGCAATTAGAGTAGCTGATTGTGGAGCATACCTCTCAACTGTGCAGGTTTTCGCAGAATGTCCAGATTTTTGCCTCATATTTTTGGTGTGTTCCCTCTAACATCTATCCCTTTCTAGCAAATTGCTGAGGATTGCAATCATTCAATAATAACAAACTTTTGAGTTTAAGACTCAACATCCTTTGGAAAATTCATGCTAATGCAAAACCTATTATTTTATAACCTTCGAAGTTTGTAAGGGCAATATTTAAAATCTGTATCAATTTGTCCCCCCTTCATTTTAGGCTTTGTCCAGATTTTTTGCTCTAAGAGGTTGAAAGGTATGTTGTGGAGTGTCTGGTGGCAGTGATAACTACCTTACACTCTGGGCAGAAGGGGGCAAAGCAGGTAAATCCGTGCTCCCCTTTTCCAGGTGTGTGTGTGTGTGTGTGTGTGTGTGTGTGTGTGTGTGTGTGTGTGTGTGTGTGTGTGTGTGTGTGTGCATGTGTATGTGTATGTGTGCGTGTGAAAAATCAAATCTCACAGCATGTGTGTGTGTGTGTGTGTGTGTGTGTGTGTGTGTGTGTGTGTGTGTGTGTGTGTTAGCTACTTGGAGCAGGGACACAAAGCCATGGTTTCACAGACAGAGTAGTGGAGTACATGGCTTGGGCACTCGGCTGAGGACTTAACTCTACAACTGTTCTAGTGCAGAGTCTTACTGGGGTGCTGGAGGAAGACAGATATAGAAACCCAGACTCTGGGCTGAGTGTGTTCCCTGTGTGTTCTTAAGGGAAATTGTGCTTGATCCAGAGAGGTCTGCATCTGGAAATACTGAGTGTATCCATTTGTATTCCAAGTGAATGTCCCTTTCCAGTGCCAGTGGTGAGGATTCAGGCTCCTTTATTACTGGCCTAGTGTGGGGATGTCACATATTGGTGAGCAGTGGTGTGGATATTGAACTTCTGTAGCCTGTAAGCACTAAAGGTGTACTCTCAAGCAGTTCTATTTTTTTGTTTGTTACTTTAGTTTAGTAGTCAAGGAGAGCAGGCAAAGATGTCATCACAGGATTATGGCAAGCTGACAAAGAACCTGTTGGCCAAGGTGTGCAAAGCCAAAGGACTGGTGTATGCCAACCTGACCAAAGAAGAAATGATTTCAGCCTTAGTCACAGCTTAGACCAGCATCCAGGATGATAGCCAGTCTGGTGATGGGAATTTTTAGCCCTCAAAAATAGGATAGTTCAACTTTTCCTTAAAAGACTTAAAAATCCATCTGGAGTTAACTCATTACATCCGAATGACACCTCCAGGTGTGTCTGTAATTAACTCCCACTGAAGCCTGTAGGCATCAAATAATGCTTGTTCATATTTGCATCAATAATTACAAAGCCATGCTATGTACAAGGTTTTAAAAGATTTCATCTTAAAGCTTATACAGTGGAAAACTCAACGGCATTAATATTTGATCTCTCTCTGGTGCAGGTTAAGAAATATTAACTGTTTTATAATATATATATGGATATAATTTTCACATTTGTCTAAATATCTCAACAATTATAAAAGACAAACAGAACTCCATAGCCTCTTCTGAAAGCTGTCAGCTAGATGAATAAAATGCTGCTGACAGTGTGTGTGTAACATGAGTGGTTGCTGAGATATTGCAAGTTGTTTACAAAATATTACAAACAAAATAGTTTACTGTAAGTTATAAAAATCAGTTTTAGACCTAGAACCTAAAGTATGCAACCACTATAAAATAATTTGTGCTGAAGGGTTTGCCATTTATACTTCTTTCATAACCCCTTTGGTTCCAGAGATATGAACATTTCTTTGAAATGTGAGGACATAATTTGATTCTGTCAAAAGGCTTAGGCTCCGTCCATTGGAAGTTACAGTGCAAATGTCCTGAGCTTTACTGGACTGAATGAGTTAAAGTGACCTGAACTAGAGGCCAAAAATTTCAAATTAGAATCTGCAGAGAGACTGCAGCATTTGGAGGCTGAAGAAAATGAGAAGCAGCATCAACATAAGAGGGAGATGCTGACTCTTTGCCAGGGTCATGAAGTTAATGGGGAAGGGAGTGAGTGGGTGTCAGGTCGCCACTTTTGAAGGGCTGGCAGACCATTTGGTGAGGGAACAAGCCCTTAGCATTTTGCCTGAGGACATGAGAATCTGGTTGGCAGACAGAGAGTGTGGCTCTGCAGATGAGTTGGGAAAAAAGGGATCTCTACTTAGTAATCAGATCACTGTACAGAAAAGGGGTACCCAGTGCTGTACATGGGTATAAGGGAACCAATGGTGGGCAGCATAAACCACCCCAATAGAGTCCTTCAGTAACAGGGGAAGCCACTAGTTCAGGTACACAACCAGGATCAAGGGTTAAATGTTTTAAATGTAACCAGTAGGGCCATGTAGCATATAGATGTCCATGGAGGCAGGGTGGGGAACAAAAGGTGGGGGATCCAACAAGTAGAAATAACGGAATGCCAGTGGTAAGTTGTCTGGTGACAATAGGGGTACCAAACTACTATCAGAGTTTGTATCCTATCTTGGTGGATGGAAAACAGGGCACTGACAGAGAGAAACAGCTTCTGATATAACCATTGTGACACTTTCAGTGGTTAAAGAGGAGCAGTACTTGCTTTGGCAGTCCACTCAAGTCAGAGCTTTAGGAGGGATACCATTCTAAATGCCTTTGGCTGGGTTTCACCCTGTCTGGGAGGGTGGAAAAGGAAGCAAGCAAGTAGGTGCATTTGAGGATATCCCTGCAGATATCTTGACAGGGAATAATTTTGATAATGCAGTACCTTATGTGCATGCAGTGACACTCAGTCAGGCTTGGAGACAGGCATGTGGGTCTGGCAGCCTGGGGTGACCCAGACAGACCAGAATCCTGAAGCCAGGACTGGTGAAGTGGCTACTTCAGGGAGGGAGCTACCCTGTAGCAGTGAGCCTGAAGATGAGCCACAACTGCTGGTAGATACTGATGTTCATAGGTTCATAGGTTCATAGGTTGGTACTAGGCTATCAGCCCTAGGGCCTATACAAGCCTAGCCATAACAATTCCCTGGCTATTTCTTCCCACATTATTTACTTTCCTGGACCCCTGTCTAGCAGGGCGACTGACGTGATCCCTGGGGTGAATTTCCTTTCTCCCATCCAATTGTCAAGGTTCCTCTTGAAGAGGTCCAAAGAGGCACTCTGCTTGACATGTATGGGCAATCTATTCCAGAGTCTGGGGAGTCTCTGGGTCAGGAACCTATCCCTCCAGCATGTTTTGTTTATTGTGATGACAAGGTTTAGATCCCTGGAGCATGTAGCTCTGAGGGATTGGGATTTCTTTAAGTGTAGCATGTCCAACAGCTCTGAGTTTGACATGGCCTTGTATGTTAAGCAGAGATCGCCTCTGAGTAGACGATATGCGACAGAGTATAGCTGGAGTTTTTTAAGGCGGTGAGCGTAGGGCATCTGCTTTACGCCTGTGATTCTTTTAGTGAGGTATTTCTGAGGCCTTTCCAGTTGTTGCAGATGTCTTGAGAGGTACATACCAAATGGGGCGTTGTATTCTATAATGGGTCTAATGAGGGATGAGTACAGTGGGACAATGGCCTCCTTTTTTCTGGATGAAAAGCCCTTCGTGATGAGGTGTGCCACATAGAAGGATTTCCTGACTGTTGTGGTGATGTGGTTATCGAAGGTGAGACCACTGTCTACCTGTGTCCCTAAGTCTCTTATCACACTTTCTGTGTTTAGTGTACTGCCACCTATATGGTAATTCATGGATACATGTTTTTCCCAAAGGGGATAACAATACATTTCTTGGCATTGAGCTTGAGCCCATGGCTCTGGCACCAAGCATCTGTTTCTGTAAGGCCCTTTTGTAGAGTATCCACATCATTTGGGGATTCAATAATGGCTCCCAGTTTGCAGTCATCTGCAAACTTTGTTAGCCAGAGTCCCTTAGTGTTGACCTGTACTTCAGAGAAGTAGATGCCAAACAAGAGCGGCCCCAGGACTGAACCCTGAGGTACTCCACTTGTCACTTGTCTGGAGCTGGATTTGGAGTCAGCTACTTTTACAGTGTGGGTTCTATCAGTAAGCCATTTAGCAACCCATTGGGTGACATAGGGATTAATGCCCAACTTAGTAAGTTTATCTATGATTCCAGAGTGGGGATGGTGTCAAAGGCCTTGGCAAGGTCTAGATAGGCTGTGTGGACCACCTTACCCTTGTCCATGGCTCTGGAGACTGATTCAAAGAAGTCAATCAGGTTCAGGAGACAAGATCGGCCCTTCACAAACCCAAACTGGGTGGGGTCCAATGTTTGAAGGTTGCCAATGTCTTTGTTTATAAGTTCCATGATAATACGCTCCATGGCCTTGCAGATAAGGCTTGTCAGACTGATGGGACGGTAGTTTCCGGGAACCAAGGTGGATCCCCCCTTGTGGATTGGGATAACTGCAGCTCTGCACCACTCAGTGGGCACAAAACCTGAAGTGAGGCTATGATTAAACATGACACTTAGGTGAGGTGCCAGTTCATATTGTAGTTCATGTAGTACACAGCCCGGGATGTCATCTGGTCCCATGGATGCTGTATTCTTGGCTTTAGAAAGTGCATTTTGTACCTGTGTGGCAGTTATTACTGGAATTTGTCAATCTTCCGGTATTAAGATGGGCCATTTAGGGGGTGAGAGGGGGGTGAAGTTGGCACTGAATCGATCTGCCAGGATATTGGCGATATCCTTTGGATCAGTATATTTAATGCCATTCTGTTTTAGCTCAGAGCAGAGCTGAGCATTGCCATTTAGATTCTTGACATAGTTATAGAATGCTTTGTGGTTGTCTTTGGAATCTTTGGCAATTTTATTTTCGTAACTAGCTTTGGAGGATTTTATGAGGCATCTCAGTTTCTTACTGAGGCTAGTAAGGGAGTTTTTTGCATCCTGGGATTTTCCTCTTTTCTGCAAAAGTTTCTTCCTTTTGTTGTAAAGTTTGTTTATGGCAGGGGACCACCAGATTGGCTTCCTTTTTTTGGATGAGAGCATTTTGGTTCTATTTGGGATGGCACAATTCATGCATGAGTGGATGTGCTCATACAGTGCCTTAGTGTAGGATTCAGCAGTTGAACTTTCAGTTCCCGTCTGTCCCTTGGACAAGGTGACTGCAAGGGCAGAGGTGAGTTGTAGTACCCAGGCTGAGAGTGAGGCACTGCTGTCAGAAGATACCTGACATCCTGTAGAAGGGGAGCTGGAAAAATTCACAAAGATAGAGTTGAGACAGGCACATCTCTCAGACTGTACATGACAAGGCTTGAGAGAGGTAGCTAAGGATGTTCCTGATTCTCAAGGAAAAGTCTGTATACTGGGAGAAAGGATTACTGTATAGATAGTGGACCCCTGAGGGAGGGCTAGAAGGTGTTGTAATACAACAGTTGGTAGTGCCTAGAGCCTACCGTCTAGCACTTCTAGGCATAGCCTATGACATTCCTTCTGCAAGTCATATGGGCATAAAGCATACCAAGAGATGTAGCATGCCGAACTTTTATTGGCATGAGATTGCCAGGGATGTAACAGGGTTCTGCAGGACCTGTGAGCTGTGCCAAAAAGTAGGCAAAGCAGGAGACAAGGTCAAACCTCTTTTGATGCCTGTGCCTGTGAGTTCAGAAGGTAGGTATGGATGTTGTGGTGCTTCTGATTACCTCAAGCTCCACAGGGAAGTATGTCCTGGTGGTAGTAGATTATACTACTGGATACCCTGAGGCAGTGGCTCTGTTCTCCATCAAGGCAGAGAAGGTGGCAAATGCTTTGTTAGAGATTTTCGGCATAGTAGGTTGCATGAGAGAAATACTGATTGAAAGAGGTATCAATTTCATGTCAGACCTGCTGGCTTGTTTGTGGGAGTGCTGTGGGGTGAAGCACCTAAAGACCACCCCCTACCACTGCCAGACTAATGGTCTTGTGGAGAGGTTAAACTTTACACTAAGGATCATGTTACGAGTATTTGCAGACCAATTTAAGAGAGCATGGGACAAATATTTGCCCCATCTGCTGTTTCCATACAGAGTGGTACTCCAGGAATCCACAGACTTTTCACCCCTTGAGTTGTTCTATGGGCATAGGGTGAGAGGGCCTTTAGATTACATTTCTGATGAGTGAGAGGTTGAGTGTAAATCCCAAAAGCTGTCTGCTGTGGCATATATCCTAAACTTTAGGACAAGACTTAGGGAGCTCGTGGGCTTGGCCAAGGAGAACCTGGCAGGAGTCCAACAGCAGAAAAAGATCTGGTATGACAGGAATGCTCAAGCCCTAGAGTATCATGTAGGACAGTAGTTATGGGTCTCATTCCTGTCAGACACAATAAGCTGCAGGCAGCCTGTAAGGAACCCTTCAAAGTGGTAAGAAACGTCAGTGATTTTAACTATAGAGTAAACTTGCTAGGCAGGAGTCAGGGGCACAAATTGTACTATGTTAACATGATGAAGCCTTATCTTGATAGGGAGGCCATTGTGCTAAGTATTTGCAGTAGGTGGCAAGAGGAGTCTGGGGGGTCTATGGCTACATCGAGCCAGCCAGCAAAATTCCAAGTTACTAAGGTGGGGCCTAGGGTTGCAGGCATATGATATGATATGACAGTACTGCACTGTAGTGGGGTCAGCAATACCAATGCAGATGGGTTCTCAAGAAAAGGTATGGGTTAATGTGTTCCCAGACAGGCTCATTTCTCTCAAGTCAAGTTTCTCCAGGATTACTGGAAAAAAAAACTAGCTTGAGACTTCAAGGGGGGAGAGATCTGACAATGTGAGGTACTGCCAGCTATGCCAGGAGAAGTAGGGCAGTGGCTGTGTAACATATGCCAGCATAGCTAGTTGGATTTATGTACAGAACTATGTCATTTGTATACCAAACTGATTTGTAGAGGTGCTTGTGTTGAAAATGCATTTGCAAAGTTGCTTGTGTTAAAAAAATGTGCAAAGAGTGGGTCCTGCTGGACAGAAAAACAAGTATACCTGTACGCCAGACTGTATTGCAATGGTGGAAGTTAATATATTGTAACAGAGGATACTGGAAGGGAAGCAGTTAAGCTCAGCCCAAGCTAACATTTAGAAAATATTCTGAAATTCAATTACTTAATTTAGGTTATAAAGTTTGTATCTCACAGGTCTCAATGCAGCCAGAGACAAAACATCTATACTAGGAAGCCTTCTGTATTGTCCTTGGGGGTGAACTAATTGCTACTCTAAAAGGGTGGACGCTTGAAATATTTTTATGACTTCCAGAAGCTGCAACAGATCTTAGCAAAGCTCTAGGTGTGTAAGGTAGCACATATGTGCTAAATTCTGATAGCCTATAATAAAGGGGACAGTGTGGGAACAAAAGTCAGATGAACAGATGTATGACATGTCATACTGTAATCCAGCACAAAAGTGATGTTTTAATATTAGATGAGACTGAAGTCTAAGGGCAGTCTGTTTATTTAATCTTTAGATTAGTCTGGACAAAATAGTGAGATTAGTTAAATACTGTTTTTCTATATCTGTATGAATATATTCATCTGTGTTATTTTTAATATTTCCTGTGACTGAAACTCGGATGTTTATTGTAAATAGATACTTAGTATTTTCATGTTCTTTTATTATTTATAATTAAACATATTTAAACTTGTCATTGTGACTGGTCTCCTGGAGAGATGATTTTAACCTTTGGGAGTACTTATATTTATTTGGTGACACTGTGGCCACTTGAATTAATATTAATTTCAGTCAGTATAATTGGGTTAGGGTAGCTGATTTTGGAGTGTCTGGTGGCAATAACTACCTTATAGTCTCAGCAAAGTGTAGCAGTAAGCAAGTAAATTTGTGCCAGCCTTTCCAAGCTGTGTGTGTGTGTGTGTGTGTGTGTGTGTGTGTGTGTGTGTGTGTGTGTGTGTGTGTGTGTGTGTGTGTGTGTGTGTGTGAGTGTGTGTGTGTGTGTGTGTGTGTGTGTGTGTGTGTGTGTGTGTGTGTGTGTGTGTGTGTGTGCAAATCAAATCTCAAAGAATGTGTTTGTATCAGCTACTTGGACCAGGGACACAGAGCACTGGTTTCACAGAAAAGGTGTTGGTGGACTTGGCTTGGGCGCTTGGGTGAGAAATCAACTCTACAGCTGTGTCAGTGGGGTGTCTTATTGAGGCCTGGAGAGAGAGAGAGATAGAGACAGAGCGAGAGAGAGAGAGTATCCAGCCCCTGGACTGTGTTCCCTGTGTGCTCTTAAGGGAAACTGTGCTTGATGCAGAGAGCTGCATCTGGGAATATTATGTTTATTTTTGTTCCAAGTAAATGTCCCTCACCAGTATCAGTAGTGTGGATTTGGGATCCCTGATTACTGGCCCAGAGAGGGGATGTCACAAGTGTCATCAACACAACCTGCTTACCTACTAATGAAAATCAGAGACAGGGAATAGAGAGCTAATGTTATACTTTGAACATTTTAATTTATTTTCCCCCTATTTTTATAACAAACACTGCAATGCATTCTTACTACTTTGTCTAATAACAGCTGAGAAGCAGCAAGTCAATATAGAATGATGTCACAGGAAGCATGAGGGCTTCTACTAGTAGTGAGGTGTGTATGCCATCTGCACTACTGTACTGTACAGCTGTACTATTATGTGCAACATATGTGCATACAAATGTGATTTTTTTTTTGTTTTCTCTTCCTTCTGCAGGTCCAGTTGTGTTGGCAGCATAGGGACAGAAGTGGTCACCTTAGCCTGCATTGGCCAAGACCTCTAGTGCTGGGTTGACAGTACTTGCCAGAACTGCCTCTCAGGTGGAGGACACTGGCAGACTAGTGGACTGTATACCCAATACTCAAAAGTGGAAAGGAGGCTGCAAAATGGGAATACGGCACAAGACACAGTCAATGATCCAAAGTTTGATATAGCACAAAAATTGACCCTAAACATTATATATGGTACAGCAAATAAATATTCTTAACTAGTTGCAGAGCTGTTTGGTGGATTTGATATAACAAAAGTATAAATCAAGGCTTCCCCTTTTACTCATGTTTACCTTATTTTAGAAGTATCTTGTTCAAATCATTTATTAAAATTCAAGCATTAAGGGAGCTATTTCTACTTAGGATCTATTTAAAAATCTCTTTTTTCTGTGTGGACAACATCTTCATTAGTCTGACAGAACTGGAAACATCTGGCCTTTAGGTAATTGTTTCACTGTTTTCTGTAAATATGCATTTATCAGTCTGTCAGTTTCCAATAGCAGATATTTTAACTCAACAAATTGTTCACTTCGTGCACATTTATCATCTAACAATCACAGCAATGGAGGACAATTAATTTGTCAAACTGAGTATTCTCATGTTTTTATTGTTATTTTTTATTGCTTATTTTTTTGAGACTGTCTAATCTTGGAGTTAGTATATTTAGGTTTAATGGTACTTACTACCTATGGTAGTTGAGAGTAAGGGGAATAGTTCACTTTGCCATTGGACAGATTGTTGCCTATTTGACAGATAGCTTTTAAACCAGGCTATAGTGGAAGGGGTAAAGGATAGGGATGTCAGGGTGTTCATAGGTTCATAGGTAGGTAATAGGCTCTCGACCCTAGAGCCTATACAAGCCAAGCCATAAAGGTACCCTGGCTTTAACCACCCAAGAAAAGTATTTTCCTGTATCCGTGTTGCGCAGAGCCACAGAGGTGATCCCTGGGGTGGATTTCCTATTCCCCATCCAATCATCAAGATTTTTTTTGAAGAGTGCTAATGCAGAGCTTTGTTTGATATAGATAGGTAGTTTGTTCCAGAGTATGGGATGTCTCTGGGACATGAATCTATCCCTCCAGCAAGTTCTGTTTATTGTGGTGACAAGGTTTGGGTCCCTAGAGCATGTAGCTTGGAGGGACTGGGATTTCTTTAAGTGGAGCATGTCCAACAGCTCTGGGTTTGACATAGCTTTGTATGTTAGGCAGAGATTGCTTCTGAGTAGGTGATATGCGGCAGAGTAAAACTGGAGTTTTTTGAGACGGTCTGCATAGCACATCTATTTGAGGCCAGTAATCCTCTTTGTGAGGTATTTCTGTGGCCTTTCCAGTTGTTGTAGGTGTCTTGTGAGGTACATACCAAAAGGCGTAATGTACTCTATAATGAGTCTAATGAGTGATGAGTAGAGGGGAACAATGCCCTCTTTTTTCCTGGATGAGAAACCTTTTGTGATGAGGTGTGCCACATTGAAGGATTTCCTGACCACTGTGGTGATGAGATTATCAAAGGAGAGACTACTGTCCACCTGTGTCACAAAGTATCTTATCACACTTTCGGTGTTAAGTAGACTACCACCTATGTCATAGCTCATGGGTACAGAGTTTTTACCAAAGGGGATGACAATGCACTTTTTGGCATTGAGCTTGATGCCATGGCTTTGACACCATGCATCTGTCTCAGTGAGGCCCTTTTGTAGGATGTCCACATCGTTAGGAGTTTCAATTCTGGCTCCTAGTTTGCAGTCATCTGTGAACTTTGCTAGCCAAAGACCTTCTGTGTTAGCCTGTACTTCAGAAAAGTAGATATCAAACAGGAGAGGACCCAAGACTGAACCCTGTGGTACTCCACTTGTCACTGGTCTGAAGTTGGATTTGGAGTCTGCTACTTTCACAGTATGGTTCTGTCAGTGAGCCAGTTGGCAACTCATCTTGTGACATAGGGATTTATACCTAGTTTAGTGAGTTTATCTATAATTCCTGAGTGGGGGATGGTGTCAAAAGCCTTGGCGATATCTAAATAGGTTATGTGAACCACCTTACCCTCATCTACGGCTTTGGTGACTGTTTCAAAGAAGTCAGTCGGGTTTAGGAGACATGATCTGCCTTTTACAAACCCAAATTGGGAGGGGTCCAGAGTTTGAAGATTACCAGTGTCTTTGTTTATAAGTTCCATGATGATACGTTCCATGGCCTTGCAGAACAGGCTCATTAGGCTAATAGGGCAGTAGTTCCCGGGGTCTGTGGTGGCTCCCCCTTTGTGGAGTGGGATAACCATCACTGTGCACCATTCAGTGGGTACAAAGCCTGAGGTGAGGCTATGATTGAACATGGTGCTTAGATGGGGTGCCAGTTCATTCTGTAGTTCATGTAGAACGCAGCCTGGGATGTTGTCAGGTCCCATGGATGCTCTGTTCTTGGCTCTGGAGAGTGGTTTTTACCTGTGCAGCTGTGATTACAGGAACTTTGCATTATTCTGGTATAGAGATGGGCCCTTTAGGGAGTGGGGGGGGGGGTAAAGTTAGCACTGAACCTATCTGCCAGGATGTTGGCAATATCAGTTGGTTCTGAATATTTAGTGTCATTCCCCTGTAACTCAGAGCAGATCTGAGTGTTGCCATTGAGATTCTTGACATAGCTATAGAATTATTTGTGGTTGTGTTTAGAATTAGTGGCGATTTTTGTTTTCATAACTAGCTTTGGAGGATTTTATGAGGGATCTCAGCTTCTTACTGAGGCTGACCAAGGAGTTCTTCTAGTTATGGGATTTTAGTCTTTTTTACAATAGTTTCTTTATTCTGTTGTAGAGTTTGTTGATGACAGGGGACCACCATATTGGCTTCCTTTTTTGGAGGATAGCATCTTGGTTCTGTTCAGGAGAGCACGATTCATGTACTCGTGTAAGTGCTTATAAAGTGCATTTGTGTAGGATTTAGCAGTCGTACCTCTCTTGTCCATCTGCATGGGTGTTGTGAAGTTTTCCACTTCTGTTTTCAGAAGCGTGAAGTTGGCTTTGGAGAAATTTTTTACAGTGGCTTCCCTAATGGGTGGTGGGGGCAGGATGTGGCTGTCTAGGCTGATTAGCTTGTGGTTGGATCTGACCAACAAGGAATTGACCTCTGGTGTGGAACACTGGTTGCCCATGTTGGTAATGACCAGGTCTAAGATATTGCTGCCCCTGGTGGGGGTTTGGATAAGTTCATCCAAGGCATTGGAATTTATGAATTCCTGAAAACGTTGAGCAAAAGAGTTGGTACATGAGTCGTTTCCCCAGTTAATGGTGGGGTAATTGAAATCGCCCATTATTAGGGTGTTGGGTTGTACCCTAATATTTTCCAGTGTATCAAGAAATGAGGAGTGGGAATCCTCTGGCATAGTGGGGGATCTGTAGCAAGTTACAATTTGGATTCCGGTCTTGCCCAGAGTTATTTGCACTTGGATAATCTCAGATGCATTATTCTGAGCAACTAGCCTGGAGGTGTGGATATCCTTAATGAATATGGACATGCCTCTACCTTTAGTGTTTCGGTCCAGGTTAGGTGGCCAAAAGGTGTGGTATGAATTATAGCCTGGTAATGCAGGGGTGCTCTCTGGAGTTTTCAACCAAGTCTCTGTTACTACACAGATGTCGATGTTCTTCATTTTAAGCAGTGCCTCAAGTGAATACATTTTGAGTTTTAGACTTCTAGCATTGAGTAGCATTACCCTCAGATTTTTCTTGCTTGTACCTGTTATTGTGGTGAATTTGTCATTTGAACCTTGCCTAAAAAAGGCATCTAGTAGTAAGGAATGTGAAACCATGTCAAATGCTTTGGAGAGGTCTAGAAATATTACAAATACAAAGTTATTATTATTTCTATGTTGGTTGATCAGATTGATGAAAGAGAGCAGAGTGGTGGTTGTGCTATGGTGTTGTCGGAAAGCAAGCTGTGTGGAGGAGTGAAGATGGTGTGAGTTTAGGAATTGTGTTACCTGATAATGTATACATTTCTCTAGTATTTTAGATAAGGGAGATAGAATGGCAATGGGGTGATAATGTGGGTATTCATAAGAGTTTGGGCTTTATGTAGTGGAATAATGTATGATACCTTCCATAGCTGTGGGACATATGCTTCTTGTATGGAGCGATTGATTAGAATAGAAATAGGGTAGGATAAGGATTCAGCAGCTATTTTTAGGAAGTTAGCTGGTAGATTGTCATTAGCTAGGGTGGTAGGTTTCAGTTCCATTCAGATCCAACTTATCCTAAACCCTAATAAAACCAAATTACTACTTTTCACCCCCAACAAAAACTATTTCCACCCTCTATCCTTCACTATCTCCTCCAAAAATGGCACTATTATCTCTCCCTCTGACCATACCAAACTCCTAGGCATTGAAATTGATAAAAATCTACACTTTGACGTCCGCATTTCACAAACTATCAAAAACGTCCATAAAAAATGGGAACACTATATAAGCACAGGAAATCCCTTTCAAAACAAGCACAGATTACCCTAGCCCAAACTCACATCTTGTCTACCCTAATATATGCTGCTCCAATTCTTACCCAGCTTAGAAAACTTGACCTTGCCAGACTCAAATCATGTTATAATAAAATTGCCAAGTTTGCAAACAACTCCACCTTTAGAAGCCACCATTGCCAGGCTCTAAGGGAACTGCAATGGCCAGAACTTCCCCAGCTACTAACCTATCACCAATTAGTCATTGCCTACAATGTGGTAACACATCCAGAAAAAAAACCTGCACTAGGCCAACTTCTCACCCACTATAATACAAATCGTCCTCTCCGATCTTCTGATAAACCCCTCCACTGTATCTCTAGGGCTAACAATACTGCAGGAAAAGTACTGTTCTCTCACTCCATAGCTAGGACCTGGAATAATCTCCCTCCTGCTCTGATTTCTTCCCTACCTCTTTTCACTTTAAAAATTCACTTGTAGCACACTTAAAGAATAAGTGGCTCTGCCCATGTATTACATAAGTCCTCAAATTATTCCACTTATATACCTCACTTCCTAATATACCTACTGTGATATATATTACAGTCTAGGTTTTCTCCTAATGCTGATGGAATTTGTATGCTTATTCTGTTATTAACCATGTGTAACTATTTTTTCCTGTATATATAGGTCTTGTTATGTCTTCTGCTGTATACTGTATTTTAACATATTCCCCCGGATTCACTAATCCTCCGTGTAAGACTTAATAAGTCTTACTCAGAGGCTGCAGTTGAATGGTTTGATGTCAGCATGCCATGAATATGCATGAGGGCAAGCTGACTCAACCGTGAGTCTTACACGGACCGTGTAAGAAAGCAGGGGGCGTGTCCGACTGCCGAGCAGTCTAAATGTCCACGCCCCTGCAAGTGTTTTAAAATGAAACAAAGCACACACACAAGAGCGAGTCCGCTCAAATGTCCCTGCACCCAACACCACACTCCCTGATATTATAAACCCCTATCACAGTTCTAAAACGCAAAACATTAAATATATTTTTTTAAATCCCCAAAATAGCTGCCCGTATTTGCGCGTGTGTGCGTGGGTGTGCCCATTGCTTAGCTAGAGTTAGCAATTCTGACATGGAAGAGCATAAGAAAGAATGTTAATGCAAATCACACCAAATAGCAATAGTGTAATGGGAGAGCAATCGCACAAAGAAGAGGCATTCACGGTTCGAGTCCCACCACTCCCCTTCGTATTTATTTTTGAAATCAGCATATGAAATAATACCTGACAAATATGTTTAAACATTACCAAAAAGCAGTGAAATGGCCAATGTATCAGTGAACAAAATAAAATAAATATTTTAAAGGATCCTGATATAAAATTGCCTGCAGTTAAACAGCGCTTCACCCAGCGCAATAGAGTTGCCCGTAGTTGAATAGCACTTTACCTAGCACAATAGAGTTGCCGATTGTTTCATGGCGCTTTACCCAGCACAATAGGGTTGCCCATAATTCAATGGTGCTTTACCCAGCACAATCTGTTTGTGCAGACGTGCGTGCCGCGCCAACCAGGGCACCGTAGGGCACCGAGGAGCAACGTAGAGCAAAGTTGCTTAAATGCAGCCACACCTCCTAGCCTGTCTGGATAGTATGAAAATAAAACGAATGACAAGATTCAAACGCAGGACTCTGTGTATCAGAAGCAAAGTACAGAACTACTAAGCCATAACAACATAGGGGAAGCAGCCACTATTAACAGTCATATACGTATGAATGGTAGTTCAACCATTACTAAGCAGGTCTGCAGTCAGCCGAGAATTTTACAAAATGGCCAGTCACAAAAAAGTGCGGGGAAATGCGGCATATTTAAGCCCCACAGGCAGAAATACACACCATAACTGATTGTAGCTCACATCTGCAGTTAGAATGTCTGGTGTAGGAGAGGAAACATGCTTCTGAGCACAATGTTGGGGCATCGAGGAGTCCAAATACATGGTTTGGCTCCTTGTCCATCGTCATGAGTCAAGACTCCTGCAGGGCCAGTTCCAAGGGATGGAGTACAAGGCAGAGGCTTGGAACCGGTTAGCTCATGACCTCACCAGTGCCACAGGTGTTCCTCAGACTGGTGAGCAGGTCCGTCACCACTATGCAGACCTGAAGAGAAGAGACAAAAGCAGGACCGCTTGAACCAATGGATTAAGGAGGCCCGTGGATGCCCCACAACTGAGTATGTAGCCATGGAATGCAGCATGTAAAAATTGATAATGGAGTATGTATAACAGATAGGTATGTCTCAATATACCTTCATTTACTTTACAGCTGCAGGTGACCGTGCTACGAATCAGCAAGCCTATGCTGATAGGTTGCTAAGGCTGCGCCACCAGGCAGGTTAGTGATTATTCTGCATGTATTGTTATATAAAATATGGTAAAGAGCATGAAAGAAAGTGTTGTAGTCCAATAATACAGCCATAAAATTGCCTGAATAAGTCCTCTGCATGTACTGTCAGATAAAAATGTCAGAGAGGCAGAAAAAGAGTGTAGAAACCCATTAAGAAAGGTAACATATGTCTGGAATAATATCTCTGCAGGCACTGTTATATAAAATAAGTGAGTGAGCCTGAAAAAGATTGTTCTAACCTATTAATAAAGGTATTATATGTCTTGAACATGTCTGCCATATACACCGTTAAAACAAATAAAGGAGTGAGCCTGTGGAAAAGTGTGTCATGTCATTAATAAAGGTCTAAAACCCAGAGTGTGTCTGTGTCACAGAGTCTGGAATGCTGTTGTACCCTTGCAGTATACAAACAGTACTGTTTGAAAAGGTGCTGGCAACCCAGAGTTGTGCAGTCCCATATAAAGTGGGTGATGGAAGTACTAGTAGCTTTAAAACAACAGGCATGAATGGCTGGCATGAATATGTAAACCTGGCACACGTGTAGCATGTTATTTTCTCCCCAGAAATGTGAGTGTGTGTCAAGAAATGCAGGGCTCTGTACAAATAAAAGTAAAAATGTCATGTGAAAACATCCCAGATATGTAGATAAAGAAATATAAATGCAATCAAGAAATATGTAGCAGTAACATCTGCATCCTGGACAGTTAGTATGTCAGATATAGGCCAGGCATATATTGAACTAGCCAAACACAGTACACAACCTAATGTATGGTGGCAAGTGTAATAATACAGGTAGGGGATATACACTTACAGTCACTAGGAATGTAGTGTAGGCTAAAAGTTCATTATAAGATGTTAACCAAGGTTTTTTATACACCCTACTGTATGTGCATAAACCATGCAATTCCACACCTCAATGGGTATGTGTAATCTTAAATATTTGTTGGGACATATGTCCTATTGTTCTATAAATATTTGCATTCATGTTGATGCATGTGCCCTGTTTAAACACCACAATCATGGTGGCCGGTTGCTACCAAACATCCCTGCATGCTGTTGGAATAACCACTGTGGTTCAATATATGCATGTGTTATGCTTGCTGTTCAACTGTTGTACCCTTGGTGTGTTGGGTTAATGGGAATATTATTGCATGCTGTTACAACTAATCTGGAATGCTGTTTTGCTTATGTTGTAGTTAAATACATCTAATCACAGAACGTATGGGAAGGCCGGTCCCAGCGAACCCACCTCTCCCTCTTCAGCCGGCGAGTGCACCTGGCACCAGCAGGTCCGGTGCCCAGCCCAGGCTCCCCTCCTCCATTGGTCCTGTGCCACCTTCAGGTGGAAGCACTGCAGGGAATGGAGCTTGTCCCCCCATGCAAGTGTGGGCAGAGAAGGGCCACCTGTCACCCTTTGAAGGGTCCGGGCTGTGGTGCATAGGGAGATCCAGCGTTCAGTCGCTGATCTACGCCAGCTTGAGGAGAGAGTGGCGCATCTCACGGGTGAGCCTGCCCATCCTACGCAGCCCCCAGCACAGCCACCTTTGGGGCTGTGAAGGTTCAGTGGTGACTGCCCATGGGTGGGGATCTCAGTTCCACTGTTACCATCTGTGGGCTCATGGGCTTGTGATTTCCAAACATCCGACCACATCAATTGTGTTCACCCACCCCATGTGTCATACACCGCCCCTGTATACATCTTCTCTGTCTTGTCTGTTTACCTTCCCAACCTACCTCCCCGGACATACCTACTTCCTCTACCTCACTTCCCACTCTCACCTGAAAAAAAAAAGGGCAATCTGTACCCACAAAAAAATTACGCCCAATACATAGCTTCCCATTTTGCACACATGTCCATCAGACAAACATGTAAGCTGATAATTATAATTGGCAGTACAACATACTTTGTTGTCCACAGCCCTCTCCCAGGGGTGGAAGGTTTCAAATTTCACTACAAATTCATTGCGTATGCACAGCTGTTGCTGTTAAAGAAATGGGCAGCTATGGACCTTCCCTACACCCATCCTGCACATCCCAAGCTTGTTTACCTACTGTGTGTCCCTCTTTGTGCCCCCTTTTTCACCACTTTCCTATCTCTCCATTTTCTTTTCTTTAAAAGAAATTAGCGTGGGGGTTAGCGGGAGTAAGCACTTTTAAGCAGTGGTTAGCAGGTTTGCACCAGTGTTCGCATGTGTGCACTTAACTAAGCGTCATGCAAACCTGCACAAACCTGCTTACAACTGCTTAAAATTGCCTTAGTCACTCTATGACAGGGCCCTTGTACTGCTCATCAGAAAAATAAAATACCCCTGTCAGTTTCAAACCCCAGACCTTGGACTCACAAGACTGCAGGAAGTACCACTAAGCCACAGGAGATATACAATAATGTGGTGCTGAAAGAAATATATCATGCATTACAATGAGTGAATGTAAAGGGTGAACAGGAATGGCATAACACAAATCTTGTTCTGTGGCCCTTAACCAGCAAGTGTTGTGGAATTGCATGATATGACTGTGAAAAGAGAACCAGCCATGCTAGTAGGGAATAATATTACAGTAGCACCTTACAAACCCCACACAGTATCAGAACAGGATAAACACGGGCATATTTGAATAGGTCAGAGGCCAGACCTCCCAACTGTGACTGATTTACAGGGATGCCCCTGATTTGCAAACAAATGTTAGCTGTGCCCCTCTGACTCCCTGTGAAAATGTACAAACAGTAAGCAGAAAGGTGGGGAATCTCACTTAATGAAAAATGTCAATAAGTGAGAGTAGACACTGTTTGCACATCAGAAAAGGTGTAGTAATACATATGCTCCGAATCCCCCAAAGTCTCAACAGCAAAATATCTGAAATATATCACCGGTGTATCCCACTTATATGTACCTTCCCCTAAGGCTGTTCAAATATTTACCTGAGAGTATCTGAGGCCTGGAAGTGTCAGAAACACACAGGCATATCAGCTTGTCTGCTGTTACACACTCAGCAAATAGCTGTAGAATGAATTCCACAAGCATGCCTGTATGTAGGAGTACACCACAGAAATATCAAAGGATGTAGCCATGTACTGCTAGAAACCACCTGTGACATTGCCATTGTTCAGGTGCTGAAAAGACTGGTGTGGTGCACAGTCAAAGGATACTAGGCTAACCTCTGTCTACCATCTGGATATGTCCACAGGTGGGAGTTACTGAGACAGACTACTAGCCTTCATAGACTAACAGGTACACATCAACTCTGCATGTTCAGCAAGATAAACAGCACACGATAATAAATAATGCTCTCTGCAGTTCTGCACCCCCTACCCAAAAGTACCATATACCTGTGTAATCAGGCACACCCACTGGTGTAGCTAGGCATACACAGTACTGAAATATGTCCAGTTCTCCTGAGCAGACTGTGCTAATGTCAACACAAACAAACCACAAACTGTTCAGAAGTGAGTAATGTACTAATGACAGTATAGCAGTTCACAAACAGTGCATGTGCCTGATATTCATAATTGGTAGTACAACATATTTAGTTGTCCTCACCCCTCTCTCAGGGGTGGAAGGTTTCAAATTTCACTCCTAATGTATTGCATATGCACAGCTGTTGCTGGTAAAGAAACGGGCAGCTATGGACCTTCCCCACACCCATCCTGTACATCCCGAGCTGGTTTCACTACTGTCTTCCCCTCTTTTTGCACCCTTTATCACTACATTCCTGTCTCCCCATTTACTTTTCTGTGAAAGAAATGAGCACAGAGGTTAGTGAGAGTAAGCACTTGTAAATAGTAGTAAGCGGGTTTGCACCAGTGTGCGCATGTGTGCGCTTAGCTAAGCGTCACGCAAACCCACTTATAACTGCTTAAAATTGCCTTAGTCACTGTGTATGACAGGGCCCTTGTACTGCTCAGCAGCAAAATAAAATACCCTTGTCAGTCTCGAACCCCACACCTTGGACTCACCAGTCTGCATGAAGTACCATTAAGCCACAGCAAATATACAATAACTTGGTGCTGTAAGAAATGTATCATGCATTACAATGAGTGAATGTAAAGGGAAAATAGGAAAGCCATAGAAACACATTGCAATAGCTACAGTTGTATGCCAGTTAATTCTCTAATTCGAAAAGAAAGTACATACTCCCATGTATCCAGTGTTAGCATTAGGAGGTGTGAGTAAACTTACACACTGAGAAGAGTGCACTGAAAGAAGCAACAGTCAGGTTTCAGTACAACATGCATATCCCTGGCTACAACCCTAGCTTCAGATATGAGACATATACCAATCTTCTGACTGAAACAACAGTGTCCACAGCAAACAAGCATGGGCCCCACCTTGCACAACTGAAAGGGCTACGCCTACCTAACCCAGCATTTTATAGCAGTGTCCTGCAATCACAGTGAGTACTGCAATTACCACACAGCAGGCTGCATGCAATTACTAAGTGGTAGGCACCAATTGGTGCAGAGGCCATCACATGCACATGTACAGATATCTAGAAAAGCAGCCTGTACTTGCTGTTCACACATGCAATAATATCATTGCACCATCTGAGAGAGAGAGAGAGGGAGCAAGAGAGACAGACAGAGACAGACAGAATGACAGACAGATGGAGACAAACAGGCTGTAAGAGACAAACACTGAAAAGAAAGATCAACACACAGAGGAAACCAAAACAAAAATAACAACAGCTACAACAGACGGAGGAGAGTAATACAAAGGTAAGGTATGTACCAGATATGTATTTGCAGGCATCCAAATGATGTGTCTGAAGGGTACTCTACATACTGTGAATCATCCATATGTGGCAGCAGTCCGTATCTATATGTATATGCACATGTGCATAGGGCAAGTGACATACTGCAACTGTTAGTGAAGGATGGACATATATATGTCGTTGAAAGTTGATATGTGCACAAATGTATGTAGGTTGTAGTGTGTGGCATTGCAGACAGCAAGCAGTGCCGGTATATGTCATGTGGTGGTTAAATGCTGTGTGACTGAGCTACAGGCAGTGAGGCTTGCTACAGCTGTATGGCCTGAGGACAGCAAAATGCATTCTGCACAACACTGTGCAATATTATTACATAACTGTATGTCTCACAACTGTTGCATAATTGACATCCCCACCATGAAAGGTGGACAGTATGTGTGCCTATATGTGCATCTAAATGTACAGCAATGGATGTATACATGTATGTGTATATATATATATATATATATATATATATATATATATATATATACATATATATATATATATATATATATATATATATATATATATATATAGATATATAGATATGGATATATATATATATATATATATATATACATATATACATATATATAGATATACATATATATATATATATATATATATATATATATATATATATATATATATATAGATATATGTGGATATATATAGATATATATATAGATATATATATATAGATATATATGGATATGTATAGATATGTATAGATATGTATAGCTATGTATAGATATGTATAGATATGTATAGCTATGTATAGATATGTATAGATATGTATAGATATGTATAGATATGTATAGATATGAATATATATATACATATATATATATATATATATATATATATATATATATATATATAGAGAGAGAGAGAGAGAGAGGGAGACACGGGGTCATACTTACTGCAACAGGTGCCTGTTGACCAAGGCATGGACTGAACACCAGTGTTGGTACTGCAGTGCCATACCCCATTCCAAAACACTTTACCCAGTAACTACCACATAGGTGATAGCCTGCCTAACACTGAAGGTGTCAGAAGGGAACATGGGAGACAGGTGGACAGTAGCATCCCCTTTGATAATCACAGTGCCACACTAGTCTTTTAATCTGTCTACGTGGTACGTGTCATCACAAAAGGTGTGTCATCTAGGGAAAAATAGGCAGTGTTCCCCTCTACTCATCACAATGCCCCATGTGGTATGTTCCTCACATGACAACTACAGCAAGTGGAAAGGCCACAGACATACCTCACAAAGAGTAATGCTGCCCTCAAACACATGTCTATGCAGACTGACTCACAAAACCACAGCTAGAGTGCGTTGCATACCGCCCACCCAGAGGTTACCTCTGCCGGACATACAGAGGTATGTCACACCCATAGAAGTCGTCCAACCACTATGTCAACACCTCACAATCCCTCCGGGCTACATGACCTAGGGCCCTAATCCTTGCCACCTCACTAAACAGCACATGCTGGAGGTACAGGTTCCTATCAACAAATATGCCATACTCTGGACTAAACCACCCAGCAATAACAAACAAGGCTCCTCATTAGCAGATGTCATACATACCCCTGATGATTGTTTGGGAGATAGGCAATATGCCCTGGGAGTCACCTCTGTGTATCCGGTTGACAGGAGCATGTGAAATGACAGTACATGTGTGTCAAAAGCCAGGTTAGCATATGGCTAGGCTGCTCTAGGCCCTAGGGCCAATAGCATATTACCTACCTATGACACAATGCACACACACATGTACTCAGTGCAATACCTGCTATGTGAGGTGGAATGAGTGTGACAGTGAATGTGTGCAAGGTCTGTAAAGGTGTGATAGCTTAGCATGAGCTTGTTTCTGTCATGGTAGTTTGTGTCCTAGGTGTGAGGCCAGAGAAAGATGTGTCAGTTATTGGGATGCAGACATAATAGGATGACTTATGTTGTGACGTAGTTCCTTGTGTACGACTGTGGTGTCCCATTGTAGGCTGAAGCAATACATGTATGCTCAGTAAGTGGTACTGCTGGTGAATACAGCTCACATATGAACTGTTGTACTACCTGAAGCTTTAGGCCTAAACAGCACAGTATGGTGTATGTTCACATTCCCTGGTAACACTGACTTGTGTGTTTCCTGTAGTCTGCACAGATTACATACCTCAGGCATAGGTATCTGTACGTAGGGGCACACAGTACTGTAAGGTACACAGGTAATGCTCATCTGTGTCGGCATACATTTGTGTGTTGTATGTATGTCTGATGTGTGTGTAATGATGCATGTACCATGCCTGCAATCACATGTGTGTTACAGGGTATGTGTGTGTGTACCTAGCAACATGTATACTCTGTTATGGCAGTATGCCAGCTATATTAACAACCGTGCACATATGTTAGGTAGGGGTATTGCATCAACGACTAGGATGGTTTACTGGTAATACTGTAAATGTACTTTACATTCATTGCATTGGATGACATATTTCTTCATGCATTAGCTTGATATATACCCCCGTGGCGAGGTTGTGCATTGTATCCCAAACAGTGTGCCTAGTACTGGTGTATACTGGTTTGTTATATGGAGTGTGGCAGACACTGTCAGCCAGTTGTGGGCTGAGCACTGATATGTGGTATTGAACGTGTGTATCCTCTGACAGACAAAAAGATGCTATATATGGCAGTTAAGTGATATCTGTACTTAATAATGTTAAGTGTGCCACATGACTTGCTCACACATATTTTGTTTAATTGTCTTCCAGGGCTATGGCTCATCAACGCAATCCGTCCTATGCAGCTGCGGAGGAACAGGAAATACATAACAACGTGGTGCAGCACTATACACTACTGTTTTCCAGGGCCAGCCAACACCAGCATGAGTGTACTGCACTTTGGCAAGATCTTGTTCATTGGGTAAATAACATAGGCATGCATAACTGGACATATGAGCAGGTACGCCATCACTGCAGTGATTTAATTAGACATGTCCGGCGGTGTGCATCTGATATCCATAGACAACAGCTTGCCACAGGTGGTGGGGCTGCCATACATCCCTCCCTCACCAGAGTGGAGGAGCTGCTCCTAAGCATGGTGGGTCCTGGCCTACAGCAGCAACAGCATCACACATGTGTCATCATGGAGGCCGGAGCCACTCAGCATCATGACATGGAGCGTGCAGGTAATATGCCCTAGCTGTAGACTACTGTTACCTGTATTGTTAGGATATGCATATGTGAGATGTGTACTGTGTGTTCAGCAGTTGTGCTGCCTATTGTGTGCAATACTGATATTTGGAATAGTATCTGTACACCTGTGATTATTGACTGTTGATCTACTATAGTTTAGTGCACTCACAGTAGCAATGCCACAGTTGTGGCCACTGACAAACTGTGTCAAATTCTTGTAGGTCTCTCTGATGTGACAGCAGGGCAGACGATATATGCTGGTGAGTGTGTTAACACTTTAATATTGGTAATGACATGTGCATGTCATAGGTGAGGTGTAGGCCATGCACACTTAACACACCTATGCATAATGAAACATCTCAGTAAAGTCAGTAGCTGCCTTAATCACATGCAATGCACAGAGCAGCAGACACATTTGTGGCAACACTGTACTGCACATTGGATATGCATAGTTGCTACAGCTGTACACAACAGAACACATTTATCATACGCAGGACACGAAAACATGCTACATTTGGCATTACCACACACCTGCTGTATGGTCACACTTCAGTATCCCACGTGTCATGCACACACACATGATGTACCTCAGGGTTAGAGGCCTATCATGAGGCTATGCAACACTCTTCAACACATAACACAGTCATGTTAGGCAATGCTCACTATTGGGCACCTCACACACCCATGTACAAAGTGGCTGTGTAATTGTGAACGTAGCCACGGCACTGCAGTTCAGGTACAGCATGCTAGGCGTTGGTCTTGCACACATTAGTAGCTGTGAGTGACCACAAGATGCATGATGATGATGGCACAGGGTACTACACCCCATCCAGTTACAGTAACCACAGTACTACTCATAGCAGTCATTGCTGTGCACCTCAATGTTGTGTGTGTGCAAACATATGCACCTATACACAATATGCATAGCATGTTGTGTGTGTGCTTACATATGCCAGTATACACAATATACACAGCAGTCGCCATCCGAACAAAGTGTCGCATATATGTCCTGGAATGCTAGTGGGTGTATAGGTCACATGACATACATTGGGTATGTGTGGTGTTTAATGTTGCAGTCATGTGGCATGCCATGCCATGGCTGGAACCGACATATCTGCAATATGTCCCACACTCACCATAACCACTGTACACTGGCCATATTGAGCATTGGGATTCCTTCATGTCAACATGCACCACTCATCCCGTGTGTGTACATCGCATGCATGTGCTACACCTGTGCCCACTATTATCTGCTATGGACACAGACACTGTACTCAGACATGGAAATCTATGTGTTACACAGATAACACATGCAGCCATGGCATGTTTACCTGTGAGTGATGGTGCACAGGGTATTGCAGATCTGATAATACTTGCACAGCAATGTTGTGTCCAAGTACACATTGTGTTCCAGGATGTAGCCAATCACTGAACAACTACACAGTTGCATCAAAGCCATGTACATTGCCATGAAATAGGGGTGCCTACACTTGCACAGCGTGGTCTTGTGCAACACATATTCTGCATGCTGACACGTGTGTGGTGACTGTTTGCCTTGTGATACTGGCACCCACCTTCACCCACTATAGAGTATGTGTTGGATTGCTGGTGTGTGTGTGTATGTGCTGTAGTGAGGAGTGTATATGTGTGCATGTGTGCATGTGTGCATGTGTGCATGTGTTCATGTGTGCATGTATTCATGTGTTCATGTGTTCATGTGTGCATGTGTGCATGTGTTCATGTATGCATGCGTTCATGTGTGCATGTGTGCATGTGTGCATGCATCATGTGCAGACTGTAAAGTGTGTTTCCTGTCTTCGTCTCACAGGTGCTGAGTTAGGGGTGGCCGAAAGCAGCAGGGAACCTGAAGCCACTTCCACGAATAGTGGTGATGATGAGACATGTATTCTGGCACAGGAAGGTTTGGCAGGGTCTGTCGTTGGTCTGCCAGTTGACAGTACACATTGTTCAACCCCATCTATGTGCATACTCATACTGCCAATACATCCCTCATCACCAATGGTCATAGGCGAGGGACAGCGTACAGCTGCCATTGACCAGGAGAGTTTGGTACCCATGGCACTTGCATCCCCTCACAGCAGCCATAGCCGGATTCCAGGAATGTTACCACATAGGCAGAGGTCCAGGGGTTCTCGGGGGAGCACCGCTGGTCATATTGCCCCTGGCAGACATGCCCTCACAGGTCTTAAAACATCCAGTATATTCCGGGCTGTAATGCAGGCTCAGGCACGTATGGAACGGTACACCAGACAGGGACTTAGGGTGAAGAGGGCCCATTTCACTGCTATCAATGACAGCATCCGTGACCTTGCTGGTGCCATCCGGAATTACACCAAGGTCAATGATAGACGTTGGGGGGAGACAGTAGATGCCCTCCACAATATGTCTTCCATGAGCCAGGACCATGCGGGATGGTTGCAACGTTGACACAGACGCATGCCAGTAACAGCAACAGCTGGCAGTGGTTGCAGACAGCCCACAGTTCACAGCCACTCCCGTAGCGGCAGTTCCAGCCCCAGCCATGCTGGGGCTGACCTGTCCATTGACCATCCCAGTAGACCATGTGCACGTGGCTCTGGCCAGTCCCAGCAGGGACGTGGGTCCAGTCATCATACCTCTGCCTCTGATGACAGTACCCAGTCAGGGTTGGTACCCGATACTGTCCATAGCACCCCTGCCAGGCACAGGTACTGTGTCCATGGATGGAGACAGTGATCTGTACAGCCTAGCAGGTACAGTCTGTGGCTGCCCCACAAACTACCATATATGGCAGCCACATGGTGGAGTTGTGTGCATGCAGACACACACACATTAACCAAACAACTAGGGCTCACACATACACACACACATTACATCAACATTGGCCCATACCCAGACATGTCAATTGGATGGGTCAATGTCAGGCTCTGGCAAACAACAACGCACCCTGTGCATATGATGATATCTGTGTTGCCTCCTGTCATCTGTAACATTGATGCAGGAACAGGCTAACATGGTGCTGATGCACAGGGTGACATTATAGCAGTGTAGCAATATTAGCAAGTTGTCAACATGAAAATGTAATGACATCCTTGTAGGTATGTCTGAGCAAGTATTATGCATCAAAGCTCTGATTGTCAATGTAACATTGTTTACACCACTGTTAGGTCTGAGTATGTATTGTCCACCCATGTGCCACTTGGCTGAAGTGTAATGTTTTGCCAGCATGTGTTAGTGAGTGGACAGTATGTGTGTGATGTGTGCAGTACAGATTAGCAAGTGTACATCTGTGAACATGGTGGGTCCACACTGTCTGCATGTACGTGCATGTTGGACACATGGGACATGTGGCATACCCTGTTGTACACATTGTTAATATCTCATAGTAACTTTCAATGGCCAGTATGCATTCTACTACAGTTATGTACTAACATGAGTCCTCATGTGTGTATGTCATGGGTTGACACTATGCTGTGGGTGATACTGTTAATATCTGTCAATGATTTGCAGTCTGGTAGTATACACAACCGCAACAGCATGACTATAAGCAATCATTGGATGATGTCCTGACAAATGACACACAGTTGCAGGGAACTCAGTAACAGTTGGATCCTTCCGGTACTATACTCTAACACTAACCAGTGTTATTAACCGCCACCCATTCCTGGGACCACACCTGTTTGACATTTACCCCCCTTAGGTACATGCAAACACACTAGGGATGTGTCCATCCACATCTGGAAATGCATGCATTGGCCTACAATGCATTCCCTGGATAGGACGCATATACTACACAAGGGTATCATACAGACAGACACCTGTTGTCTGATACATGCTGTATAGCAGTAAGCCGGCTATGGCATAGTCATCTACATTTACTATACATACTATACCGTCAGTACCACACTGATGGTAGACCTCAACATGTATGTTGGGTACCAATGTGTACTTACAGCCTCGTGTTATGTCATGTGCCCTTTGGTATCCACATATCCATAGGTATTGTGGAGTCCCTCGGTGTATCACATAAGACATTAGAGGCCTGAATGCATATCCACAAGGCAGTTGTACACCTATACAGACTGTCCATTATTGCCAGTCGTTGTTGTGTATGAACATGTCTGACATATACCCCAGGCATATACCCTCACTCACACTACTCTTTAGTAACTGTCATGGGTGTGTGTGGCATAGATGACCTTGGCCACAGATCACAACAGTGGACGGCCTTGTCACATACATACATATGTGACCTACGATCTGAGAAGTAGCAGCACAACCTGTCAATGGAAACAGATGTATTCATGCAGTATGCAGGCTTCACACCTATGTACTGATTGAGGGGACATGTACACATATATATTTGCCACGTAGATACCTGATGTGTGCAATGCACTTACTGTTTTAATCATAATATGTCCTAACATAGTAAAACCAAAACCCACACCACATTGACCAACACACTGTCAGTGCTTGCTGGATTCAAACCCCTACCTACCTATGTTATTATACTAGTGAGAAATGCATTAACATGGGTGCGCTATTGGCTTTACTGGCTGGTTTCCCTTCTCCGTCTGTATTTGTAGGATGGTGACATCATCGGACTTTCCAAAGAGGAATGTACCTCTTTTAGTGAGTTTTCCCAGTCTCCAAAAAGGACACTCCCCTCAAAGGAAACTGCACACATACACACACAGTCAGTGCTTGCAGGATTCAAACCCCTACCTAACTCTGTTATAATATTAGAGAGAGATGCATTAACACGGCGCGCTATTTGCTTTACTGGCTGGTTTCCCATCTGCTGTATGTATAGGATGGTGACATCATCAGACTGGACATGGTGATGTGTGTACACTTTGTTTTATGCCATTCCAGGAATGGTCCATGTGGGTCAGCAGGTGTCAACAGCTTGAACAGGACCTCATAACCCTTACCTTGTGTGATCTATCTGTGGACACATTGACATTCCTTTATATGTCAATACATATTTATACATGGCTTGTTGGTTTTGTGGATACTACATGTGTCTGGGATGTTGATAAAGGGCTATTCAAAGTCTATGTGAGACATGTGTAGCTGTGTTCAGTGATGTATGTCCTGGGTGGTTGCCTTGCAAACAGTCTAGCATGTTTGGGAACCATGATCCACACATGAACGTACCACAGTGGGTAGGGTCGTGTGTATGTCAGCTTCCAATAGCTCTGTTTATGACTTCAACCATGATGGACTCCATGACCTTGCAGATCAGACTTCATAGGCGTACTGGACTGTACTTCCCATTGTGTGCTGTGCACCAGCACTTGTGGGGAGTGCCATATGTTGCTGTAACACATTCAACGGTTCCACATCCTGTGTAGGGGGTGAGGCTCAGCTGACTGTTCAGGTGCAGGATCTGTTTGTTCTGTAGTTTATGCATGACACATATTGGGAATCAATGTATTCCACTTGCTGCCATGCTTTTGGCATTGGGGGTAGCTGCTCATCCATGCTACATGTGATATCTCCTGGTATGATGATATGGACTATCGTCAGTGGGAAGTGGGTATGTATATATGGGCCTGTCTGTCAGGATGTCGGCATTGTCAGTCAGGTACAGTTGGCCCTGACTCAGGTCATATATGGGTGTACATTGCTATTTATGACATAGCTGAAGGTGGTGTCATGATTTAGTCTGGACTACTTCTCAGCTACTCTTTGCAAAACACCAACGAACCTGAGCAGTAATCCGTTATACTCTTTTACACACTTAGCACCCTACTGATCATTTGTGATCAGGCTACAGAGTATGTCATCATAATATCCTGGCATGTCCAAGGGTCGGTTTCATGTGTACTCTCCAGTCCAGCTGGTGAATATTGTGATGTTGACACAATGTCACATCTGCCTCATGTACACAGACAACCCTCTCCTCCTCCCGACAAACTCAGATATATGTGTGAGATGCACCTATATAGACATACAGGGTGCTGAACTCTCTCGACCCATGACTGGCACAGTCTATCAGGTGGCGAAGGTAACCACACACACCACATATCAATCTCACATATCCTCTAGCAACAGCACTCAAACCACATTATCACACATAGATATACTTGGATGCTGTAAATGAACTCTGCCTAAGCAGCAGACACCTCCAAAGCAGACACACACACAACTGCTACCCCACTACAATACCCACATATCACATAGTTCACAATGTCAGTGTGCCACACAGTCAATGCCCTTCGGGCTATACAACACACCTAATACACTTGTAATAGGCAACACTTATTGTCAGACACACTGATGTACCACTCACCAGCCCAAACAAGGGAATAGTCACTTTGGGCTGTCTGTCGGTGCCAGGATCTGCCACATAACACATGCAGTCAGGTCACTCCAAAGCAAGTACAGGACTGGCACCATCATTGTCCATGCTGGTACGTAAAACCTCAGACGTTACTCCCTGGACCACATGACATGATACATGGAGGAACACTCTGATCATGTAGCCCAGGCCAGTATGACCCTGACCTTGCCTAGCATCTTGCACCCACCAGTTATGATGTCGCAGTATACAGACAAACATATCACGTTTAACAGTTGGCTAACAAATTGTTGTCATTCATAGGGGATACAGTGTCTGTCAGCCTGTGGTGACATGCTCGACATGCCATGTAGCTTCACTATGGACAGCTTGCACCTGTCACCCTTGGACTTTCGAATGCTGGCTAAGGCTCTTGCTACCACCATAGTGCCTTTCTTAAGCAGGGCTTAAATGAGAAACCCACCTCCATATAGACATTACAGGTTAAATGAAACTAAGGGTAATGCTGCTCAACACCAGATGTGTTACCCTCATATTGCGGACACTCAGGACTCTCCTCTGTATGGAGGATAGCAATATCTGTGCACTAACAGATGCCTGGTTTGGGCTCACTTATGCATAACAGCACTACCAGGTTATGTGTCATACCATGCTTTCTGACCACAAGACTTGGAACAGACAACACAACTATGGGGAGTATCCATATACATCACAGATACACACCCCTCTGGGTTAGTAGCACTGCATAAAGCATCACAGACCATACATATATAACTACCATTGTGCAAAACTGCCTTTCAGTTTGTTGCCTGCTACAGACCACAGTCCAAACTCAGGAACCACACTCAGCTTTCATGGGAACTATGGAGAATATGAAGGTCTCCACAAACACCATTATATTGGGTGACTTCAAATACACAAATATTGACTGGGGATACTACTCAAGCCCCAACACCCTCGCCCAACAGTCGCTACAATTTGTAGACTCCTATGCTATGGCACAACCAGTCAGCACAGCCACAATGGGAAATACATATTGGACCTGATCATCACCAACATGGGGACTCTATGTTCCATACCAGCGATATACCCCTCATTGGTAAGGTCAGAGCATGCATGTACCTCACTGGACATACATATACCCTCCACACACCCATCCTGGGTAATCTTGGTGAACTTCTCATGAGCCAACGTCTCACTTCACCAAAGCAAGGTGGTATCCTTCAGAGACCCTGAGACAGTAGCAAATATGGCTCAGACTGCTGAATCCTTTGCATACACATTCTATGGACACCTAGTGGACTGCATGGGTTGTGCTATCCCAAATAACAACAGGACTCACTCCTCCAATGGCAGGGGACCTGTCTGGTAGACCCCAGCCATTAATAAGCTGTACAACATCAGGAGGAAGCTACTACATGATAGAGCACAATCCCAGACAGGGAAGGCATCTGCGATCTGTACTAGCAGATAGCTATCACTCATGAACTCTTCTAAGGGCCGCTTCTACCAGACAATTGCACCAGACACATAGGACTATCACACGGCCTTCTTCAGTTATGTCAGGAACCTGGGTGGACACTCACTGATATGCTGTGAGTTACTACATACTGACTAAACTTACCCTGAATCCACTGGCATTGCCAAAATCCTGGCAAACAGGTTCAGTGCAGATGTCTCCCCTCAATCTCCACTAAGGAGCAACTATCCATCCCAACAGAGTGTAACCTCCCTGACATCACACAGTAATGGGTGCGTGCTGCCCTCCCCAAAGCATACATCACAGCATCAATGGGACCAGACGGTGTCCTGACCTGCATCTTACATGAGCTTCATGACAGACGTAATCCTTACATTACAGCACTGTTCAATATCGGAGTTACTACAGGATATGTACCCAAGGAATGGCGTACAGCGACAGTGGTCCCACTCCACAGAGTTGATGTCACAATGGATCACAGACAATATTGCCCTATAAGCCTAACTAGCCTGTTCTGCAAAGCTATGGAGCATATTGTCATGGGACTCATACACATAGACATCGGGAACCTACAGACACTGTGTCCTACACATTTCAGCGTTGTTGTGGGCAGATCTTGCCTCTTGAACCTGTTTGCATTCTTTAAACGGTTAACGGGTGCATCGACATAGGGACGGTTGTCCACACAGCCTACCTGAACCTTGCAAAACCCTTCTACACAATAACCCACTGGGCCATTATGCATAGGCTCACCAGTGTCAATATGGACACATATCTCACATGATGGATTGCTACCTGGATCAGTGATAGCACCCACATGGTCAGAATTGCAGGTGCCATGTCTGACTATACACCAGTTACACGTGGCATCCCACACAGCTCGGTCCTGGGACCTCTCTTGTTCAGTATATATTTGTCTGATGTACAGGCTACCACAGGGGGACTATGGCTGACCATGTTCACACTTGACTGCAAACTGGGTGCTATAATCACCTCTCCGGCTGCCACATGCATACTCAAACAGGGCCTCACAGAGATGGATGACTGGTGCCTGAGCCATGGCCTACAGATAAATGCCATTAGTTGCATAGTCATCCCCTTTGGGAATAACAACATGCCCACACATTACCACATAGGTTGTACTACATTACATACAGTAGGAGTTGTTAGGGGTTTGGGGACATGCCTTGTTTGTACTGTCACCTTTCACAATCACATTGCCAAAGTGGTTGGACAGACCTTCTATATAGGCCAGCTTATCCCATATGGTTTCACATCTAGATCAAGTGAGGTCATTGTGCCCCTATACTCATCACAACCATGCTTGGTTAAAATGCCACATTTGGGGTGTACCTTACCCGACACCTGCAGCAACTGTACTGGCCACAGAAGTTCCTCACCAAGCAGATCTAGGGACTCACACGGATGCCCTGCACAGTTCGGATGCAGTAACTCCAGCTCTACTCAGTCGCTTACCACCTACTCGGATATGATGTGTGCCTGTTGTTTACAGATATACCCAACCCAGATTTACTGGACATGCTCCACCTCAGGATATCCGACTCCCTTGGAGCTACACACTCCAGGGACATATACCTCAGCACAGATGTTAATAGGACATGCTGGAGGGACAGATTCTTATCCCAGAGGCTCTACTCACTCCGGATTGTAATCCCAGTTTCACATAGGCAGAGCCACCCGCTGACCACCTACAGGAGACATCTTGACGACTGTATGGGTGTTCGTATGTTTACCCCTGGGATATCTTCTGTGTCCCTGCTAGACAGAAGCACACTAGCCTAAATGTACATGGGCTATCTTGTGTGACCTACTATTCACACGCACAGTGTAGTAATCTGACAGGGTTGCGAATGGCAAACACCCTCTGGCTAGGCTTGTACATGCCCTAGGGCAGATAGCCTAGTATCGACCTCTGAACCTATACTAATGTTCGGGATGCACAATGTTTATTGCTGATACTGTTTGCAGGTCTTTATTGTCTTTGCTTTACCAGTTTCTATAAACAACTTAGGTATCTGCAGAACATATTTGATTATGACAGGGTTCCTCTATATTATATATGTGTCTGTTGTCATATAACTGTGTACACAGGGTGGATTGCTGGATAGTGAGAGGTTCCTGGGTTAACACATGCAACTGCCAGATATGTGTGGCACACTGCTGTACTCAGACATGGTCTAAGTGTGTGAGCATGCTCAGTTCAGGCTTTCCGTGTTTTGTTGCCTGACATTTGTCTCATTTATTCAAGTGTGTGAGCATGCCCAGTGTGACCTTTCAATATGTTGCTATCTGAGGTCCACTACATTTGTTGATGTGTGCGAATATGACCAATATTAATACTTATACTGCGTGTGTTGGAAGTCGGGTTCGTTCTTACTGCAGGACTCACCTTTGTGTCATAACTCGACAGGGATTATGCTGTGCCTGCAGAGTTTCCATGAGATACTTTGCATAGATTTATCAACACTCCTTCATACAGGCTGACCACTGCAATACTGTCTTGGTTTAGTAGTTCAGTACGTTAACTATAGTGCACAGTATCCTGGGTTCGAGGCCCATCACTGCTTTACATTTTTATACCAAGCAGACCAGACTGCTTAAGGGCCAGTTAAGCAAATATGGGCATGTTGGCTTTTGTTCAGCTATGCCCTACTTAGACCAGGCTTGTCCAACATTGCTCAATATTCACCAACATTGCTGGACGTTGCCCAATATTACTCAACATTGACCACAGTTGTGCTAGTTAGTGTGTGCGATTTTGTTTGCATATACTACATGGTGGTAAATGCTGTTTAGCACTGCTTTATATTGCTTAACACATGGCAAACATGCCTCAGGTGGTGCTACAGGGCTGCCTATGTCAGATGCACATACTACACTCCCTGTACGTTTGAAAGCAGGTAGTGTCAACTTAGGCATCCCTTTTACTATATGTGCAAGTCAGAGAAAGGTATAATTTCCAGAGTTCCTACTGAGCCAGTGTATGTGCTATGCGTTGCCTCTTTGCCAAGGCCAAAGCATACTGGGCACACCTCCTTCTGCCTACTGGGGCAGGCTCAGGTTGTTCCTCCTCCAAGTCACGCTCTGCCTGTGATGGCCTTGGCAATGGTGGGGGGCTGTTTGGCCTAGGCCTATGCTGGTCCTGCTGCAGCTGTTTTCGCAGGATCATATTATGTAGCATAGCATATACCATGACAATTTGGGTACATGTAGTTGGAGAGTACTGCAAGGCTCCACCAGATGTGTCCAGGCACCAGAACTATGACTTGAGAAGCCCAAACACATGCTTGATTATATTACGTGTTAGAGCGTGTGCCTCATTATGGTGTTCCTGTTCAGGTGTGTGTGTGTGTGTTTCTGATGGGTGTCATCAGCCACGGCTCCAGTGCATAGCCAGCATCCCCCACTAGGTGACCATGTGGTATATCCCCATTGGCAAATGTCTGGTACAGCTGCGTCAGATGCCAGATATGGGAATCATGGTAGCTTCCAGGGCAGCCAGCACACACATTCAGTATTATGCCCTGGGCATCACACATGACCTGGCAGTTGATGGAGGGGAAGCCCTTGCGGTTGAAGTAGACCCTACCCCACTCGCCGGCTGGTGCTTTGATGCATATGTGCGTGTAGTCTATTGCACCCACTACCTCAGGGTATTCCGCTATTTGCTGGAAGAGATGCATATTGTTGGCCAATACCTCATGGGAATTGGGGAAATATACATGATCACTGACATGTGCTGACATGGCATCAAGGAACTGGTGCAGTACCCTGGATGCTGATGCCTGTGATATCCCCATCATATCACCAGTTCATCTCTGGAAGGTACCTGTTGCTAATATTCTTAGGCCAACACATACCTTGGTTTCCACTGGGATGGGTTCCCCTCTGTTGGTTCTGTGTGTGAGGCGTGGCCTGCACAGCTCAACAATTTGCTGCAGGAGGTCTCTGTCCACTCTATAGCGCTCCACTATCTCCAGCTCATGTAGCCCCTGGTAGGTTACCCTGGGCCTGTACACTCTTCTCCGTCTCCTCACTGTGGGGTGTCCAGCAGCATTTCCATTGTCACCACCCTCAGCATGTTCTATATGTCACCTTATAACAGTAATGGCAGCCCCTAACATTTCTTTGTCTCAGTAAAGCTTTTTCTGTTTTCACTTCTATTAGCTTACTGCAGTGTCTGTTGTGAGAAACATAATGGACTGTTGTTTGCAGAGTTTTAAGTGCTAGGCTGGGCTGGGCTAGTGTACTGCCTGTGTAATTGCCTGATTCTGATTGTTTTCACCTGTTAGCTCTGCTAGTACTCCCTGGTAGCTTCCTACTATTTGTTGTGCTTCCTTTTTCCTTTCTGTTTCCTCGGGGGGCAGCGCCACGCACACAAGCGCAAACATGCTCACAGCAGCTCACACGCGCACACACATGCTTACACGGACTAAAACTTGCTTATTTGGGTTAAAACGCGTGCACACCAGCGCAAACGTGCTTACAACTCCTTAAACAGCCTTATACATGCTTACTCCGGCTTAAACGTGTGCACTCATGCTTACACACGCGCACTCTGTCTTACTCGGGTTTACAGGTGCGCACACACACGCATACCCGCTCAGCAAGAAACTTTGGTGTTATCCACGGCATACACCTTCCATTTCTTGCCTTTACCTAGCCTACCTGTTGACACACCTCTTTCCATAATGTGTAAATGACAGCTAACACATGCCACTCTGCTCCAATGAGCTTCACTTCTTTCATACATACCCCACTCGTGATGTCACCTATCTTCTACTCTGTTACTCCCTTTATCCTACTCCTACACTCCACTGACTGTGCTCATTTGCTATGTAAACTTACGATTCACTATTCTAACCCTCCTTTGCATAGGATTGCCTACTAATGCTTGGTTACATCTCCTAGACTGAGCTTCCCCACTTAGCAACCTCTACTCGGTGGCCATGTTGTCTTCAGCCTGCCATTCCCTTGCATTGTACATTAACAATTTAAATAAGATCCACATTTGTGGGTTTTAATTTTTAGTTTTCTGTGCTTTTAATGTGCAGCCCATTTGCGCGGTGCTGCACTATGCTTAAACATAGGAAATCGGAGAAAAAAATTAATTATTTATTTTTAATATTGCATCGGGAAACATTGACAATGGCCGTATATTTGGCCATTGGCATGCTTCCTGCACTGGATGCAACTTTTATTTGGAGCTGACATGACTCCGTTTTGCTATTTGCAGAATGGTACTCAGTTGTCAACTGAGTACATTTCTGCAAATAACACTGCTCTTACTCGGACAGGTTCGGGTTTCCTGAATTGCAAATCTACCTCATTTGCATGCCTTTCACCTGCAATTGAGGTAATTTGCATGTCCCAGCCCTGACCGTGTAAGAGCCGTTTTAGGAGCTCTCTTGCACGCCCCTGCAGGCTGCTCCTGGATCGCTTGTTAGACATGATGACTACATGGAGTCTTACTCTACTCTTAGACTCCGTGCAAGCCATCGTGAATCCGGCCCATTGTTTAAAAATTCTTTGTACACTGCATTTTAACTGCGTAAAACTTTACTTACTGTGGAGCTTTTCTCCCCGGGCCTCCCCTGAAAATGAACCTGTGTCCAGTCGGACCATCCCGGTTGACAAATGTAAAATAAAATAAATAAATAAATACATGGGAGTAGTTAAGCCTTTTATACCATTTGGTTCATGGAACTGATTTTTAGCAACTGAATTGCAGTTTTTTTTAATACGATTAACAATGAAAAGGCCTTCACATGATCTATGGAAAATATTTAATTGGTTCTAGGGCCACATGGTGGCATATTAGAATCATTTTAATCATTTCCCACCATTTTTCAAAACAAGCTTCCATTTTAGTTCAGCAGAAATAAGTATTTGGAGAAATACTATAGCTAAGTGCCTAACGTGATGGATTTTGATAAATAATTATATGACCATTTTACAAATAAAGTATAATAGCCATACTGAAAAATTAAGGGAAACTACTTCTCATCATTTGAATGTCTGCCTAAAAGCTAAATTACTTCACCATTCATATTTTGTTCTCATTATAAGCTTAACAAGTATAACCCAAAACTATTATATTGAAGTATAGAATAAAATTATTAGACAACTTAGCAAGAGAAAAACCAATATCTGCCAGGTGAAGTACCCTCAGTACAAATCACTACTTATAAAAATCACACAACTGAGAGGTGCACCATACGCTGTGTCACAAAAAACACTTTAAATACTCCAGAAGATCCAAGGATTTAATATGATAAAAATGGACAGACAAAGAAGCTGCAGGTAGTAAGCGCTTTCACGTTAAAAATAATGCTTCATCAGACTTCAAAAAGCAACCTGACAAAATTCTCTTTAAATACATTGAGTGACTTCATAGCTTAATTAAATCAACAAATTATATAATTAAAAATCAACAACTAAGTGAATAACGCTATGGAGGCTTAAAGGCAAAAGCCAAAAGCTTCCCTTATACAAAACTTCATAAATCTAAAGGCAGCACAACAAAAATAATACACATCCATAAAAACAATAAAAACATATATAAATATACATGTGTAAGCATATGCACTCGATGTTAATATATACATAATAAAAATCACAATATTCCTAATGTTTCAGTGGTCGACCCACTAGGAAAGGTTTAAGTGTAATCCTATCATTCAGTCCATATTTGTGTGCTTGTAATTTTAAAATCCACTTGCTCTCTCTCTCCTCCGTATAATTTCTAATGTTACCTAATCTACTACTCCTATTAACTATCTCAACTACTCTGAATTTAAAAATATGAGTGGATCCTTGTTCTACTATGTGTCGTGCCAAGGCATTGGTAATATTTTCTTTCACTCAATGTATTTAAAGAGAATTTTGTCAGGTTGCTTTTTGAAGTCTGATGAAGCGTTATTTTTAACGTGAAAGCGCTTACTACCTGCAGCTTGTTTGTCTGTCCGTTTTTATCATATTAAATCCTTGGATCTTCTGGAGTATTTGGAGTGTTTTTTGTGACACAGCGTATGGTGCACCTCTCAGTTGTGTGATTTTTTATTAGACAACTTACTCAAAAATATGAATCCACGTCTGTTTTATGACATCCATAACCAACTTATGAATTAGCAATGCTACTAAATAACCAACAATTATAATCTCAAAAAAAAATCTCTCTCTTTCTCTCTCTCTCTCTATATATATATATATATATATATATATATATATATATACAGACAGAAAAATATACAGATAGATAAGTATACTCTATTCCTATTTTTCAGGCCATACTGAAATTCAAACAAGTTCAGTCTTTGTAATATAATTTGTATACTGCATATATATATATATATATATATATATATATATATATATATATATATATATATATATATAAGCTTGAAATACTGAAATATTGAAGTTCAGTATTTCAAGCCCATAAAGTGGAATCCTGAAAAAAGCAAAACCTTAGAAGCGCGAAATTCAAAACCTCAAATACCAGAGGTTTTGAATTAGTGCTTCTGGTGTTTCGCTGTGGTTATGGATTCAGGTAAGTGTGTGTCTTAAGGGTTTTGGGTAGGGGCTGTGGTGTGTGTTAGTGTGTTTTTTTGCTGTGATGTGTGTGCACAAGGAGAATGTAGCTTGTATGGTGGTGTTTTGTATGAGTCTGTATATAGTACGACCTTGGAATTAGAATATTTAAGTAGGGGTGTGGGAGGTGCTGCTTTTATATAGTAGAGAGCTTGTGTTTGTGTGTAGGGAGGAAGGTGTGTGTGTGTGTGTGTGTGTGTGTGTGTGTGTGTGTGTGTGTGTGTGTGTGTGTGTGGAGTAGAAGCGCTAATTCAAAATCTCCAGTGTGCACGATTTTGAATTTCTCGCTTCTGAGCTTTTGTTGTTTTTAGGTTTTGACTTTATAGCCTCAAAATACTAAATTTTGATCACTTAGCAGTCTGTAGGATACTGAGTATAATGACAGGACTTTGAGTCTGTCCATGTAGGACATGTGGTTTAGGCCTTGCATCATTTTAGTAAGGTATCTCTGTGGGTGTTCCAGTTGTTTCATGTGTCTGGACAGATGCATGCCAAAGTGGTCATTATAGTCAATGACTGACTCAATGAGAACTTAGTAAAGGGGGAAAGAAAACAAAAGCTGGATAAACGCCTGGTATACACCTCAAGCGAAAAAAAATGAAAAGACCAATGGTTAGACCACAGCTGAAGATAAAAATGGAATAATCCACGTCAGGAAATAAATCACTTGCAGCTTCACAGTAGTGCCCTTTATAAAACCAAAAGTTGTAACTGAGATGTAGTAGTCAAGGTAGGAAATGGTTCACTTGCAGTTTCACACCACTTTATTAAGCTTTCGCGATCTAAGTCAGCTGATCGCTTCTTCAGACTCATAAAAACAGTTAAAACATTGGTATTTAAAATATGGTTCAACCAATGAAAACACATATAGAACTATGACATAGACTAATTAAAATTGCATACATCAGTACATTAATTTGCCTTATATTCTGCATAAGATGAAATAAAATACATATATAACAGACACATTTTATGTAATAATCCATATTGCTTAATGTTTTAGTGGTCTGGATTTTAAAAAAGGTTTCAAGGAAACAGCATTGTTCAATTCAGGAGACCTATCTGCCTGAAGTAATAAAATCCATCTTTGTTCTGCTTCCTCTACCTTATTCCTTATATCACCTCCCCTTTTACTTTTATTTATTATTTTGAAAACCATTAAATTAAAAATAGGTTTCCTATCTTCTTCTTCCACATGTTTTGCTAAAGCACTTGTGTCTTTTTTATTTCTTATATCTCTAAGGTGTTCAAGGATACGTTCCTTTAGACACCTATTGGTTTTGCCTATATAAAAGGCATGACAGACAGCGCAGAAGCTGAAATAAACCAAATTTTGTGTTTTGCAGTCAGCATAAAAATCTATATCAATTATAAATCCTAGTGTAGAATGTTTATATGTAGATTTATTATATAAATAGTCACATGCTGTACAATTTCTACAAGAAAAAGTCCCCTGCCTATCAGATAGGATCATTCTTTCATTGTTTCTGGATTTATAACAGAGTTGCCTTTTTTAAGGACCTCTTATTTCTAAAAGAAAAGCTGGGTCTATCTTCTAGCAATTCTCTTAAGTCAGGATCAGACAATATAGTATACTATACTATTTCTCCATGTAGATTTTCTATACATCCCTGTTGTAAGTTCATCTAACGCTATCTTCTTAACCAAAACATCTAGGAACTCAATAGAGTCCCTGGAATGTTGACTAGTGAATCTTAAAAATTCAGGGGTGCTATGTAAGTACTCCACCATCTCTTATATATACGTTTTGTAGATGACATCTTCCTGTTATGGGATGGTACTAGTGAAGAGTTGCAAGAGATGGTGGAGTACTTACATAGCACCACTGAATTTTTATTGTATAGAAAATCTACATGGAGAAATAGTATCTTACATAAGACTAGTATGCATCCAACATTTGTACACAAAAATGTAGTGAAAGGACAATATATGAGAATAAGCTGCTTACATAATACAGATGAAGGCTTTGTGAAGACAATGACTATATTAGAGAAAGACTTCTTAAACAGAGGTTATAGTAAGAAAGACATAAATGAAAGCTCTAAATATACCATTGAAAATAGGGATGGGAGATGTAAACCTGTTATGGGATGGTACTAGTGAAGACTTGCAAGAGATGGTGGAGTACTTACATAGCATCACTGAATTTTTATTGTATAGAAAATCTACATGGAGAAATAGTATCTTACATAAGACTAGTATGCATCCAACATTTGTACACAAAAATGTAGTGAAAGGACAATATATGAGAATAAGCCGCTTACATAATACAGATGAAGGCTTTGTGAAGACAATGACTATATTAGAGAAAGACTTCTTAAACAGAGGTTATAGTATCTTTGAAAAAAACTAAGGGTAATGCTGCTCAATGCCAGAGGTCTCCATCTCAAGATGCACGCACTCGAGGCCCTTCTCAGTATGGAGAACATCGATGTCTGTGCTGTGACAGAAACCTGGTCCAAGGCACCTGAGGGCACCCCAGCACTATCAGGTTTCACCTCATATCATGCGTTCCGGCCCCAAAATCCGGACAACACCAAAAAAGGAGGGGGGGTGTCCATATTCATAAAGGACACCCACACCTCAAGGTTGGTGGCAACGCACGATGCATCGGAGACCATCCAGGTGCAATTAACCATAGGCAAGACTGCTCTGCAATTTGTAGCATGTTACAGGCCACCCTCTCAAACCCATGAACCTCACATGGCCTTCCTGAAAACACTGGAGGGGATAAATGTATCTCCAAACACCATCATATTAGGTGACTTCAACTAACCTAATATAGACTGGGAACACTACTCAAGCCCAAACTCTCTAGCCCAAAGGTTCCTGGAGTTCATAAACTCAAATGCCATGGAACAACTAGTCACCATCCCCACAAGAGGAGAAAACATACTTGATCTCATCATCACAAACATGGGATCAAAATGTTCAACACCGGAAGTATACCCCTCACTGGTGATATCAGATCATAAACTAATCTCGCTGGAGGTCCTCATCCCGCCCCCACCTGAAATAAAAGAGACCACAGTGAAAAACTTCTCACAATCAGACTTCACACTTCTAAAAACTAGTGTGGTCTCCTTCAAGGCCCCTGAGCCAGTGGTAAACATTACTCAAACCGCTGAATCACTTACAAATGCCTTCTACCAGCACCTACAGGACTGCATGGATCAGGCAATCCCAAACAAAACTAAGACTCTTTGTACCAAAGGCAAGCATCCAGTCTGGTGGACCCCAGCCATAAACAAGCTCTACAACAAAAGGAGTAAGCTACTACAAGATAGAGCAAAATCCTTGAAAGGTAAGACACCTTTGATCATTATAAGTAAAAAACTAAGAGCTCTCATAAAATCATCCAAGGCTAACTTTGAGAGAAAAATCGCCAAGGACACAAAAGACAATCATAAGGCCTTCTTTAGCTATGTTAGAAACCTAGGAGGAAACTCCCAGATATGCTCAGAATTAGTCCAAAATGATGTGAAGATTACTGAACCTACACACATTGCCAGCATACTGGCTGACAGGTTCAGTGCAAACGTCTCCCCTCCCTCCCCCCCAAAAGGAGAGATATCTATACCAGAGGATTGTAGCCCCCCAAAAATCTCAAACGCCCAGGTGAGAACTGCTCTCTCCAAGGCAAAAAACACAGCATCTATGGGACTGGATGGTGTCCCCGGCTGTGTGCTCCACGAACTCAATGAGGAATTAAACCCGCAGTTAGGACAGCTGTTTAATCTTAGCATCACCTCAGGATACGTACCCAAGGAGTGGCGCACTGCGACTGTGGTCCCACTTCACAAGGGCAGTGCCTCCACCGACCCTGGAAATTACCGTCCCATTAGCTTGACAAGCCTTATCTGCAAAGCCATGGAGAGGATCATAATGGAACTCATAAATAAAGACATAGGGAACTTGCAGACTTTGGATCCAACCCAGTTTGGCTTTGTCAAAGGCAGATCATGCCTTTTAAACTTGGTTGACTTTTTTGAAACAGTCACCAAGGCCATTGATGAGGGAAAGGCAGTCCATACAGCCTACCTCGACCTGGCAAAGGCCTTCGACACAATACCCCACTCAGGTATTATCGAAAAACTCATCAGCTTGAATGTAAACCCATACATCACAAGATGGGTTGCAAACTGGCTAAGTGACAGAACCCACAGGGTCAGAGTTGCTGGAGCCATGTCAGACTCAAAGCCTGTCACAAGTGGTGTCCCACAGGGCTCAGTCCTGGGTCCACTCTTGTTCGGCATCTACTTTTCTGAAGTACAAGCAAACACAGGAGGGTTATGGCTGACAAAGTTTGCAGATGACTGCAAACTGGGTGCCATAGTCGAAAACACTTCTGACACAGATATCCTTCAGAAGGGCCTCACAGAAATGGATAACTGGTGCCAGAGCCATGGCCTAAAGTTAAACGCCAAGAAATGCATAGTCATACCCTTCGGGAAAAACAAGGTTACCCCTAGCTACCATATAGGTGGCAATCCACTGAGCACAGAAGAAGTCATCAGGGACCTGGGGACCTAGGTTGACACTAGCCTTTCGTTTGACACTCATGTTGCTAAAGTAGTCAGGAAAACCTTATACATTGCCCACCTGATCATGAAGGGATTCACATCTAGATCAAGGGAGGTCATCGTCCCCCTGTACTCATCACTCATTAGACCTATGATTGAGTACAATGCCCCATTCGGAATGTATCTGACCCGACACCTGCAGCAGCTGGAAAGGCCCCAAAAGTTCCTCACCAAGAGGATAAAGGGTCTCAAAAATATGTCTTATGCTGCCCGACTGAAAGAACTCCAGCTCTATTCAGTATCATACCGCTTGCTCAGAGGTGACCTGTGCCTGACATATAAGGCCATGTCAAACCCAGATTTGATGAATATGCTTCACCTCAAAAAATCTAGATCCCTCAGAATCACAAGGGCGGGAGACTTAAACCTTGACACGGTTATTAATAGGACGTGCTGGAGGGACAGATTCACCACCCAGAGACTCCCTATGCTGTGGAACAAAATCCCAGTAAATGTGAGGCAGAGCACCTCGCTGGCCTTGTTCAAGAGGAATCTTGACCAATGGATGGGAGATCGCAGATATACCCCAGGGATTACTTCAGTGTCACTGCTTGACAGAGGCACAGCAAAATAATAGGCATAGTTTTATTCAAACTAAAGGGGTGGCGAAAGCCACATATCTATGGGCTAGGCTTATAAATGCCCTTGGGCAGAAAGCCTAGTATGAACCTATGAACCTATGAAAAACATAAATGAAAGCTCTAAATATACCATTGAAAATAGGGATGGGAGGTGTAAACCGCTCTCCCCAAATACTCTAGAAGATGTTAAAAGCAAGGAAGGTCATGATTTTAAAGTTAGATTCCCTATAACTTATTCAAGTGACATCAGAAGGTTCTGTAATATTTTTGAGAAGAATTGGAATGTTTTATTGTTGGATCCTGACTTGAGAGAATTGTTAAAAGATAGACCCAGCTTTTCTTTTAGAAATAAGAGGTCCTTAAAAAGGCAACTCTGTTATAAATCCAGAAACAATGAAAGAATGATCCTATCTGATAGGCAGGGAACTTTTCCTTGCAGAAATTATACAGCATGTGACTATTTATATAATAAATCTACATATAAACATCCTACACTAGGATTTATAATTGATATAGATTTTTATGCTGACTGCAGAACACAAAATTTGGTTTATTTCAGCTTCTGCACTGTCTGTCATGCCTTTTATATAGGCAAAACCAATAGGTGTCTAAAGGAACATATCCTTGAACACCTTAGATATATAAGAAATAAAAAAAGACACAAGTGCTTTAGCAAAACATGTGGAAGAAGATAGGAAACATATTTTTAATTTCATGGTTTTAGAAATAATAAATAAAAGTAAGAGGGGAGGTGATATAAGGAATAAGGTAGAGGAAGCAGAACAAAGATGGATTTTATTACTTCAGGCATATAGGTCTCCTGGATTGAGCAATGCTGTTTCCTTGAAACCTTTTTTAAAATCCAGACCACTAAAACATTAAGTAATATGGATTATTCCATAAAATGTGTCTGTTATATGTATATTTTATTTCATCTTATGCAGAATATAAGGCAAATTAATGTACTGATGTATGCAACTTTAATTAGTCTATGTCATAGTTCTATATGTGTTTTCATTGGTTGAACCATATTTTAAATACCAATGTTTTAACTGATTTTATGAGTCTGAAGAAGCGATCAGCTGACTTAGATCATGAAAGCGCTTACTCTTGTTTAATAAAGTGGTGTGAAACTGCAAGTGAACCGTTTCCTACCTTGACTACTACATCTCAGTTACAACTTTTGGTTTTATAAAGGGCACTACTGTGAAGCTGCAAGTGATTTATTTCCTGACGTGGATTATTCCATTTTTATCTTCAGCTGTGGTCTAACCATTGGTCTTTTCATTTGTTTTTTTTTTAGTAAAGGGGGACAATGACATCCCTAGATCTAGACACAATCTCTTTGTCTAGAAGCTGTGCAATGTAGGAGGACATTATATATGGTCTATTATTATATGGGTCTACTTCAGTAGACCGACAGCCCACTTAACCGACAAGCAAAATATCGACACCAGAAGACCGACAGCACAGAATGCTGAAATGCCAGAATAGCAACATGGCATTTCACCGACAAGTTCCCCACATGCAGCAGTTGCCTAGCGGAGTCCAGGAAGTCTTGCTGGTAAGTTTAACGGTGAGATCGTGATACAGTGAGGATTGGGAAATATGTCCTTTCCTCACTGTAGTGTGATCTTGGAGTTGGTATATATATATGTGGGGGAGTATGGGGGGCACAGCCACCCACATGAGTACAGTAGGGTATATTGCAGTTTTTGCATGCATTTGTTTTGTATAGGTTTAATTTTTTATGTAGGTATTGGGTAGGTTAATGGGATGTGTGAGTTACGTGGATAATGGAATTATGGGATGTTGCGGTGTAGTGGGATGTGTGTTATTTGCAGGTATGGTCCTGTTTATGTTTTAGTTGTGATAGTTGAGTTTGTGAGTGTAATTTTGTGCAATAGTGTGTATGAATGCTTGGTGTGGTTTACGTTGATGTTTCTCTGTGTATTTTGTGAGTCAGTGTTATGGTGTTCGGTAATGTGGACTGTCGGTATTGTGTGGTGTCGGTATTTTGGTGTCTGCGGTTTGGCTGTCGGGTTTGTGGTGTGTTGGTTTAGTGTAGGATATATATATATATATATATATATATATATATATATATATATATATATATATATATATATATATATTTCATCCTCAACCACCTTTTTCCCATTTTCTACATGGGGTCAGGGTATTGTGTCAGCTGCCACCATCTCTTTCGATTCAATGCCACTCTCCTACATTCTTCAAAAGCCATGCCTGACTGCTGTACCTCTCAGCCTCTTAGAACAAAAAATCTGGACAAGGCCATAAATAATGGGGGACAAATGCACAAAAATAGGGACACTTTTTAAATATTGCCCCTACAAACTAAGAAAGTTGACAGAATAACGAGTTTTGCATTAACATGAATTTTCTGAAGGGTGTAAAGTCTGAAACTTAGATGTCTGTCATTATTTTCTTTTTTTTTTTTGCTAAATAATTTTTATTTTTTTTGTTTGTAGACAAATTATGATACAGTAAATTTTAAATTACAATTCAAAATAAAAGAAAATAGTTAATAACTATAACAATACGTACAATATTTACAGGTGGTCCAATGAAAAGGATTAACCAATAAGGTTATAACGAGGAATAATCTCATAGAACTAGTATAACCTTTACTGGCATAAATTCACATAAGTTCATCTTAGTTTATGACATTTCAATTTCATGTAGAAGAAATTCTGTCCTTTTGTAGTGTGTCTATAAGTATTAAGATTTTATTCCAAGGATTGTCTGTCCAACGTCTGGGAAAAATTCTTTCTTCTTTGACTTTTATTTCTTTCTGTGCAGATTCCTTTAAAAGAGATATGAAGTCTTCATAACTTGGAGGAACAGTGGATTTCCATTTTCTTGTTATACATTTTCTGGCTACAGCCAGAATAGACCATAAAAGATATTGATCACTTTTACTCATAGTTACTGAGTCATCTACATTCAAAAAATTAAAGATTTTGTTAGAACAAATTTATCATTATAAATGGCTTGAAGAAATCTATTAATATCTTCCCAGAAATTTTTAATGCAATCATAAAATATATGTATCCAATCTGCCTTACAGTTTACAGTGCATCTCCAGCATGTGTGCTTTTGGGTAGGGTCAAATTTGGCTATTTTATATGGTGTATAAAAGGCTCTATGTAAAAATTTCCATGTGAAGATTTTCCATATCTGGAAGTTTGATGTTAGCTTAACTGACAACAAAAGGTCATTTATACCTTCAGATGATAGATTTATTGTCAAGTCCTTTGTTAAAATGTTCACAACATTTTGACCTATTTTGATTTTATACACTATTAAAATTTTGTATAATTTAGATATAGAAATTAGCTTATTATGATTTCCATAAATCGATTCTTGCATATATTTTATGAACTTAGGTATAGTATTAAAGCTTGAACCATTAATAATTCTACATAAATCACTTGCATATTGTAGTATTTTTTGAAGTTCTATTCTGTCTATTTCAGATATACTAAACACATTTATTACCTGTTGGGTGGTTAAAGTACTGTGATTATTTAAGCATTGAAACCAGTAAATAAAGTTTTTGGATTCCCAATTAATGAGTATTTTTTCTTGGATTTTTTCTTTAAAATTCTTTGATGTTTTAAATGGTATTAAGAGATCGAACCATAATTTTATATCTGGATTTGTAATTATAAATTTTCTAAATAGATTATAAATATTATTCAGATATGATAAATTAGTGGGCTTTGTTGTTTTATTTTGTAAGCTATGACATAGAACATGCCAAAATATGTTGTTATAATTCTCCAAATCCATATTTTTTAATATTTTGTTTTCATTTAAGAAGAAAGTTAAATGTAAAATTTTCCATGCAGATGAATAATTTGGATTTACCCAATTTAGTATAAGTTTAATGATGGAAGCTTTAATATACGTTTCTATGTCTGGAAATTTAATTCCTCCCAAGTCCCAGGGTCTAATATAATGTGAGAATGCAATTCTATTCTTTTTTGGATACCAAAGAAAATCCATTAAAAGTTTCTGTATTGTCTTTATAACTTTTTTATCTGGTAAAATAGGGATTGCTAATGCTATATAGTTTATTTGTGGTAGTAATATCATTTTTATTAACTGTAACCTGTCTTCCAAGTTTAACATTAATTTATTCCAGCTATTAACTTGTTTTTTAATTAAATTTTGGATTTTATTATAATTTAAGGTCATGGTAGTATCTATGTTCTCAGATATAAGAATTCCTAGATATTCTAGTGAAGAAACCTTTTCTCCAATTATTTGATATTTATTCAGATGCAAGTCATCTGTTTTATTTAGAAGTATATGTTTTGATTTGGATCACAAAATGTGCTGCTCAGAAGCCAATAACAAGTCCATCTATCGTGAAAAAACGATTTATTTGATAGTACACATAAAAGCACACAAACAATACCAGGATAAACGCTTTCATCACTGGGACTTCAACAGATCAGTTGAAGTCCCAGTGATGAAAGCGTTTATCCTGGTATTGTTTGTGTGCTTTTATGTGTACTATCGAATAAATCGTTTTTTTCACGATAGATGGACTTGTTATTGGCTTCTGAGCAGCACATTTTGTGATTTGGTTGTTTTTGCTGCTGCATTCCGTGTCTTTTTGTGCTTTATGTTTTGATTTGGATTTATTGAAACAAAGGCCTGAAATGGAAAAAAAATATTCTACTTGTTTCTCTAATTCTTGCATGGACTCTTCATTCGGTTTTAAAGTCAGCAATATATCATCAGCAAATAACATGATTTTAGAATTAAATTTATTGTAAAAGTTAATTCCTTCTATTTTTAGATCACTTCGTATTGCAGACGCAAATAATTCTATCGCCAGGGCAAACAGGATGGGAGACATAGGGCAACCTTGCTTAGAGCCTTTAGTTATTTTGAAAGCTTCCGAGGTAAATGGGCCTAATTTTACATAAGCCAGGTTGTCTTTATATATATTCTTTATTAAATTTATAAAGTTTAATGGGAATTCAAAAAGTTCCAAAATTTTAAATAGATACTTCCAGTTTACCGAATCAAATGCTTTCTCTATATCTAATGTGATTATAAGAGCTTCTGAATTGTCTCTGTTCAAAGCTTCTATAATGGTTAAAATTCTCTGAATATTGTTATATGTGTGTCTTCCAAATATAAAGCCTGTTTGGTCTTCATTTATAACTTTAGTCAGGGATTTCTTAATTCTATTTACTAAGATTGACATAAAAATTTTATAATCATTATTAAGCAGGAAGATAGGTCTATATGAACTACAATGGGATGGATCGCTTTTATCTTTTTTATAGGGGTAACTAGTGAATATTTCCAGGATGGTGGGGTAATCATTTGAGTTTGAATATCATTTAGCATGTTATGAAGTACAGAAATTGCTGAATTTGGAAAAATTTTATATAATTCCATTATTATTCCATCCATTCCTGGTGATTTGTTGTTTTTACTTACTTTAATTATATCTTTTATTTCTTTTATGGAGATATGCTTGTCCATTTCTACTTTTAATTGATCAGGTAGTTTTTTTATTAAGGAACTATTAAATTTCTGATCTGAAAATAAAATATTATTATCATTATTTCCATAATGCTTAGCATAATAGAACTTAAAAGCTTCAAGAATATCATTCACATCAGATACCTTTTTTTCCCTTTTCCTTCATGTATTATATTTATGATGTTATTTTCTAAGTTCTGCTTTTTAATTCTCGTTGCTAGATTATGTAAGTGTTTTGGAGAAGTTGACATTGAAGCAAATTTTAGTTTTTCCAAAGCTAGATTTGTTTTATGAGTGAGGAATTCATTGTATTTATTATTTAAATCTATAATTTCTTTTTTTTTTTCCTGAGAATCTATTACATCATAAGAACTTGTATTTATTTATGTTATTCGTTTTTGTATGTTCTGCAATTCAGATTCCCATTCCTTTGTTTTATTTTTAAACCATCCTATAATCTTACCATACAAAAAAGCCTTGAGTGTATCCCAAGTTGTTATATTATTTGTATCGTTAATAGGATTTGTTTCTAAGAAATATTTGATTTCTGAATCTAGCCAAGGTTTAAACTCTTTTAATTTAAGGATGTAAGCTGGTATTCTAGTTATAGTGTTTAATCTTTTGAAATCAATTTGTAGTTTAAGAATTAAGGCATTATGGTCTGAAAGGGGACATGGGATAATAGAAAATTTTGTTATCCTACTGTTTAAATCAGAGGAGACCAATATTTTATCTATTCTTGTTTTAGTATTAAAGCGATAATCGCTATGTGTCTAACTTAATGAGTTAGAATCTTTAAAATTAAATGTATCTATTAGATTTAAGCTTTATAACCATCTCTTGAAATATTTACTTACGGGTGTGAGACGTAACTTTCTTTTATTAGTTGTTTCAGAGTTATCTAAAATACAATTGAAATCGCCCCCCATTATTATCATACCTTTATTTACTTTGTTAATTAATTCTATGTGTTTTTTAACCGTAGACAATCCTATTCCAGGAATCCAGTAAATATTTATTAAAGTCCAAATTCTATTTTGATATTTTATTATTACAATTGATATTAACCCTTCTTTATCTTCGTGTTTGTAAATGATCTGAGGAATAACTACACTTTTTTCCATAAAATTATAACTCCTCTTGTTTTTTTTTTGTAAAGGGAGTGAGAAAGAATTAGATAGTCACTAGGTTTCCATGTGAAATTATCATCTCTTTTAAAATGAGATTCTTGTATAAATATGATTTGTGCTTTTTGTAATTTCAAATATCTTAGAAAATTCAACCTTTTTATAGAATTATTTAAACCATTAATATTTATAGATAATAAAGTTGTGTCTGTCATTTTTAAGTACTTATTTGTACCTTTGGATTGTTTGTTCTTGAAATTTTGTTTTACCTTGGAAGTTAATGTGTTTTGAGTATTAGATTTATCCTCTCTTTTAAAAGTTATTTTGAAATGAATATATTTATTTCTATTTATGCTTAAAAAAGTTTCAAATTGGACCACTGAAAAAAGAAAAAGCTGAAAAACATTGCGTTAACATAAATTGAATAAACAATTAATGATTTTACCATTCTAAATCCCAAACATGAAGTGTCTAGCACCTCAGATCTGTTTGGACTTAAAAGTTCAAACAGATTTACCCTCAATAATAATAGTTGCATTAATGAGGAAATGTTGCTTTAAATTGAGCTCCTCAAAAAAATGAAAACTAAAACCAGAGAACAAGATACACTTATTATGTAAATAACATATATACCTAGTCTGTGAAGTTTTGTTCATTACTAATTAGATTCTAAAATGAGATATTATTTCAAATTGCAAACAATTTTAAATAAGACATTTGTTAATTAATTTAACAATATATTAGATGTTCATTTTTCATTAATATTATAAAATTTTTGCAAATTACAAATTGTAAATAATATATTAGCAAATGTCAGATCATTAATTGTCATTAGTGATATTTAACATTGTTATTAATAATAAAAAGAAGTAGAGTGCGTATGCTAGATAGATACTGTTTAAAATAAAAGAGATTTTTTTACATATTTTTAGATCTATATAAGGTATTACATCAGCATAGTGAAGTTAATTGACATATAGCTAACCACTTTATCAAAACCAATTAAAGTCTTTACAGACAATAATATTCATTTATAAGATTTAATATAATAACAGTTAGAATTAAAGCAATATTTATAGTGCTTTACATTAAAGCATTTTCTCATTCTTCAGTCAATGTCAGTTTTATAGCTCTGATAGTTCCACAATCTAAAATTAATAAAATGTGTAAAAAATTTCACTCCTAAATTACTTGTATGTGATCTTTTGTAGTTCTGTTATTAGTAAGTTATTATTCATAAGATTTTCTCTATTAAGTTCAATTTAAAGATCACACATATCAGAATATTGACTTCTGCTTATCTCAAATGTAGTGAACGTCTGGTAACTAGTAAAGGGTCTCAACTTATATGTTAAAACTATAAAACAGAAAGGAGAAAGGTCAAAATTAGAATTATACTTGCAAAGGAAATCTACCTTGATAATGGTGCAATAGCACTCTTGTCCCATAACTAATCATTTATAATAAACATTTTACGTATAGTACTTCTTTTATACAATAACAAGTATGATAAAGCAATCTTTAGATAAATGAAAGTATAATTCCCATTAAGCTGACACTCAGGATCTTCACCTTCCCTTTTCCTTCTCTCTTCTTTCATTTCTATACAACTTAACAACTATAAAAAACTCATCTAACCCAGTGTCGGTTAGATGTGTTCACAGAGCGCATGTATTATACTTTTACCAGACATTCACCCATTAAGACACAACAGTATTTAAATGATTCACTATCTTTCTTGTTATAATAGCGTTGTCTTCAAAGCAGATCTAACGCTATACTTGCATGAGCTATTAACTGAGATTGATAATAAACCATAAATTTTTAATAAAATACGAAAGAATATATGAAGTGTGAGAATAATTGAAGCAAACGCTTCCTTTACTGTAATCAAAACAGCGGTGTTAAGGAAAGAACTCTGCGATAGTGTGAGTTTACACGCCATCTTGTGATCAGTGACTTAAATTGCATCTAAACACGCTAGGATATATCGCGTGCTTATGAATGTGGATGGTGAACAACTTTTCAGACAAAAAAACTGAAAAAGCCGAGCAGAAGGCTTATGAATACTGTCCACCTTCAGATAACACTCTAATGTTCTAGATGCTTCCCAAAATGTTCACGAGTGGTTTCATTCCACAATATTTTCATCAATATACTCCACATTAATTCAAATTAACAAATTGTAAATGTGTACCTCTAAGCTACACAAAAGCATTTACCAAGAACAACAATATCCATTCAGGCAATGATAGCGCACTATTCTGTTAACTAAACACTTGTATAGGGAAGAAACAGCAGTGTTAGAGAGGAAAACTCTGCAATAGTGTGTATTTACACGCCATCTTCTGGCCAGTAACTTAAATTACATCTATGTACTGTTAAATATATTGTGTGCTATGTATGAAGTGGTGAACAACTTTTTAGATAAGGAAACTAAAAATAACTGAGCAGAAGGCTCGTGGATGTTTTTTTTTTTTTTTTTTACTTTCAAATAATACAGTAATATACTGGTTACATCTAAAATGTTCATGAGTGATTCTATTGTATAACATTTTTATCACAATACTCTACATCAAACTAAATCAATGAATTTTGAATGTGCACTTTTGAATAAATTGTTATTTTGCACTGTTCTAGTAACCAAATACTTGTATAGAGAAGAAACAGCAGTGTTAAAGAAGAAAACTCTGTGATAGTGTGTATTTATACGCTGTCTTCTGGCCAGTAACTTAAATTACATCTATGCACAGTTAAATTTCACGTGTTATGCGTGAAGTGGTGAACAACTTTTTAGATAAGGAAACTAAAAATAACTGAGCAGAAGGCTCGTGGATGTTTTTTACTTTCAAATAATACAGTAATATACTGAATACATCTAAAATGTTCATGAGTGATTCTATTGTATAACATTTTTATCACAGTACTCAACATCAAATTAAATCAATGAATTTTGAATGTACACTTTTAAATAAATTATTATTTTGCACTATTCTAGTAACCAAACACTTGTATAGAAAAGAGACAGCAGTGTTCAAAAGGAAAACTCTGCAATAGTGTGTATTTATACGCTGTCTTCTGGCCAGTAACTTAAATTACATCTATGTACAGTTAAATATGTCACGTGCTATGTATGAAGCGGTAAACAACTTTTTAGATAAGGAAACTAAAAATAACTGAGCAGAAGGCTCGTGGATGTTTTTTTGCTTTCAAATAATACAGTAATATACTAAATACATCTAAAATGTTCATGAGTGATTCTATTGTATAACACTTTTATCACAGTACTCTACGTCAAAATAAATCAATGAATTTTAAATGTGTACTTTAAAATAACATAAATGTGATTACTAAAAATGATAATATTTATTCAGGCATTGAAAGTGCCTTAATTTATCAACTGAATAGTCGTATAGAGAAAACCATTTAAAAGGGCAGTTTATATTAAAAGCTTAGTGACAAAATAATAAGAATGTCTAGTATACTTCATTGGTTATTTTTTTCAAGCATTTAGAGAATAAGTATTTAGAGAATAAGTAAGAGAATAAGTATTTAGAGAATAAGTAAGAGAATAAGTATATACTTCAGGGCTTTAATAAGTTATTAATTAGTACTAACATTTAAGTATTATATTAAACTAAACAATTAAGTAAGAAAAGAAAAAAGAAAAAAAGAACTGCTTTATACTAGTGTATTAAAGAGTTTAGTTTTAATATATTATAATCATACCTTAGTTGATACTTTGAGCAAAATAGTATCATCAGAGTTCTTTTTGTCAGTCTTTTGTTTCTTTTTTTCTCTTGCCTCCGACCAAATATTTTTTCCTGGAGCCCTTTTTAAAGAGGATGAATTTAACCAGTCCATTTCTTCAGGTAGTGGAATTATGTTATTATTCTTTATGAAAGATGTGGCTTCCTCTATGCTGTTGAATGTTCTCATGTCGTTGTTATATTGGATTCTTATTTTGGCTGGATAAGAGAGCTGCACTTTGATTTTATGTTGTTTTAAAAGTTTTACTAATGGCCATGTTTTCTTCCTTATATCCAGAACTCTTGTTGAATAGTCATTATCAAATCTTAATAATGACTGTTTATACATAACAGGACTTTTCCTCCATGCAGATCTCAGTATAAGCTCTTTATCCATAAAAGAAAGAAATTTATCTACTATGGATCTTGGAGCTGATTTAGAAGAAATAGAAAGTGGCTTACCGATAGCTCTGTGTGCCCTCTCTATCCCATAAGATAAGCCTTCTTTTAGTCCGAGAACTTCAGGAAACCAAGAGTTCAAGAATGAGATAATGTCTTCACCTTTGGATTTCTCTGGAAGACCAAAAATCCTTATGTTTGTCATTCTTTCTCTATTCTCTATATCATCAACTTTATTTATTAACCAAGTGTTCTGTTGTAGCAGAAATTGAGTATGTAGTTCACTTTCTTTTAACCTCCCATCAACATCACTTAAGGAAGTCTCAATGGCTGATATTTTTATTTGTTGCTGTTGTAAGATTTCTTTAAAAACTTCTGTTTGTTTTTGGCAATTATCTTTAAGACTTTCTAGATTTTCAGTAAATCTGTCCATTTTTAACGATAAGTCCGGTAAAGTAGCAGATATCTGTTGCATCTCTTTTTTTATAATAGAGTCTGAGTGTGAATTCTTGGAGTTACTCATCTTCAAACAGTTTGGAATGTCCTCTGTAGTATTTGACAGGCAAATTTCAGAATTTTTTCTTCAAAATTGGTAGTTTTGTTATAAATTACTTCATCTTCGATATTTACCCAAAATTTTTAAAATATATTTAGTTTTTCCTGTATTTTCTAGTATGAGTGTGAAGAGCTCAAAATCAAGCTGCTCTCAGTTAGCCATTAGGCTCCGCCCTCAACCTCTGTCATTATTTTCTGACTTCAACCCTCAATGATTTGCCAAAAAGTTGCCAGAAAACCACAATTTTATGAGAAACAGACCAAAAATGTCAGGCAAAAATCTGGGTAGTCTGTGAAAATCTGTACAGCTGAGAGTTATGCTTACTGCGCATGTCTTCTCTCACACAATCCACCCACCTCTTTGCTGGACACCATCATTTCCTCTTGTCTTTTTCTGTCTGCCCCAAATTTTCCAAACCAGATTGTTTTCTGCACATGTACCTTAACCACTGTAATCTGTTCTGTTTGGCCTTCTTTGTAATTGGAGCTACTGTTCTTATGTGCTTATTTCTTCATTTGTCCCACAGTGTACATCCTACTACCCATCTCAGGCCCTTCATCTCCATCACCTCTAGCTTTATCAGCATTTACTGCCCAGGTTTCTGTATCATAAAGTAATACTCATTGTACCACTGCTTTATACACCTTACTTTTCAGCTTCTTTGGCATTCTTCTGTCATACACTATCCATGACACTGTGTGACAGTTGGCTGCAGCCCCAATAATTCTAGCATTGGCCTCCTCAAGATACGTGAAGCTGTAAAACCTGTTCCACTATTTTCCTTCTATGTCTGTTCTCATCTTCTTTTGGTTCCCCCATTTGCTGCTAGATCCCTATCAAAATGTTGAGACTTAAGATGCCAAGTGCCAAAAAACTGTAGTAAAAAGCCTGAAAACCCAGAGAAGAACAAATCTCAAAAATCACTCTTCTCCTTAATACTTATTTTTGCAGGGGGCAAGTATATCCTCAGCCCCCAAACTTATACAGCATATACCAACTCCAAGATTGCCATATGTCGGGGAAAAGGGAATATTCCAAGAAATAGCATTTTGGGCTTTGTATATGTAAGTTCAGTCTTTCAGCCATTTATTTTTCATGTTTCACGACTCACTCTAGTGTGTCCTGACATTTCAAATGGCTACCTTTGCTGCCATTACAACTGTCTTATCTGTACTCAGTTTCATCCCGTGTCTTCAGGTTTGCATTCCGTTCCAGTTTCTTTGCTGACATTTTTGCTCAGTGTCTACCTGTGCTGCCATATCATTTTCATGCAACAACTTTGTTTATTTCCTGTCTGACTTATTTTGTTAATGTAGTCCATCACCAGTATGAGAAGTGGGATCTGAGTGGAACCCTGATGTACACGCACTCCAAGTGAGAACACTTCTGTCAGATTGTACACTGTACTTGAGTTATTCGGTCCTTGTACATAGCCTGCACCAATTCTGCCAATGTCTCTGGAACTTTGAACCACCACAGGACTACCCAAATCAGCTTTCTTGGAACCTTGTTATATGCCTTCTCCAAGTCTAAGAATGTCCAGGTGGACTTTTTCTTCATCTCTAGCTTCTTCTCAGCTATTTGACTCACTGCAAACATCAGATTGATTGTACTTTCTTATTTAATCCAAACATCTCATTTTCCATCTTACTTTTTACTACTCTGCATATTTCTTCATTAATCTCCATCTCCAGAACTTTTACCCAGCGTGATAGGAGTTTGATACCTCTGCACTGCACACAATCGTGGATGTCCCCTTTATTCTTGTACACTAGCACTAGAATGCTAATTCACCAGTCATCTGGGATACGCCTTTTCTTCATACTGCTATGTGTAACCTTGGGAGCCATTTCTCCCCTATCTCACCTAACACCTTGATCATATTTGTTGTGACCTCATCTGAGCCTGCTGCTTTCCCTGACTTCATTTTCCTTAGTGGCGTTCTTACTTCTTCTATGGTGTGATCCTCCTATTCTTTCACTGTAGGCTGTGTCTGTTGCAGTACAGCTTCTGTGGGGTTTTCTGCATTCCAAAGTTGCTGAAAGTACTCCTTCCATCTGCATTTGATATCCTGTGGACTTGTGAACAGGTTGTTGCTGGCATCCCTTATGAGAGGTATCTGACTATCCTCTTTATCTTTGCCTTGCAACCAGGTGAAGTTTCTTTGTGCCATCTACCAAGTCACTATCCAAGAAGCTGACCAAGTGCTTCTGATGCCTTGTTTTTTGCTATTGGAACTCTTCTCTTAGTCTCTTTGTTAGCCAACCAATATTCCTTCTTAGCCCACTCTATCTTTAAGATCTCCCACTTCTTCTTGACCTCCTTCTTTCATTGACTTCCTGGACTTCTGCATTCCACTTCCAGTGTTCCTTATGTATCTTATTTTAATATCTGGCTCAGCTACATATCTGTTCTGTAGTCCTCACACACACTGTTTTGAGGCACTGACATTCTTCTTCAACTCCATCCATTTCCACTTGTTCCTGAGGTGCTAGAACCCTGAGCATACCTCTCAACTTGGAATCATCAAAACTCTGGACAAAGCCCATGAAAAATAGGTACAAATCTGTACGCTGATTAACATACGATTTGCATACATAATTATGTAACCTCACCCACTCCAATGGAATTGTGGGATATCAGCTTTTAAACGCAAACTGAACAGACAACCAAAAACATGGCCTCAAATTGCCTATGTCACATTAAAAAATATATATTGCAATAGGGAATGGATGGCAAACTCATAACAGGTTCATAGTTACTAGCCTAAGTATCTCAGCCAAAAAGGATATTCTCAGGACTGCAGCATCCTCCCCCTTTAAAAGTACAACACAGTATCAGCAATACATCTACACATACTGTTGGAGTAGAACCCACAGCCTTCTGCATCAAAAGTAAGTATTCTACCTGTTGTGCTACTAACAATGCAAGCAGACTTGGCATAAGCATCACTATTTCTCTTCCCCTGAAGCTCTCAGCCCCTTGTAAAATCCACTCAACTGCATCTCTCAGCTTTGCAGCAGAAGAAATCGGGAAAAGTCAAAATTTATTGGGGGTGACAAAAGCACAAAAACCAGGGACACATTTTAAACATAGTTTGCATAATCTTGGAAAGTTGCTAGAATAAAATGCTGTGTTACCACCATGTGTTTCCTGAAAGATAGGAAGACTGAAACTTAAATGTTACTTAAATAAACTTAATTTAGTGAATTATGTTCAACTTCTCACCAGATCTCAACCTATTAAGCACAAAAAACCTGGACAAAGCCAATATTGGGGGAATACAGCCCCAAATATAGGGACACATTTCAAATATTGATCTTATAAACTTTGCTAGAATAATAGGTTTTGTGTTACCATGTATTTTCTGAAGAATATGACACCTGAAATTCCAATGCCTGTCATTATTTAGTAAATTCAGTCCTCACTTATTTGCTACAAAAATCCAGAAAACCACAGATTTTATGAGGAACAGAACAAAAATATGAGGCAAAAATCACAAGTGGTGGTGGGTAAAGAATTCAGGCTCTTGCTACCCAGTACCCAGGGTACAGGGTTTGAGCTTGAGTAGCTGTAACCAGCCTGCCTATTTAACAGGGGCATTTTACACACAGACACACACACCTACACCTGTAAAATGAAACATGTCTGCAGCCATTAGCACACTCCGGTAAAAGCAAACTCTTTAAAAAGCCAAATGGAAAGCACACTCAAATGGAAAGTAAACCAAGTTGAAAATCCTGGTAACGGCTTCTATAAGTAGGCTACAACTTATGAGTAAGCTGTTATACATGGTCAGCTGCCACATATGTGGTCTTTCATTATGCCTTATGTAATCAACATGAGTAAACTGTGCTCCTAGCACTGTGGCTGGTGAGGATATCCTCGCTGGCCATTAGCAGACACCCAGTAGTGAGTTATGGCCAGATGCATTTATGAGAGGAAATTAAAGGCTGATGGATAGCTAACTTTTGTTGAGTTCCACAAAATTAAACTTAATTTAGGCTGTGACCTGGTTAGGCTTTAAAAGTTATTAAACAGCAATCTGGCTGTGGGGGTGGGTGGGATTACAACAATTACCAGAGAATGTAGGCTGCCTCTGTCACAGTGCTAGTCGCTACTAGAAAATAATGCTATTTTTTATATACTATACATACAAGTGCAGGCCTCTTGTGTTCATGAAGACATAAACAGAATCCAGCAGTTCAGTAGAAGCAAAAAACTACCAAAAGCCAAATAAACACAGGTAAAATGTTAGTATAGCCAGGCATATACCCTGTACACCATGGAGTACTTTTTAAAATTCCTTGATTATTATTTTATTTATTTCGTTTTGCTATGAAATGTAATTATAAAACTGATCTAGTTATCATGGTTTGGTTTATGATTATATATTTTGTTAAATTACATATTTTCACAGTGCTTCAGCTATACATGTGTTATCTGCAGAAAAAAAACTGCTAAGTCTTAAATTCTGAAGTAAACAAAATTCCTATAGCAAATTTTAAGTAAAAAACATTAAGGATAGTTATCCCTTTGGCAATAACGAATGGAACACACACTTAATAAAACTCCCGGTAGGAAGCTACAGTGCTATTAAAACCGCAACCAAGCCAAAATGTAACTTGTAAATTAGCACACTCCCAGTAAAAGCAAACTCTTCAAAAAGCCAAAACAAAAACCAGGCTGAAACACAGTGCTTTAAAAATAAAATGAAATGCAACCTGTAACCTGCCTGCAGCCGTTAGCACACTCCCGGTAAAAGCAAACGTCTTTATAAAGCTAAAACGGAAAGCACACCCAAAGGAAGGAAAACCAAGCTGCAGCTAGAGCCTATCCTTAGTCTGCTGCCTTAATGGTCAAGTGGACAGTTCGATAGGCACACTTCTTCCCTACCTTTCCAGTCGGCAGCAAGTTAGCAACATATCAAACGGAGCTGCAGCAACACTCTGCTTTGTCCATCAATCGGCTCGTGCAGCTACAGATATCCAGCCAGCCTCACTCGCAGTGCAGTTTCAAATGTCTGTTCCATCAGTACAGCATGGAAGATGCCTTGCTCACATTGTAGTTATTCCCGCCAAGGATTTTGAGCACATTTCAGATGGAAATGTGAAATGCATGCGCATTGAGCTTCAGGCAGACTGTTTCACAGAGCTGACGTCATCGCGCACATGATGACTTCAGCCAGGAAATAAAATGTAAAACAAAACTGCAGAGAAATCAGAAATGAAGGGGAGCCACTCGGGAATCATGGCACCCCATTATTTGGACCCCAAAACTCAGTTTTTACCGAGTAATTCGGTACGGTTGGGAGGTATGACCCTGAGTAATTTCATGAACTCTTTTGCTTTCTTTCCGGTTAACTTCCAGGTCTTCAGCCTAGTCTTCATTGACCATAGAGCCTTCTCTAACCACTGCTTGCAGCAACAATCAGCAGTCCACTTGCCACTGAACCTGCTGGTTTGAATCTGGCCAAAGTATGATTCTGACATTTTGTTAGAGATTCCTGGTGCTGGCATTGTATCTTTCTGTGCACCACAGCTGTTTCTTAAATGGCACTACCAGTCATGCTTTCCTGCAGATGGTCATGTCTTTGATCTCTGAGACACAAAATCTTTTGAGCATTTTGCATTAAAGTTCGGCCATTTAGCCCTGTGTCTGTAGAGCTCAGATAGGCTGAAGCAAGTGCACAAAACAAAGTAGATGCTTTGCAGGTCTAAGAAATGGGTCTCATATTTACATCTGTCTACCATATGTGCATTGTAAAACTTGTTTGTAGTTTACTGTCACTACTGTTGCATTTCATTACCTGTCAAGGTATGTTTCCAAAATGTTCAGTGGTATGAGCCGTTACCATATTCACTTGCTTTGTGCAGTGAAGCAGATGACATGAAGTACAGGTTCCGGGTACCTTTAAGAGAATGTTGACACATTAGTCAATAATTAAACAAGTGTGCAACTTTGGAACAGAGACAGTCATGCACACATTTTTTGTGCAGAAGTGTTTAGTTTAATGTCTTCCAGTCATTGTGCATAAAGTAGCACACAGAGCTTTATGCATTTATCCTAAGAATAGTTCTTTTAGACACATGGAAAGGTGACAAGAGATGCTGTTTTTACTAAACCAATGATGCATTTAACTGATGCAAAGGCTGAATCAGGCAGCAAGCTCTGGCACCAGTGCAGATACATACCTCTCAACTGTCCAGATTTTTGCAGAATTCCCAGGTTTTTGTCTCAAAATTTCGGTCTGTTCCCCTTAAATTTTTTGATTTTCTGGCAAATCACTTGGATGATCTGAGGAATAAAAATTAGTATTGTAATACATTTGAGTTTCAGACTTCATATCCTTTAGAAAAATGTGTTTTAATACCTACCCTGTTATTTTAGCAACTTTCTAAGTTTATAAGAGCAATATTTCAAATCTGTCCCCATTTTTGGCCCTTTGTACCCTTGTTATGTCAGGCTTTGTCCAGATTTCTTGGGATAAAAGGTTGAGAGGTATGAGGCATGTAATTCTTGTGCTCTGGCTGTTTCGTAGTAAGGCAGAATTTTCCCAGAATAGTCTAAGAGTTTCAACTGCTAAGTAATATATAAATTACATATGCAGTAGAATTCATAAAGCTGTCTTTAACATTTCCTTTTCATGCACTTCACCACATGAGGCTATGTTGTAGTCTGGGAAAGTTAAGGATAATGATAGCTTACTGATCTGTATTGTGTGTCTTATGTAATGCATACCATAAGCACTGTTTAAGGATAATGATAGCTTACTGATCTGTATTGTGTGTCTTTTTATGTAATGCATACCATAAGCACTGTTAATAGACTTTTTTGTTACTGTCATCTGTAATTGTGCCCCAGTTTAATATTACAGCTTAACTTTTGGTTTATAAGTGAGCTTCTTTTGTGTAATGCACACAGACACACACACACACACACACACACACACACACACACACACACACACACACACACACACAGCTATGTTACAGTTGTGACTGTGTTATAATTATATTTTGATACAAACTATAGTAATGTTCTTTTATCTGATTTGTGTGCAAATTGCATGCAAATTGGATTGGTAAAGTTAAGTGAGACAAGCAGTGAGCTGTGTTAAATAGGATTGGACTGGATAGATGCTAAGATGCACAGCTTAAAAATGGGATTTCAGAATCTTTTTACCATTTATTGACTTGGATGTGATTTGCACATGAATCTAGAATTTTAGCTTAACAAACAATTATTTGGCTAGGTGCAGTAGTGTGCCCTTTAATCCCTTCTCTTCCCTGTCAGATTTAACCTTAAGGCATCCTGCAGTCCCCTCAGCCTAAGGAACTCCTGTGATTCCATACAAAACTCTTCCCTGCATGGAACTCTGACTCTTTAGAAAACTGAACCTTCTGGCTGGCGCTGGTTCTTGTTTAGAGCCAATGGTGTTTGGTATACGGTTGGGGGTTGGTATAATGGTTAAGGTGTTCACCTCACAGGTAAAAAGTGTAAGGTTTAATTATCATACTTGAAAGGGAAATTGACTAGGCTTAAAATGGCCCATGAATGCAGCTAGCCTAGCACACACCTATGCACCTGTAAGCAAGGCTTCAGGAATAAGAACTTGGAAGCTAAGAGGCTGTCCATCATCATGTTATCAATCTGCTCTGTTAAATCTACAATGCTACAAATGGCAGAGTCTGTTGACTTAGTCATGAATGCTTCTGCATATATTATAAATGCCATCTACACAAAGAATAACAGATGTCTGTACCACCACCAATGTGTTTTAGCACCTGTCATGCTTTGCATAAGCTCTTTGCCAGTCATCTCAGGGGAGGTGGTGTTGATTCTATATCCAATTGGAACTTAGAAATAAAGTAAACCAAGTGCTTACTGGAAATTAGGTTTCAACTAAGTAATGTTTTTTTTTTCCCAAAAATAGCATATAATAAGAAAAGTAACATTACAAAATTATGAAACAATGACATAACCTGGATGACTTAACCTAAAAATGCACAGTAGGAGTTTATAAATTCAGTTAGATATTGGGGATCTGAAGACTAAACAACAGAGTACATTTATCCACCTGGAAAAGTGTCTTGAAATGCTTTCGGTTTACCGGTTCAAGGGAGTAAGATATGGTGTTGTGCTCAATGCATGGCTTTCATCCCTTTCCCTTAAAAGTTAGGGATAAAACCAAAAATAATCTGGACCAAAAGCGTTAAATGTGAGACACTTTTTATAAAGTTGGCAATGTACAATTATAACTTGACAAAGTAACAGGATTTGCTGTTAACATGCCTTTCTGAATATGAAATTAGAGGGAGAGACATTTCCTAACATGGTATCGAGTAGACAAATGGGTACTTCATGGATTTCTTAGCAGTGTGTGTGTTTATGTCTGTGTGCCTTTGTGAATCTTTTTCTGTCTGGAGGGGTGAAATTCATTTTTAACTGTTGTCACATATGAAGTGACATGAGCTTGTGCCTTACTTGAAATAAATATAGATTAGCACATGAAAACTGCACGGTTCTTTTAGTTTATCCACATCTTTTTCCTGTTTACTATGAGTTCTTCAGTTTCTATTTACTTTGCTTTTATTGCTAGAGTTCTCTATTCCCTTTTTATAAACCTTGAATTCCCTCAGTAATGTATCTTCCACTTTATGTGATGTAAGCTGGCTCCATGCTTGCATTCTGTGAATAAATGAATCCTGATTTTAGTCCTAAGTATGCCTTATTATCTTCTAGTCTCATGTAATGGTTCGTTGTGCTTTAGGGTGTCTTTCACTCCTTCTTGTTCTGGCTTAACATGTGAGATAACAGGCTGTTTTTGTTGTATTATTTCAGTTTCTGTCCTCACACAGCACTTATTCATAGGATCATAGGATCATAGCAGGTTACTAGACTATTAGTCCTGAGGCCCTTATAAGCCTAGCCAAGAGTTTAGCCCATGGTTTGACAAGTCAGCACCCTATGCCCCTGTCCAATAGGGACACAGATGGTATCCCAAGGGTGCATTTCTTGTTTTCCATCCAGTTATCCAGATTGCACTTAAAAAGGGGTAAAGAGGTACTCTGTTTGACATGTATATGGAGTCTATTCCACAGATGGGGGAGTCTCTGGGACACAAATCTGTCCTGCCAACAAGTCCTGTTGATGTTACAGACCAGGTTGAGGCCGTGCGTGCATGTTACTTGAGTGCAGCTTGACTTGCAGATATGCAGTAGTCCCATAAAGGAGGGGTCTGTGATTGCCTTGTATGCCAGACAGAGGTCACCTCAGAGGAGTCTGTATGAAACTGAATAGAGGGATAGGGCTTTTAGCCTATCTGTGTATGGTAGATGTTTGTAGCCCTGAATTCTCCAGGTGAGGAACCTCTGTGGTCTCTCCAGCTGCTGCATGTACTTTGCACGGTACATGCCAAAAGGGGCATTGTACTCAATAATTCACCTTATAAGAGAAGAATACAGGGTTGTTATGACCTCCTTTTCCCTGGATGAGATACCCTTACTTTTGAGTTGGGCCATGTAAAAGGCTTTCTGTACAATGGAAGCAACATGGTGGTCAACAATCAGGTTGCTATCAACCTGGGTGCCCAAATCCCTCACGACTGATTGTGTACTTAGGACATTGTTATTAATGTGATAATTTGTGGGGATGTCATTCTCCCCAAAGGGGATAATTATGCATTTTTTGGTATTCAGTTTGAGGCCATGTTTCTGGCACCAGTCATTTGTGTGAGTGAGACCCTCTTGGAGGATGTCCACATCACTACGGGAATTGATGACATCACCCCGCTTGCAGTCATCTGCAAACTTGGTCAGCCATAGCCCACTGGTTATGACCTGCACCTCAAAAAAGTATATCCCAAATGATAGAGGCCCCAAGACCAAACCCTGGGGTATACTGCTTGTTATGGGTCTACTGCTTGAGGTAGCTTCACCTATTTTGACTAGGAGGGTTCTATCAGTGAGCCAGCTTGCTACCCATTTGGTAACATATGGATTGATGCTTAGTTGACAGAATTTATCTATTATGCCAGAGTGGGAAATAGTGTTGAATGAAGGCTTTGGCCAGGTCAAGGTAGACAGTGTGCACTGTCTTCCCCTCATCCATGGCTTTTGTGACCTGTGTCAAAGAAGTTGACCAGATTTAACAGACATGATCTCCCCTTGATGAAGCCAAATTATGTGGGATCATGTTTTTGGAGTTTGCCAATATCTTTGTTAATGAGGTCCATGATAATCCATTCCATGGCCTTGCAGATCAGGCTAGTTAGGCTGATGGGTCTATAATTTCCCAGATCGGTGGATGCTTCACTTTTATGCAAAGGGATGACAGTGGCTGTCCTCCACTTAGCTGGGACAAAGCCAGTTCTCAGGCTTTGTTTGAATAGGGCACCTAATGGTGCTGCAGGTTCCTGCCTGAGTTGATGTAGGATGCAGCCTGGGATGTTATTAGGTCCCATGGAGGCTGTATATTTTGCCTTTGAGAGAACAGTGATGACCTGTTCCCTAGATATAAGGGGAAGCGAGCAGGCACAGGGGATGTTTTGATTTACTGATGTAGGGGACAGAGGGTGGAGTTTTCACTGAATCTGTCAGCTAGCATGTTTGTTATATCTACGGTATTTGTATATGTGGTGTCCTTGACCACCAGTTCTGAACAGATTTGGGTGCTTCCTTTGAGGTTGCAGACATATGGAAAGATGGTCTTATGATTGTCTCTACCAGACATGGCCAATATGGACTCAAAGTTTTCTTTGGAGGATTTCACTAGTGCTCTTATTTGCTTGTTTAGGCTAAGGAGACATTGCTTCCAATTGGGCACCTGCTCCTCCTTGGTCTTGGACAACATTTTTTTTCCTTTTGTTATAGAGTTTATTTATTTCAGATTTCCACCAGACAATTTACTTTTCCTTGCAGAAGATGATTTAGTCTTGTTGGGTATTCCTGATTCTATGCATCTATATAAATACTCATATAGTGCTTTGGTGTAGTTTTGGATATTGGTGCCAGTTCCTATAGAGGAGGAGGGGGCTGTGAAGCTTTTTATACCATCCCTCAGGAGGCTGCAATCAGCTTTGGAGATGTTTTCATGTCTGACCCTAGCTAGTTGGGAATTGGGGAAGATGGTGACTTTGAAAGTGACTGTTTTGTGGTCGGAGCTTTCAAGGGAGGATGATACTGTAGGGATGCTGTAGTGGTTACTCATGTTAGTTAATACCAAGTCCAAGATATTTTCACCTCTTGTGGGGTTATCAACTAGCTGCTCAAAGGTGTTTCCATTGACAAAATCAAGGAATCTCTTTGCATTTGTGTTTTGGCATGAGTAGTTCTTCCAGTCTATGTTTTGGTAGTTAAATTCACCCAGGATCAGGGTAAAATGGTTGAATCTTGAGAGATTCAAACAGGTCCAGATAGGTGGAATGGGCATCTTGAGTCAGATTTAGGGGCCAGTAGTTAGCTATGATGTCAGTACCGGTCTTTTCAATGGTTAACTGCACCTGGAGTGCCTCCTGTGTGTCATACTGTTTGATCAGCCTGCAGGTGTGTATGTCTTTAATATATATTGAAATTCCACCTCCTTTGGCTTTACTGCCCACAGTTTGGGGTCTGAATGTATGATAGGATGAGTAACCAGGTAAGGCTGGGGTGCTCACCACAGCTTTGAACCAGGTTTGTGTGACTGCACAGATGCCTGCATTTTCCATGGTTAAGAATGCTTGTAATGAGTGCAGTTTCATGTTTAGAATCCTAGCAGCATGACCTTCAATTTGTGTTTTGTTGAAATTTTTATGTTGGTAGTTTTAACTTCATCACTTTTCCTAAAAAAAAGCACTATGGGAGAGGCAAGAACCTTTTCCAGAAGCCTGAAGCCCAGGAGGGACAGATGCAGGCCATCTCTAGCAAAGCTTTGTGGTCTGTCGATCATATCTTCCCAGGCTATCAGATAGTGGATCCCCCTGGAATGACACCCGAAACTAAGCCAGTTGTTAAAGTCAATCATTTTCTGTTTGTATTGAGGCATCATTCTGAGTGATGGCAGAATGCTGCTTAAGGCTAGAGACATACCTGCCTGGGACACATAATCAATGAGCTCAAGCATGTCTTTCTTCATATAGTCCAGGGAGGTACGTCTCAAGTCATTCACACCAACATGGATTATGACAGAATCATAATAGTACCTGTTTTTGAGAGACTTCAGTGCGTACGTGATATGGCAGATTCTGGCACCTGATAGACATCTAACTGTGACTTTCTCCTTATCCAGTCTGGTGAGAGGCACATCTGTGCATCTCACAATGGAGATTCCTATGACTAATATGTTAGGTTTATGGTGACGACTTAGTGGCTGTAGGACACAGGTGTGTGGACTATGTATGGTATGTGGTGTGGAGGGCTGTGGAGATCGCATGTGTTTTTGCCTCAGAAGTCTCCTTTGGGTATGTTTATGTTGAGGACCTCCGCATATGTGGGTGTGTGTTATGTAGGTGTGGGTGGTGTTTGAGGTGTAGTGGTTGTGTTGACAACCTTTTCAGTGCCAGATATACTGGCTTGAGAGGGAGAGAGCATGGACACTAGTTTCCTAATGTGATTGCATTTTTCACAAATTGTGTTCCTAGGTGGTAGTTGTAGATGGTTGTCTGTGCACATGGGGCAGTTGCTGCACTGTCTCAGGATGGCACTGTCTCAGGATGCCCTTATCAACCAAACTGGCAGGAGAAACTGTAGGAAATTGTCCATCCATATTTGTCAGAATCTGCGGGAGAAAGGCCAGGGAGAGCTAAGGGGTGGGTCTAAAGCCCAAGTGCTTAAATCAAAACTAAGAGGCTTAGAATAACACTTACAATTTAGACAGACTACAGACAAGCAGTAATAAATGCAACAGAAAAGATGCAGTTGAACACTTTAGAGAATAAGCAGCAAGTAGCAGGAAAAAGCAAGATGAGTTAATGTAGGAAGAAACCCAAATACAGAAAAAATATAAGTAGCTGAATAAAGTGTTTTTTTGTTATATAAAATGGAAAGGGAGAGAGAAGGCACAAAAGATAATTCAAGGTTAAGGGACTAGGGGGTTTGGCCTTCCCAAATGATCTCTGTATTAGGCAGAATGAGCTAATGAGATGGGACTGGAGGAGTGTCCCAGATGAAATATTCATTAGGGGTGGGCAACTGCAAAAGCCACCAACTTTAAGAACACAGCAGAACTTGTGTGGGAGGCAGGGAGAAAAACAAAATTCAGCTACACATCAGCAAATATATAAATGCAGACACAGATAAGACAGACAAGTAAATAATTCAGTTAAGCAAAAATAACACAGCACAGAACACTGAACAGTTAGATAAAGTGCAAAAATATACTTATCAACTCTATATTTCTTGATATTTATTGATTACAACGAAAAATAACTTCCTCCTGGAAAACGGACAACCACGTACCACCAATAAGTGCACCAACCTCTCTTCTTAAAAAACAGAATTTATTCCAAACACGTAGCCATACAACTGCAAAAACACTGTAAAAAGTGAAAATAGTGTAACGTTAAGCGCTTTCACCCACTACAATGTGGGCTTTCTCAGAACACTAAAAAACTGAACACACACTTCCTTTATTTGAAATTTGGCGCCATAATTCACACATTCAAACTTTTAAAGACATATACCAAAAACCTCATAAATTGCAACCTTGTTCCTAAACCCGAAATATTTACATACAAACAGGCTATATCAATGTAAGGAACATATAACCAATGTATATCAAAATCTTACTAAAAATCTATATGTGTATATGTATATATATATATATATATATATATATATATATATATATATATATATATATATATATATATATATATATATATATATGTTATATACCTGACAAAAAATATATGTGTATATGCTGATAAAAAACCTAAAAAAGGGGGTGTTATTGCATTAAAATGCATATATACATATATCTATAACCATATAAAGTGCCTGTGAACTGGTAAAAAATGCTTGCCCACTAATAAATAATGCCCGTTTGTATGCAAATATTTTGGGTTTAGGAACAAGGTTGTAATTTATGAGGTTTTTGGTATATGTCTTTAAAAGTTTGAATGAGTAAATTATGGCGTAAAATTTCAAATAAAGGAAGTGTGCATTCAGTTTTTTAGTGTTCTGAGGAAGCCCACATTGTAGTGGGTGAAAGCGCTTAACGTTACACTATTTTCACTTTTTACAGTGTTTTTGCGGTTGTATGGCTACATGTTTGGAATAAATTCTGTTTTTTAAGAAGAGAGGTTGGTGCACTTATTGATAGTACATGGCTCTCCATTTTCCAGGAAGAAGTTCTTTTTTGTTGTATTCAGTTGTTTATGCTCCATGGATATCACCGGTGACAAGATGCCTCCTTCCAGCGACAGAGAACTTGATGACATTTCCAAATTACGTGTGGAGGTCACTACGCTAAAGGGAGAAGTTAGTCTGATATTGGAACTTCTGCTGGATTTCACACGGGCTGGGGCAAAGTCCGATATTGGCATTGACAAAGGCAGAACAGTATCATCTTCCGCTTTCACTAGTAGCGGCATTAACAACGGAAATGCCAATACTAACAAATGTCAGGGTTCCGTACTCGCAGGGATGGCATTAGGTATGCAGCACAACATACCGCTACATTCTTCATAAGGTGGGCCTAATGGCAGTTTCAGTATTCACAACGGACAAGGTATTGGGTTGAGACACAGCCCGATTGATTTGGATAATGTACTTGTGGGTACCGAACATATTGACAGCAGTAAGGTAAACAATTCTGACTTTACTTTTGACTTCTCACTATACGAGGTTGATGAAGAAGCTATTCGTATTGGGGCTAGACCCAAAAAATTCCCACCCCACAAGATATATTCTACTGTGGTGGGAAAAAGTAACATTTTAAATAAGGATTCTGTTATTTTGCACCATCAATCCCAAAATGAATCAGATGGGAAAGGGAACAATGACAAGGACAATCATTTAAATATATTTTTTATCTTATCACTGCAACCTTGACAAAGTGAATGATAGAGGGCAGGGTTCCATAATTGTTAAATCAGGGAATACAGGAACCTTGAAAGATATGATATACACTTTGGGTAAGAAATTAACTGTCATCAATGCACTCAAAGTGGACAATGCATATTTACAAAAATGTTTAGATTTAAAAATAGTTCCCATGGGCTTGAGATTTTTTAAGGTGCCTATGGGAATTGAAATTAATAACCATATTATGAACAAGTTTAATCAAGTATTTAATGAATGTGGTTTTAGTTATATGAAGTTAATAATCAAATTTAATGATGAGAAGCTTAGTAAATGTATACATGAAGTTGAAATGTTAAATAAGAAAATTGTTGATGATCTATTGTTTTCTGAATGGGAAAAGCTGTATAAAAAGCAATATGTATTAGCAGAAAAAAAGATGTTAAACAGTGAAAGGAAACAAAGAAAGATATTTAGAGACATGGAACAATATAAGAAAGGGCAAGCATATAAATGGACATCTGAAAGTAATGCAGAAAGGACCAACCATACAGTGTATGCTGACAAGCACTTTGGGAATTATGCACATGGTAGTGAATATGAACAGGATTCACATTTTCATTGAGTAGGGGACAGACAAACAGAAATTCAAGGGAACAGGAACCCAGTAAGCAGGAATCAGTCACAATATTACAAGAAAAGGAAGCAGAAGTATTGGGGACAAGGCAAGAAAAGGTATTAAGTGAAACATCAGAAAATAACCTAGGAAGTAAGAACATCACAGTGGATGGATATACATGGAGTTATAACAACTTTAATTTTTTTAATTACTCTAGTATACAAATTCAGTTGGCACATTTTGATGTATTAGCCAAAGGAATGAAATTTATACCCACCCCCACATTTGATTTGGTGGACTGTCTATGTGAAATAAAAAAATATGTAAGGAAGTTAAACTTGTCTATTACATTTAGGGACAGTCAGAAAATATGGAATAGGAACACGGTAGAGTCACAAATAAAGAAAAAAAGTATATTTGTTCCTCCAAATTACCCCCAGGTTGATAATTATGAGAAATTGGTGATGCATGAGATACATCAGTTATATTATAGGGTCAAAAATAATCAACCAAACGACAATTTAACCCAGGTAGAATTAGAAACATTAAGAAATCTACAGATGGGCAATAACATCAGAGTTATGAAGCCAGATAAAGGGGGAGGGATGGTCATTTTTGATAATTCATATATTAAAAAAATGTATGACATATTGTACCTATCAGGTAATTATGAATCTATCTCGATTAATGAGGTAAACATTGCATATCAGAAAATAGATTCTTATCTGGAGAAATTTCTCATCGATGGTAGAATAACCAACAATATATTAGACAGCCTGAAGGTCAAATTTCCCAGATTAGCAACCCTGGTAGGGATACCCAAAGTACACAAAAGTGTGGTTGATTCACCCCTCAGACCAATAGTTTTGGGTAGTAAATCAAAAACTTTCCCGATTGGAAGAATTATAGATATTTGGCTTAAACCAATATATGACAGTATAAATCACATGGTCAAGGATTCCTGTGAGTTTCTTAGCAACTTCCCAGTGAATTCTATCAATGGGAATAGTATTATTGTTACAGTGGACATTATAGATCTATTCTCTTGTATTCCTAAGCAGGAAGGTTTAGATGCCTTATGTAACAGAATTAGAAGACATACTAATCTTGAGTGGGATAAAATCTGTTTAATAATGGAATGTATGTCCATAGTATTGGATAATAACTTCATTTATTATAAAGGAGAACATTTCCGTCAAGCATGAGGGGTGGCAATCGGTGCCGCTTGCGCACTCATATATGCAAATCTAGTAATGTTGGATTGGGAGGATACTATTTTGTTTACTAGTGAATACTTTAAAAATATTAAACATTATTGTAGATTTCTTGATGACATATATATTATATGGGATGACAGCATAGATAATTTACATAAATTCCTAGATTTTATTAATGCAGCACATTTCTGAAATTTACTCACGCATATAGTAGTACAGGGTTGCCCTATTTAGATACTGTAATATACAAACATGAAGGGGAAGTTAAATCATGTATCTACAGGAAAAATACCTTCTCCAATGATTATTTAGAATATGGAAGTTGTCATCCGGAGAGGATGAAGCACAACATATTCAAGGGTCAATGCATAAGAGCTGCAAGAATGACCTCACATCATAAGGAGATGGTAGATGAGATAAAATTTATTACTCAACTTTTTTGTAGAGAGGCCATACCCCATTAAGGTGATGGAGGAAATAGGATTAAATTTTATTACTCAATGGGGTAATAAATACAAACCTTCTACTGGATTCAGGAGGTGTACATAGAGTTAGATTAAGTGATTCAAGTAATGCTAATATAGGAAACCTGACTGGTATAACTCAATATGAGAAATCATGTATATTAACATTCAACACGGAGGTTGAACAAGTTAAGAACATACTAATAAAATATTGTTTTTTATTATTGAGAGATACCAATTGGATGGATACTATAGGGGCTAGACCCAGAATTGTACTAAAAATGGGATGCAATATAAAATGGTATCTGGGAAGAAACAAGCAAATGATACCCACTACAAAAAATAACAAAGGGAAACACACCACTAAACGTGGGATGTGCAACCAGTATGGATTTATACTTGAAGCAGCTAGTATTAAGTTAGATAACCTGGGACACACTAGGATCAAATTCAAGTATGGCAATTGTAAGACAAAAATGATTATATATATGGCAAAATGTATTGTATGTTCTGGGTTTTACATAGGAAAAACCAAAAGAACTTTTAGAGAATGCATATATGATCATATTTATTGTATAAGAAAGAGAGATACTAAGAATGCATTGTACAGACACATTGAAAAGATGGGTAATACCCATGAATTTAGATTTGCCATACTAGAAATCATTCATATAGATCCTAGGGGGTGTGACCTCAAATCTATATTGGGGTTTGGAGAGACATGGTGGCAATTATTTTTAGATGCTATGAACCCACCCAGACTTAATGATTATATTTCTTGTAAAACAATCTTAGAAAATCATTAAATCAATGTTTCAGGTCTAGAGTTCCATTTAGATAATGCTTTATTTTTGCTTGTACAGTCATTACATTCTCCGGATTAACATAGGGGGAGAGTGTAGGTTTAGATTGGGTGGTTTTTAATAGGTTGTCACAATTTATATTTCTTTTTAATTGCTCATTTATGCATTTTCTTATTAGTTAACATGCATTTTTTATACGTGGGCTAGCATATTTTACCAGTTCACAGGCACTTTATATGGTTATAGATATATGTATATATGCATTTTAATGCAATAACACCCCCTTTTTTAGGTTTTTTATCAGCATATACACATATATTTTTTGTCAGGTATGTAATGTATATATACACATATAGATTTTTAGTAAGATTTTGATATACATCAGTTATATGTTCCTTACATTGATATAGCCTGTTTGTATGTAAATATTTCGGGTTTAGGAGCAAAGTTGCAATTTATGAGGTTTTTGGTATATGTCTTTAAAAGTCTGAATGAGTGAATTATGACGCCAAATTTCAAATAAATATTTTCACTTTTTATAGTGTTTTTGCAGTTGTATGGCTACTTGTTTGGAATAAATTCTGTTTTTTAAGAAGAGAGGTTGGTGCACATATTGGTGGTACGTGGTTGTCCGTTGATATTTATTGATGTCAGAATTTATTTTTTTTATGGAGATGTCAGTCTGGAGCTGAATACTGTATTTCAAACAAAACCTCATTACCTCTCACTGTACATTCCAGCATCCTATAAACTCTTCATAATTTGGAAAAATAATTTTGCTCCCTTTATGTCTTTTAGAATGATTATTACAAGTGCTTTTTTCTCTTAGTGAAAACTATGAATGTTAACTGGTCTCATGTTGTCTTCTCCTTGAAGATGCAGTTTCATTCTTGAAATCTAACCATTTTCATCCTGCCCAGTACTGGGGTTTATGCCTTTGTGTAATAGGTGGAAAGTGTACAGTGGAGAGTTTCTGAGCGTGTCCATTGTGTGTGTAGTTAGTAAAATAATTACCTTAATTTGCCGAATTATCTTCAAAGTGGGATTCATAATGACATTTGAAGCTCATCATGGTGTTTGTCTGACACTCATGCTTTGTAGTTTATTTCTGCTTTTGTCTGGGTGGCTCATAGTGTCTGTACTTTACATGGTATGGATGTGCTGAGTGACCTAAGCTTGTATTTTAATAATGTACTTGTAAGTTGCATAGATAACCATTAGCACTTATTGTTAAAGTCTGCACTGTTTGCACATAGCAGTATGGAAACAGTGGGGTCAGGGTGGAACATACCCCTTGACCCCTTACCACGAGAATTCTGTATAATATTGTGGTGCTGCGGTAGCATTGTCACCTCACAGTCAGATGCTGTCCGGTTGGATTCTCAGCTAGAGCGTCTTCTGCATGGAGACATGCGTGAATGGGCGTATCTTCGTTGAGCATCAGGGCTGGTAATTCGGCATGCAAAAGTCAACTACCAATCATTAGCAGACCGGAGTTCTGCTGTGGCGACCCCTAACCGGAAAAAGCCAAAAGACACAACAACAACAACCAACAATAGTGGTGGGAAAGAGTTTAAATATTACTCTTACAAACTTGGAAAGTTGATAGAGTAACAGATGTTGCATTATCTACTTACTGAACAACATGACGTCTGAAACATTATGTAGTGACTTCAGTGCTCTGTAATTTACCAGAAAACCACAAATTTTATGAGGAACATTGCAAAATATTAGAAAAATACCTGGAAAGTCTGAGAAATGCTGGACAGGTGAGAAACATGGGGAGTGGAAAGCCACTACAGAATCAATGTACTCTGTAGACATGAAGCATTTAATGTAACACAAAGTTTTGCAAGATAGTGAACACAGAGGGCCAACGTCTGATGGATAAAAATATGGGGTGAATAATTATGAAAGATTTAACATAATAAATTTGAGGGGTTTTGTGCTAAAAGTACATGTTCTTATGTGTAATTATTTTTTAGCATTGATTTGTTACAACTGCTAATGTAACTGATGACTTTCTGTTTACATTTGATAAAGGCTGTTTGAGTCTAAACATATTCTAGAAACTATTGTTATGTATAAAACAGACTTCATTTAACAATTCCTGTATCCTGTTTATTGACTGACTTCATCCTTGCATCTCCTTCCTTTGCAAGCCTCTGCACTTTTTTTCCTTTTAATTATTTTATTTTACTGCAAAATTTTCCTTTTAATTCTTTTACATTACACCTGCATTTGCCATAGGTGTATCTACTGAAGGTGATTTTCTATTCATATACCCACCCCCAGAACCAAATCTGCACATGGGTATGCAAAATATAAACAACTTGACCCCAAATTAGTATGACCTTCAGTAGTTAAAATACAGCCTAAAGATGCTTAGGACATCATCTGTTTATGCAGCTTGATAAGTCACCTCATCACTATAAAACCAGCCTGAGGTTGCTGTCTAACCTTGGTTAGCACTGGTTCAGAATATCAGCAGTACAACAGACAAAGGTGTGCGTTTTCTGCAGCCTCGTTTTAATAAAAGAGCATCTTGCATACTACTGTAGCCATTAATTGGGTTTCATGGAAATAAAATCCATCACATGCAGCTTGTGCTAAGGGGTGAGGTCTGCCATTAACCTTGCTGAGTATCACTGACTATTTTGTGCTGACTATGTTGTTAAGTTACCCTAGTGGTTTGACAGTAGCCTTTATTATGAGTTTCAGCTGGCTGCAACATTCTGAATGCATAGCACAGATTTCTTCCAGTAGTGTGCCACAAGCAGTAAATATCCCCCCTAAATTACATACTCCCATGTAATATGCACTAATTCAGTATATATATTATCATGTAAGGTATAATACTAATTTAGTATTACTCGGATGTAATATGCAGTAATTAATATACGAGTACATGTAATGAGCACAAGTTTAGCACATATTCCGATTTAATAGGCACTAATTAATTGCACACCCCTATGTAATATGCACTCATTTAGTACATACCCATATGTAGTATGCACTAATTAGGCATTAATTTAGTATTAATCCAATGTAATGTGTACTAATTTAGTAAATGCTCCCAGTACTATGCACCAGTTTAGTATGTACTCCCATGTAATATGCACTAATTTAGTACATAGCCCCTGTGTAGTAATCAGTAATGTAGTACATACCCCAATGTAATATGCACTAATTTTCATGTGGGGCTCTACCTTCCTTCCATACCATTGCATAATACACTGTTTATTGCCCTGGATAGTTACCTTGCATTGTTCTAGCTTCTTTAAATCTCTGCCTATGCTTTATTCATTATTTCTAATTATTCCAAGCATGTATTCTTCAGCTCAACTCTGAGTCGACAATGATGTGTTCCATCTGGAGTAAATCCTTCAGTATCTCACCTGCTGGAACTGTTCAGAATTGTAACTCTCTAGTCAGTTCTGTATAACATTGTTGCCTGTAAAGTTTTCTTTATCTTTAAAATTAACAAGGAACTGGAGAAGTGCAACTGAGTTCCTAATACTTGAATGTCCACTTCCAAGAAATTCCTTTGGATAGCACTGAACAATTACATCTGGGTGCTGGCCAGCAGACCTTTCTGTCTTGCCTTAAATAACACCAAGTCTTTTTGTCAAAATTAAGTATTCTGTGTATTAAATGTCAAGTCTGCTGAATGTCTGAGTCATGTGAATTTTAAGGATTTGTTCTGAGTACTTGCACCAGAAAAATAAAACAACACTAATTTAACTAAGAGAAAAATAACAACAGTAATACCTGGGAGAAGTTAGTGCTGTCTGTGTTTTATATATACTTTCTCCTAGCCTGACTGCTTGCTGTCAGGATTATACCTAGCCATTAGGCAGTAAATTCTGCATAAATACAACACTGCCAAGTATCATTGTTTAAATATATTATACTCATTGTCCAAGGTATAATTTATTCATTTATTTTCACATTTGTTGATCAGGTTAATCTGACTGGGCTGAAAATCCCTTTTTCAGTGGAGGCCTGAGGAGAAAAGCTCCAGAGTTGCTAAAATATTACAGTATACAATTTAGTATAAAAAGTGTAATACAGGAAAGTTCGAAGGAATGAAGCATGAATAGATACAAAAGTTATGCTGAGAGCATTTACAAATTAATGCATATAGTATAGGTGAAATACATCAAAATCAGTGAAAAACATTTATATACAAAGAAGTCAGGAAACAATGTTCAACAGTGACTCAGTACATATAGTATAGATGAATACATCAAAATAGTATATACAAGAATAGTCAGCGATGATGTTCTGCAGTATAAAAACAACAATGTATGCAAAGAAGTATGCAAACAATAACCAACAGTGAGAGGAAAGATTCCCAGGCACTAAAGAAAGTGGGAGTGCAGTTTGGTGTACAAAGGAGATATGGGGAGTTGGAAGACAGATTGGAAAGGAGTTTAGATGGAACCATGGCATGGGCAAGACCATGAGTATAGCAGGTTGGATTTTAGCTCTTTTTTAGAGAAAGTAGTGTGGGTAATGGAACGTACATGAGGAGGCAATATGTTCCAAGAGTGTGCTAAGGACTGGCTGTATAGGAGTTTGCCAGTGTCCTTTTTTGGCATGTAAACCTCAAGAAGGTTCTGTTGTAAACTTCGAAGAACTCAGTTTGAAGTATAGTAAGGTATCAGAGAGGAGAGAGCTGAGCAAGAGGAGGAGTAGTTCAGAATGGAATGAGTTAGGTACAGTTGAGGCATAAGGAGCTGGAACTGCAGCCTTGGAGGCTCTTTAGACACAGGCAGTGGTGAGATTGACAGGGCATATTAGCAGCAAATCTAGCAAGTTTAGGTATAAGGCTGGATTGAATGTTGGTGAGGATAGGGGCAGCAGAGAGTAGAGTGGGGAGCAGGAAAGCCTGAGAAAGGGTAGGTTTGGATTTTTCTGATAGGAATCCTTTGCATCTATATAGTAGTCCTAATTTCTGTTTTTTTTTTTTTAATACTTTTTCAGTATGGAGATTGAATTTGAGTTGGTCGTCTATTGTCACACCAATGAGTTTAGTGTGAGTTTCAACAGTAATAGTGTTAATTAGGGATGTGACAGTGAAATTGAATTTTAGAGGTTCAAGTGTTTTTGGTAAAAAGAGGATGAGTTTATTTTTCTTAGGGTTAAGCAGAAGTTGATTTGATGTTAGCCATTTTTTGACAGAGTGTAGAGATTTTTGAGTGATGGTGTGTTCGTTCATTCTTCTTTCAGCTTTTCCCAGTTAGGGGTCACCACAGCAGAACTCCAGTCCGCTAATGATTGGCAGTAGATTTTTTTACGGGTGCCGAGGTGCCAGCTCGATGCCCAACCTTCAACAAAGGTACGCCCATTCTATGCATGTCTTTTGAATGCCACTCAACCTTGCCTTAGCAGGAGATAATGGTTGAGTTGTCAGCATATTAGATAACAGTTTAGAGGGGGTGTGAGGTGAAGATGGAGTTAGTAAAGATGTTGAAAAGAAGGACACCAAGGATGGAGCCTTGGGGATCCCTGTTTTTACAGTTAGGAAGGGAGAAAAGGATGATAGCCATTGGATGGCCTGAAATCCATTTGAGAGGTAGCTACTGAACCAGTTTATGGTACAGCCTGAGAAGTATAGGTTAGAGAACTTGGATAGCAGTAGAGGATGGGAGATGGTATCAAAGGCCTTAGAGAGGTTGAAGAATAGACAGGAGAGTAATTTATTTTCATCATGAGGTTTGGCGATAGTATGAGTGAAAGAAATAGTGCAGTAGATGTGCTGTGTTGAGGGCAAAATCCATGCTGGGTAGGGGTTAGAAGATTTTCATGTAATGGATTATTAAGGAGCTGTTTGTGAACACAGATTGAGTAGTTTCGAGTGATTAGGCAGTATGGAACTAGGTCTGAAGTTAGAGGGGTCAGTGGAATTGCCACCTTTGTAAAGTGGTAAAACATAGAATTTGTTCTAAATATCAGGGACTGTATTTTTCTTTGATGGAAATATTTATAAGCATGAAGATGGGGTAAGCTATCGAATTTGCAGAATGTTTAAGAAATATGGAGGGTAGATTGTCAGCTGATGTTGATTATGGTTTTACTTTACAAAGGAGAGACCTAATGTAATTAGTAGGAACAGGTGTAAGTGAGAAGGAAGTAGGAAGGGTAACTATGGGGCTACTGGGGGGAGATATTATTGTCTGGATCGATTCGTTTTTGGATGGTTTCAATAAAGGAGTTGATGAAAATGGCTGTTTCAAGGTTGGAGCTGTTTGGGCAGGGGTTTGGTGATGATGGGCTACCTGAATGTAGTAGCTGATTTATGGAAACCAGAATTTTCTGGGGTTGGAGTGTGAGTTATTGAGTGGCTATTGGTAAAACTTCTTTGTATCGAGAAAAACCTGTTTTTTTGGTTAAGTTGTGGAGTTCCCTATAGGTTTCAGGTGAGTTATTTTTTCCGGCTTCTCCATGCACTATCCCTCTTGGTCATTACTCTACAAGTGGACTGTGTTAATCATGGAACATAGTGACATTTTAATCTGATTTTCCTGGAAGGTGCTAGGGAGTTGAGGGTATTTAGGAAGATGTTGTTGAATTGTATGACAGCATCTTCCACAGGGAGGAATTTTAGAAATGACCAGTTTATTGAGGAGAGTATCTGGTTAAAGGTGTCTATGCTGACATTTGAGAGATTTTGGCAATCTTTATATTGGTGAGTTTTTTAAGTTGGGGTGAGTGTCTTTTAACAGAGGTGTGAAGATGGATGCTTAGGGAGTCTGGGAGGGTGATGGGAATATGTTAGTGGTTGGGGTTGGATGCTAAGATCCAGTCCAGAATTGTACCAGTGTTGGAGTTTTTGAGGACATGAGTTGGGGTAGTGATTGGCAGGGAGAAGCAATAGAGTTTAATGCAGTAGATGGGTGTGTCAGTGGTAAGTATATTCTAGTCTATAGTGACGTGACCTAATATGATAGCTTCATTTGTGATAGTCTGTGAAACCCAGGAAAGAAAACGTTAGAGAGTAGGGATGCTATTTCCTGGGGGAATATAGATAACAGCAATGGCTAGTTTTTTGTATTTGTTCACATTACAGTTGACAATGAGAATTTCTGCTGGATGGAAATTTGGAGGAGAGATAGTAATAGGGGAGGGGTGAGAGGTGTGTGGAGTAGAGAATGGCAATTCCTCCCCCTTTTTTCTTAAGTTGATCCTATCAGAAGATATTGTAACCAGGGGAGAAATTCAGAGTTGTCAATATGTGGTTTTGGCTAAGTTTCAGAGAGGGTAAGAATGTCAGGAGAGTGCAGGGAGATACAGGAGTGACTTTAAGTATACTTTGTATATTTAGTAATATAATGGCTAAAGAATTGGATGATATGCTAGATGTAGGTAGTGTTAAAGAGGTGGGAGAGAGAGGATGGGTGGGGAGAGAGGAGTTAAGGGTAGGTCCTGATCTGGGATGGATAACTCCAGAGAGTAACAAGTGTAGAAATTGAAGTGGAGTTGACAGTTTACTAAGGCAGTGATGTTTAAATTTTATAGTGGGAGGTGTTTTGTGTGTGTGTGTGTGTGTGTGTGTGTGTGCGTGTGTGTGTGTGTGTGTGTGTGTGTGTGTGTGTGTGTGTGTGTGTGTGTGTGTGTGTGTGTGTGTGTGTGTGTGTTTGTGTGTATTAGGAATATTTTTATTTTTATTTTAAATATGTGGTAGAGTTGTGGTAAAAGATAGAGGGGGAGATATGGAAGGAGGGTGTGGTTATGTTGTTTGTAAGAATGTGTGTCAGAGTAGGTGAGGAGTATTTGTTTGTGAGTGAGGTGTGGTAGGATATTATTGAAAGTAGAAGAAGAGTAGAAGATGTGAGAGAAAGGAATAGCATGGTGCTGTTAGCTAAAGTGGGTTATCTGTGTGATATAGTCATAAGTTAAAGGATTGGCAAGTAACAGGTAGGGTAAAAATATGAAGAGGGTAGGAGAAGGGAGGAAAATAATAGAGTTATTTAGAGTTACATGAGAGAGAGGGATTCAATAAAAAGGGAGATACATTGATGAATAGGAGGCTTTGTGGGCAGGGGAAGTGGGAGTGTGAGGCCAAAGGGGCTTACCTATAAAGGAAATGAGTTTGGGGTGGGTGGGAATGTGGGTAGGACAGAAAAATGGACAGACCCTGAGTGAAGTACAGAATATTGCTAATTTCTCAGGGACACCTTGCTACCACTTTCTGTATATCTACATATGCTTGCTTGTTGTCCAAGAGTAAATGCTCCTTTCATCATGAGGCACCCCTAATCATTCCCTTGTGTACAAAGAATTAATGCTACTACATAGAATTGTTTGGGTATGACAGCAGGTCTGGTGGTGGACCAGAGAGATTTATATGTGTGCTATATTTTCAGTTATTTAGCATGTAAGTTGCATGCCATTGGTTGCCGTACTGTCAGGCATCTGATGTAGTGCAGTGGCATGCAGAGCATGCTGGGATACATTGCTTCCCACTTGGGGGTGAGATTGTGAGATACTGATTAAGTCCCCAGTGGAGTGGTGGCCCCTAACATGCATTGGTGTCTACCAAGCAAAAATAATAAATATAGTATATGGGAGAGGAGACATTTGAGCCATTAGGGCCATGCCACTCAGCTACCCACCATAATATTATAGCATGCAGCTGGCTATAGTGCTATGAGGCTTCTTTTACTTTTGAGTCAAGTTTCATTTCTGTATCCACACTGCAACACAGATGAATATTCATTGGGATTCTCCTGTGCAATGTGTACTTTTAGAGAGCAGATTGGTGCCAATACCTTGTGGTATTTTTTTCTTTATTTTCAGTCCTATGGCTGACACCCATCTAGCCTTTCATCAATCAGATATTACCCTGTCTGAAGGAGGCTGTCATCCAGGCAGCTATTCTGGTGATTTATGCTCTGCTAGCATCCTACTAATGAGATGTTTTTAATTTTCATGGACTAGCTCCAACCCTGGTGGGGAATTAGCATTTGTGTCACCAAAAGGGTCACCTATGCCCCCATGTACAGACATGCTTGCTACCCTACACATACCCAACATGGGTTGCCATGTTTATATCTTTACACTGCAGGTTTCCTCTATCATTTCAGGCCTCCACTCTTCAGCAAAGACCCTGTCATCAGACCTGGGTGAATGGCCATCCCCCCACCTGCAGGATGGCATGTCCCATCCTCCCTGCCTGCGCCATGAAGAGCCTAAAGCACTAGTGGAACTTAGGTTGCCTGTGCTGTAGTCAGGTATTTTATCTACACCACTGGCACAAACGTCTTATGGCCTTTTGATGGTGTGATAATATCTATGAGCTAGACTGTGAGTTTGTCAAGTATTGTTTTCTTTTTCCTTTGTTTTTTTCACTTATTATGCTTATGTACAACTTCAGACAAAAGAATATGTACAACATCACCATGAATGGCATCAACAGATAACAATGTAACATCCTCTGCACTTCCATTCTAAACTTATTAAAAGCTTATTAAATACTGCAACCCTACTCATTCTTGATTGCACATTGTAAACATTAATGATAATTAGTCCTGTTGACAGATTATTTTACCACACTGCATAATAGCTTTTCTCCACAGTTCAACAAGGTATTTTTCACTTCTTTAATCTTTATTCATCTAGTTGATGAATCTTAGTAAATATCCAGCCAAGACACATGCATTGCAACTGTTTTAAGAAAAGGTAGTTTGTCAACAAAGTGATTGGTGCAAATTGACTTAAAGGAACTATGCCCATTTGTTCCAGTCATTTTATGATCAATACCTTAGTAGTAACTAGAAAAAACAAAGTAGAAAACAAGTTCCAGTGACCTGATTAAAATACTCACTGTAACTCACAATTACCTTTATCTCTTAGAGCTGTTACGGAAGTGCTTTCCCTTCTCCTTTCCCCTTCCTTATCACATTCACTGCCATGTGTCAGTTTCCTGAATCTTAAATTTATTTTCTTGCTTGCATTTCTTCCATGCTGTTCTGGATGTGCGTTTTTGCTGATACTTGAAATCATCTTTAATCTAAGGAACTCTAAATTTGTGCTGTCTGTCATATCTGTAGCTTACTATAGCAATAACCCACGCCTGGGTGTGGGTAATGCTGGATTTACCCACGGTTGGCGTGGTTTGGTCCCGAGGGACCAAACAAAGCCAACCGTGGGTAAATACAGCATTACCAACACCCAGAAGTGGGTTATTGCTATTATACCATGACATTATTTAAGAAAAGAAACTATTACTTTTCTTAAATAATGGCATAGTATAATGCCTGTTTACTGCCCTTCCGCAGATGTCTGGCATCCGCGGCAGTTCTGATGTACTGCGCACCTGCACAGTACATCAGAGTTGAGCAAAGGAGAAAGCAAGATCTCCGTTGCTTTTTACTATTTTCACTATGTTAAATGGGTTTAACATAGCGAGACAGTTTTAAAATAAGCAACGGAGATGTCCGCTGCTTATTTTAAAACTGTCTCGCTATGTTAAACCCATTTAACATAGCTTAAACAGTAAAAAAGCAACGGAGATCTTGCTTTCTCCGTTGCTTTTTAAAACCTGTCTCGCTATGTTAAATGGGTTTAGCATAGCGAGACAGCTTTAAAATAAGCAATGGAGATCTCCATTGCTTATTTTAAAGCTGTCTCGCTATGTTAAACCCATTTAACATAGCGAGACAGTGTTTTAAAAGTAGAGTTATACTAATGGCGACCGGACCTTTTTCCATTAGTATAACTCGATTTACAATGTGCACGCTGGCCAATCAGCGTGCACGTTTTGGGGGGGGGGGTCATGGTATAATACTCATGTTTGTATTTTATGCACTGTCATGTATCTGGTTAGACTGCAAAGACACACATTTATAAACATCTTAGGTAGACAAAAAAACACCGGAAACAAAACTGTGAGACTGCAATCTGTCTCCGCTAGGCTAGTCAGTCAAGTGGTGAACAGGACTCGGACCAAGAAATTAAAAACTGTTTACTGAATATACACTAAACAACGTGGTAAGCGCTTCTTCAGACCACTTTACATCAATATGTAATACGTATTTAATAACTTTTTCGCGCCAAATTCATTAATAATTTTAACAACCACTTCCATTTAAAGTGCCAGTACAAATGTCATATAAAAACACGATAAAATTCATTTTTCACCATAAAATCAATACCCATCAGGTGTATATACTCAATAAGGTAAACTCAACAACTAAAAAGACTTAAAAAAGTAGATAAGAAACAATATTTGATAATATCTACTACCATAAAATATTTAAAAATATACAAATATATAAATGCTATGAAAGTAATAACATAAATATTGTGTACAATAAAAACAACTCTGCCTAATGAATACTTAAAATCAAACTGCACAAAATACACACTGCACAAAATAGCAATGAAGGGGGCATAAAACCAAATAAATAACAAATAAATAAGAAGTGTGGAATGCTAAAACTAAATATGTTACTAACAACACATATCCTAAAATTACATATATTGGTTTCATATCAGATAAAATTAAACGTAAAAAACATTCATCTTATAATAACTGCAATAAGGGTTTGATAGAAATAAAATCATTGATGCCAGGGAACTTTGTGGCATTAGTCATCATCTGCCACATACTTTCTCTTTTTCCTAGGAGCTTTGAAATTACCACCTCGTGGTAAATTAAATACCTGATCAATTATAGCAAATCTGAAAACATGAGTGTCACCATACTCTTTTATATGTCTGTATAAGGCATTGTTGGTATCTTGGACCTTAATAAAAAAACGGTGGAAAGCACTCAAAAAACTAAGCAAACTGTGACAGAGTGCGATCAGCCAGAAAGAACTCACAATGCTTCTTTCGAAAATTTATTAACACAAAACGGACATCCACATAAACGCTTTTTCAATCCACAAATGTTCTCGTGCGTTTTCGTCCAAACAAATGGACTTCATCAGACAACTGTTATTAATTAATTGGGCATTTATATACAAGCATTACTTTTGACACTGACCAATTAGACATGAAATAGAACTTTTAAATGTGCGAATCAAACAATTGTGGAACTCTAGTCCGCTAATGATTGGCAGTAGATTTTTATGTACCGAGTTACCAGCCCTGATGTACAACCTTCACCGAAGGTACGCCCATTCACACATGTCTCCACACAGAAGATGCTTTAGCTGAGAATCGAACAGGACAACGTCTTATTGCGAGGCAACAACGCTACCGCCGTGGTATATATATATATATATATATATATATATATATATATATATATATATATATATACGTGTGTGTGTGTGTGTGTATGTGTGTGTGTGTGTATATATATATATATATATATATATATATATATATATATATGTATATATATATATATATATGTGTGAACAAATCCCAGTGAGGAAGGCAAGACACAATGCTGTAGAAATGGCAATATAATCCAAAGGAAGTTGCAGCTCAAAAAGATCTTACATAAAATACTTTTATTATACAAAAAGTGAGCGCTTTCGCGATGTTATCCACACCGCTTCATCAGACAAAACTAAGCACAACTCTTAAGCTTATATAAGAGAGTTCAAAGCAAGTAAAACAATTATCCAATTAGCTACACAGGAAATAAGGATTTTAAAGGCATAATGCTTTAAAATGCAAGTCACTGTTGTTTCATTTAATAATGCTTGCATGCAATATATATTCATTAAATGTTCATGCATACAAGAAACATAAAATCATTATAAAAAATCAGTTTAAAAATATATAAACAGCTCCTGTATAACCTAAGATTATGAACTACACTGTGTAAATGTTAGTTGTGTAATCCCAACATATCAAATAAAACTGAGTATATTGCAAGTCCCTACAGCAACTGAAAAAGGGTGTGACTGGTAAACCAGCAAGCTCTTGGTTGCAAAATATGGCAAGTTGTTCCAGAGACACCATATGAATATAGAACTATGGAACGGATGTAAACCTAACTGAAGACCTAACAGGATCTAACAAGAAATCTAACAAGATAAGTAAATGTGAATGTATAAGAACACAGAACAACTAATAAAATAGTGATGGCAGTCACTGAAACAAAATATAATATCAAGTTATGTAGGCTTGTGTCCAGGGCCGGCCTTAGCCGAAATGGCGCCCTAGGCAAAGTAGTGCTCAGGTGCCCCCTTAAGCTCCACCCATACCACACTCATGAAACACCCCTATTTGAACCACGCCCACTGGGTCATTCCCCAATAAAGCCACGTCAGTCATTTCCTTAAATTATTTAAATGCACAGGAAGAAAAAGATACCTTGTAATGTAGTTATACTGCAGCTACCTTTGCATATGTATTTTCTACTTTAAATACAAGAGCCAGATCATGGTCAAATAGGGTTCTAGGAAGGGTACTAGACCACCACCCCATAGCAGCTCCTCCTGCAGCAACCCCCAGCAGCAGCCCCCTCCTCAGCCATTCCAGTGTTCCATTATTTGGTTATCTCACCAGTTACCATGCATATGTTCTATTTGCTTCTACAGTGATTACAGATATTGAAACAAAATAGCACAAACACAGATAGCCACTTGCTAAACATGAACTCTCTGACCATAGTTTTCTATAGGAAATCACTGCTGCTGTGGTTTCCAAATGTGTGCCTGCAGTGACTCCTTGGTTTGGAGATTTCTCCCTTCTTCATGTTTGTGCAACTATGGAGTTGTCATATATAAGATCAGGGTGTAAGGTGCAAGCCATCAACATGGTTAGGGGTACAGAGGAGCTTGACCCCCTTGCAAAAAGTACCTACATTTGACTTTTTGTGGGGTTGATTTGCTTGACCATTTGCACTCACCTCCAGGCTAGTTGCTCAGCATAATGCAGCCAAGGTTATCCAAGTGCAACTAACTCTGGGCAAAACTGCAATCCAAATTATAACTTGCTACAGATCACCCACCATGCCCCAGGATTCCCACTCCTCTTTTCTTGATGTACTGGAAAATATTAGGGTTCAACCAAACACCCTAATAATGGGCGATTTCAACTACCCCACCATTAACTGGGAAAACTACTCATATACCAACTCCTTCGCTCAACGCTTTCTGGAATTCATAAACTCCAATGCCCTGGATCAACTTATCCACAACCCCACCAGGGGCAACAATATCCTAGATCTAGTCATTACCAATATGAGTGACCGGTGTGCCACACCTGAAGTCAACGCCTTATTGGTCCGATCCGACCATAAGCTAATTACCATAGATATCCACATCCTGCCTCCACCCCCCATTAAGGAAACCATGGTAAAAAATTTCTCCAAAGCCAACTTCATGCTTCTTAAGACAGAAGTGGTGAACTTCATGACACCCATGCAGATGGACAATACAGTTACTATTACTGAATCCTATACAATTGCACTTTATAAGCACTTACATGAGTGCATGGATCGTGCTATCCCAAACAGAACCAAGACGCTATCCTCCAAAAAAGGAAGCCAATCTGGTGGTCCCCTGCCATAAACAAACTGTACAACAGAAGGAAGAAACTCTTGCAAAAGAGAGTAAAATCGCACGAGTGGAGGAGCTCCCTGGTCAGCCTCAGTAAGAAGCTGCAATCCCTGATAAAATCCTCCAAAGCTAGTTATGAAAACAAAATCACCACTGATTCTAAAGACAACCACAAAGCATTCTATAGCTATGTCAAGAATCTCAATGGCAACACTCAGATCTGCTCTGAGTTACAGCACAATGGCACTAAATATACAGACCCAACTGATATTTCCAACATCCTGGCAGATAAGTTCAGTGCTAACTTTATCCCCCCCCCTCACCCCCTAAAGAGCCCATCTCTATACAGGAAGAATGCAAAGTTCCTGTAATCACGGCTGCACAGGTAAAAAACACACTCTCCAAAGCCAAGAACACAGTATCCATGGGACCAGACAACATCCCAGGCTGCGTTCTACACGGACTACAGAACGAACTGGCACCCCACCTAAGTACCCTGTCCAATCATAGCCTCACCTCAGGCTTTGTGCCTGCTGAATGGTGTACAGCAATGGTTATCCCACTCCACAAGAGGGGTGCCACCACGGACCCTGGGAACTACCGCCCATTATCCTAATGAGCCTGGTCTGCAAGGCCATGGAACATATAGGTTCATACTAGGCTATCTGCCCTAGGGCATTTATAAGCCTAGCCAGAGTGTGTGTGGCTTTCACCACCCCTTAGGATGAGAATACTATACCCATTAGTTTGCTGTGCCTCTGTCCAGCAGTGATACAGAGATGATTCCCGGGGTAAACCTACGATCTCCCATCCACTCGTCAAGATTTCTCTTGAACAGAGTCAGTGAGGGGCTCTGCCTCACATGGACTGGGATTCTGTTCCATAGTGTAGGGAGTCTCTGGGTGATGAATCTGTCCCTCCAGCACGTCCTATTTATATCCGTGTTGAGGTTTAAGTCTCTTGCTCTCGTGGCTCTGGTGGATTTGGATTTTTTGAGGTGGAGCATGTCCATTAATTCCAGGTTGGACATTGCCTTGTATGTCAGGCACAGATCACCTCTGAGCAGACGGTATGAGACTGACTAGAGCTGGAGTTTCTTCAGTCGGGCATCGTATGACATATGTTTGAGCCCCTTTATCCTTTTGGTGAGGAACTTTTGGGGTCTTTCCAACTGCTGCAGGTGTCGGGTAAGGTACATTCCGAATGGGGCGTTGTACTCAATCATTGGTCTGATAAGTGAAGAGTACAGGGGTACAATGACCTCTCCTGATCTGGATGTGAATCCCTTCATGATCAGGTGGGCAATGTAGAAGGTCTTCCTAACCACTTTGGCAATGTGAGTGTCAAAGAGAGGTTACTGTCAACTTGGGTCCCCAGGTCCCTGATAACTTCTTCCGTGTTTAATGGATTACCACCTATGTGGTAATTAGGGGTTACCTTGTTTTTCCCAAAGGGTATGACTATACATTTTTGGCATTTAGCTTAAGGCCATGGCTCTGGCACCAGTTATCCATTTCTATGAGACCTCTCTGGAGGATGTCTGTGTCTGATGGAGTGTCAATTATGGTGCCCAGTTTGCAGTCATCTGCAAATTTTGTCAGCCACAATCCCCCTATGTTTGCCTACACTTCAGAAAAATAAATGCCGAACAAGAGGGGCCCAGGACTGAGCCCTGTGGGACACTGCTCGTGACCGGCTTAGAGTCTGACATGGCACCAGCAACTCTAACCCTGTGTGTTCTGTCCTTGAGCCAGTTTGCAACCCATCTTGTGACATATGGGTTTACATCTAAGCTGGTGAGCTTTTCTATGATGCCCGAGTGGGGTATTGTGTCGAACGCTTTTGCCAGGTCAAGGTAGGCTGTGTGAACTGCCTTACCCTCATCAATGGCCTTAGTGACTGTTTCGAAAAAGTCGACCAAGTTCAAGAGGCAGGATCTGCCCTTGACAAAGCCAAATTGGGTAGGATCCAGTGTCTGTAGGTCCCCAATGTCTTTATTTATGAGTTCCATTATGATCCTCTCCATAGCTTTGCAGACAAGGCTCATCAAGCTTATGGGGCGGTAATTTCCAGGGTCCGTAGAAGCACTGCATCATGGAACTTATAAACAAAGACATTGGTAATCTCCAAACTCTGGATCCCACCCAGTTTGGGTTTGTAAAAGGCAGATCATGTCTCCTAAACCTGATAGACTTATTTGAAGCAGTCACCAAAGCTGTAGACAAGGGTAAGGTGGTTCACACAGCCTATCTAGATCTTGGCAAGGCTTTCGACACCATCCCCCACTCTGGAATTATAGATAAACTCACTAAACTAGGTATAAATCCCTATGTCACAAGATGGGTTGCCAACTGGCTCACTGACAGAACCCACACTGTGAAAGTAGCAGACTCCAAATCCGACTTCAGACCAGTGACAAGTGGAGTACCACAGGGTTCAGTCCTGGGTCCTCTCCTGTTTGGTATCTACTTCTCTGAAGTACAGGCTAACACAGAAGGTCTTTGGCTAACAAAGTTCACAGATGACTACAAACTAGGAGCCATAATCAAAACTCCTAACGATGTGACATCCTACAAAAGGGCCTCACTGAGACAGATGCCTGGTGTCAAAGCCATGGCCTCAAGCTCAATGCTCAATGCCAAAAAGTGCATTGTCATCCCCTTTGGCAAAAACTCTGTACCCATGAACTACAACATAGGCAGTAGTATACTTAACACCGAAAGTGTGATAAGAGACCTTGGGACACAGATGGACAGTAATCACTCCTTTCATAATCACATCACCACAGTAGTCAGGAATTCCTTCTATGTGGCACACCTCATCACAAAAGGTTTCTCATCCAGAAAAAAAGAGGTCATTGTTCCCCTCTACTCATCACTCATTAGACCCATTATAGAGTACAACGCCCCTTTTGGTATGTACCTCACAAGACATCTACAACAACTGGAAAGGCTGCAGAAATACCATCCACTTGTTAAACCCATCCTTATAGGAAAAGGGACTAGGACAAACCTTGTGTCATATAGACCCATAAATTTACGTTCTTGTTATGGAAAAAATAATGGAGGAGGTTATTTTGGATACATTACTGGAAAAGCTCTGACTTGAAATCATATATCAGTATGTATATGTTGAAAACAGTTCCATAACCACCTGTAACATGATGTCCAATAATAATATAATAAGAGCCATAATAAAACATTTTGAGCTGATGCAATTTATATAGACATAAACTTCAGTTCTTGATAGGGTTATATAGAAGACACTGATCAATACATTAGAACAACTATGTATTGATGTAATATTGACAAGCTGTCTAGCTGCATGGCTTACTTTTGGAAATGGCAAATATCATACAGCAATTGGGCAGGTAAAATGCTAGGTTACAGTCAGGGTGTCCCACAGGACTCTGTCCTAGACCCATGCTTGTTTAGATTGAATCTGTCAGATCTATCTTTTTCATCTGTGATATTCTACAGTCTGCATGTTGATGACTTGAAAAATGGGGCAAAATTATTACATTTGTTACAGATAGAGCATGTCTGCAAATTAACTTGACTAAATTGACATTTGGGTACAGGAGAACAATATGCTGCAAAACACATAAAATACTAAGTATATGAGTTTTGGGAGACATAAGATTGAAGGGTGAATATTTAACACAGTATAACATGATTAAAACTGTAGATTCATTTAAGGACCTGGGTATATGGGTAGATCCAGATACGAGGGTGCCACTTGTTATAATTACACTGAATGATGCTTCTTGTTGTGCACTAAAACCTCTGTAACGACTGTAAGGCAGGGCGCCTTTCACCACTCAATGCAAAATATTTGAGGGAGAATAACTTGATTTGCATGGCTAGAATGTTTACAATGGTGTCAGTAGAATGGTGACCCCTCAACTCAAAGTGGTGGACCAACTGCACTCCTGTAATTGAAACAAACCGTTTTCTACAAGTGTAGCAGGCTGATGTTGGGGAGGGCGCATTGTAGTCTTTAGGGCAGCGGCGGTGAAATTTAAAAAAAAAAAAAAAGAAACGGGACTTTGTTGTCTGTTCTGCTTTTCCAGGTTAGAGGTCCTCACAATTCACAACAGAACTCCGCTCTGTAAATTGCGCCCTCTGATGCTGGGGAGGGCGCAATTGTAGTCTTTAGGGCAGTGGCGGTGAGAAATAAAAAAAAAAAAAAAAAAAGAAACGTTGTCTGTTTGGCTTTTCCAGGTAGGTGTTGCACTTGTCACAACACAGAACTCCGATCCGTGAATTGCGCCCTTTTGAGGTGCACTCCACAGGTGAGCCTTTCACTGGCAATCGGGCATGTAGCAATTTCTGAAATGTTATTACCCACCCCCACACACACACACACACAAAAAGGATTTTGCAAATAATACTTTCTTAAACATGTCCGACTACAATTGTTGGACAAAGTATCCTTCTTTGGGGGGGCGGGGGGGGGGTAAGAAAATGCATTGCTAATAACTGTATCAACTTTTAAAAATCATTACATTTCAGACCTTCACAGCCATATTAAACTAGTAAATATCCACATTTGTGACAATATTTCCTGTTTCGGAATCTGGTTGAGATAATAGGTAAGTATGCTGAAAGGCTAATGTCTATAACAAGTGACTGTGCAGTTCTGAAGTTACATTACCTATTAAATCCTTAGCTATATTTGCATATGTTTATTTCTGTATGCAGTTGTTTAATATCATTACATCAGATTACCTCACTCATCGTCTTTATGCGTAGCTCCAGTTCATATACCAGCAATATGCTAACATCCCTGGAGTTGCCACCTTTTTAGATGCCCAAAGTGAGACATTTTTTAGAAACGTGAGATTTTGTGGGACAAAACATACCATGCAAAGAACAGAACTTTAGTTTTTTTTTTTTTTTTTGCCAAAATAAAAGTTTATTCTTGTAGCATTCCAGTTGCTTATGCTATTACATATAACACTTTGGTGTTTCAGACAAAATAACTGTTTATGCACCTGTTAAAGAAAAATGAGGAAAAATGTTATTCTAAATTCTCAGGACATTTGCAATTTTTTTGTGGGACACATCTGCTCAAAAAGGGACTCTCCTTTGCAAAGAGGGACAGGTGGTAACCCTAAACATCCCTACATACTGCTGTGTACAACTACATCACATCAGGCATACCAACATGTCATCTACTTTACTGTATTATTTCTGCATGTACCTGAGCATTACTGTTAAATGGAGACTCACTTTCTTCTTTAACTACACTCTGGGCTGAGTTCCAAAACACTTTTGCGTGGTGTAAGATGCCTAACTGAGCTGCTATAAAATGCCAGAGTCTGACAGAAATCGCTTCAACATTCTTCATTTCGCACAGGCCAATGGATAATGACAAAGCCCTTTGGAGATGGGCACTCAGTGTAGAACCAGTTCAGTCCTGTACATTGGCAAAGCTTGCCAGTGTACAAGGCAGCATTAGTGGTTAATCCATTGAAATTGTTTTCCAGGCATGGCAAAAGCACCACCTGTATGTGGAAAATGGTACTACAGGCAATAAAAGTGAAAAAAAAAAAGACTGTATGCAGTACCTAGATGCCCATCCAAATGTAGCTGTACTGCAGGGAGACGGAGTTGGTGGGGTAGCCTGAGACCTCGCACATGCACAGTACTATATAGAGTAAACCATTTCATAACCTTCTCTGGGAATGACTAATTTTACTTTGTCTGCTTGTTAAAAAAACAAAAGATGTAATTTCTGGCTGGTATAATAGACTTTTTCCTATGTCCCTCCTCCTGGACAAGGTAAATGCAGACATGATGACAACGCTGGTGTGGTCTTCCTGTATACCCTACCGACAGAGTAAGTTGTGACAATTAATTAGCTCCTAGAATGGCTTCATGACAGAACAGCTCTACCTGTAAGACAAAATTGGAACTGCAGGTTCCTTGCATCAATTCCAATTCCCTCATACAGCTAGAGGTGCACTGCCAGAGAACTCGGCATCCGTATAGTCACACAAGGTAGCGTGGTTTAGTAACTTAGAGTATTTCTGAATCACATTATTTTGCCCTGGTGTAGTGGTTGAATTTAATTTTTATCCGTTAAGAGTGATGTCTACGGAGTATATTAAATTTTAATATTCAATGCAATGAAGGCAGAACGCTGGAAACTGTGCTATCACTATACACATTTTTTTAAGAATCTCTGTTCCATACTGAAATAGTGCAGTTATTATCAGATATATTCCCAGAGTTATCATAAATTTAACATAGTAAAAAGACAACATTCGGCATTTTTAAAATAAAAAAAAATTACTTTACATTCTGATGCTGGGGAGGGCGCAATTGTAGTCTTTAGGGCAGCGGCGGTGAAATAAAAAAAAAAAAAGAAAGAAACGTTGTCTGTTCGGCTTCCAGGTTAGGGGTCCTCACAACAGAACTCCGCTCTGTAAATTGTGCCCTCTGATGCTGGGGAGGGCGCAATTGTAGTCTTTAGGGCAGCGGCAGTGAGAAATAAAAAAAAAAAAAAAAAAAAACGTTGTCTGTTTGGCTTTTCCAGGTAGGTGTTGCACTTGTCACAACACAGAACTCCGATCCATGAATTGCGCCCTTTTGAGGCCAGCCTGCACGGCGCCCTAGGCAGTCGCCTAGTTCGCCTATGCCTAAGGCCGGCCGTGCTTGTGTCTACACTTCCTAGAAGCAAGATGTGGCTTAATCGATACATGCTCATTCATACCCCTCCCCCTATGGGATGCTAATCTAAATATCCAGTTCATTTCTGCCTCTTCTGTACGGTTAACTATGTTTCCCAAACGGATATTCTCATGTTCAACATGTAGAACCTGAAACTGGAAAGTATGTTCAGGTCCTTCATGAAGCATGTGCTTGGCCAGCGCACTATATTCCTGTCCACGTGTATAGCAATAGAAATGGTCCCTTATCCTCTCACGCAATGTTCTGTACACAGACAACCCACTCCTTCTCCCACAAAACACAAATACATGTGAGAGATGCAACTATATAGCCAAACTGGAGGCTGAGCTCTCTCAACTCAGGACTGGCAAGACCAGACAGGAGGAGAAGGAAACCACGCACACCACAAACCCAGTTTCACATAGAACTATCACAACTGCAAAACAAACACATAAACACACAAAGACATACTCGGAGGCACTGATCAAAAATCTACCAAAACTACAGAGGTCTCCAAAGCAGACACCCAAGCAACTGCCACCTGAAGACATAAGACATGCAACACATAGTTCTCAAAGTCAGTGTGCTAAACAGTCACAGCCCTTAAGGCCAAACACAATGCCAGACACACTTGTTATAGGTGACTCCATAGTCAGACACACTGACGTCCCACTCACCAGACTGAACAAGGAAGAGATCACAGTAAGCTGCCTGTCAGGCGCTAGAATCCGCCACATAACACAAGCACTCAGGTCACTCCACAGCAAGTACAAGTATGACTCAGTCATTGTCCATGCCGGTGTGAGCGACCTGAGACGTACCTCCCTGGACTACATGAAAAGAGACATAGAGGAGCTCTCAGATTATGTAGCCCAGGCCGGTATGACCCTGACCCTGAGCAGTATCCTACCCTCACCAAGAATGATGCCACAATACAGAGACAAAATGATCAGCTTTAATAATTGGCTTAATTACTGGTGTCATTCTAAGGGGATCCAATGTCTGTCTGCCTGGGATGACATGCTTGACAAGCCACGCTGCTTCGCAAGGGACGGCTTGCACCTGTCACCCCTGGGCTTCCGGATATTGGCAAAGGCTCTTGCCACCCCCATAGTGCCTTTTTTAGGCAAGGCTCAAATGATAAACCTACCACCCTAGAAAACAAAAATGGAGAAAAACTAAGGGTAATACTGCTCAATGCCAGAAGTCTAAACCTCAAGATGCACGCCCTCGAAGCCCTCCTCAGTATGGAGAAAATCGATGTCTGTGCTGTGGCTGAAACCTGGTTCAAGGCTCCTGAGAGCACCCCAGCACTATCAGGTTATACCTCATATCATGCGTTCCGGCCCCAAAATCCGGACCGAACCACAAAAGGAGGGGGAGTATCCATATTCATAAAGGATACCCACACCTCCAGGTTAGTGGCAATGCACGAAGCATCGGAGACCATCCAGGTGCAATTAACCATAGGTAAAACTGCCCTACAGTTTGTAACATGCTACAGACCACCTTCTCAAACTCGGGAAACCCACACAGCCTTCCTGAAGACACTGGAGAGTATGAATGTATCTCCAAACACCATCATATTGGGTGACTTCAACTACCCAAACATAGACTGGGAACATTACTCAAGCCCCAACACCCTAGCCCAACAGTTCCTTGAGTTCATAAACTCAAATGCTATGGAACAACTAGTCACCATTCCCACAAGAGGAGAAAATATACTAGACCTGATCATCACAAATATGGGGACAAAATGCTCCACACAGGAAGTATATCCCTCATTGGTGAGATCAGACCATAAATTAATCTCACTGGAGATCCACATCCCACCCCCACCCCCAGCAAAAAAGACCACAGTGAAGAACTTCTCAAAAGCAAACTTCACACTTCTTAAGACTGGAGTGGTATCCTTCAAGGCCCCCGAGCCAGTGGAAACCACAACTCACGCTGCTGAAACCCTTACAAATGCCTTCTATGAGCACCTCCAGGAATGTATGGATCAAGCAATCCCTAATAAAATCAAGACCCTTTCCACCAAAGGCAGGCGCCCGGTCTGGTGGATCCCAGCCATAAACAAACTCTACAACAAGAGGAGAAAGCTACTACATGACAGAGCAAAATCCCTAAAAGGGAAGGCATCTCTGATCAATACTAGCAAAAAACTATGATCACTCATAAAATCATCCAAGGCCAACTTTGAGAGAAAAATCGCTAATGACACAAAAGACAATCATAAAGCCTTCCTTAGCTGTGTTAGAAACCTGGGTAGAAACTCCCAGATATGCTCAGAATTAGTCCAAAATGATTAAAAAATAACTGAACCCACAGACATTGCCAACATACTGGCAGACAGGTTCAGTGCAAATTTCTCCCCTCCCTCCCCCCCAAAAGGAGAAATATCTATCCCACCAGAGTCTAGCCTCCCAAACATCTCAGATGCCCAGGTGAGAGCTGCTCTCTCTAAAGCAAAAAACACAGCATCAATGGGACCGGACGATGTCCCCGGCTGTGTGCTACATGAACTCAATGAGGAACTAAACCCACACATAAGGCTGCTGTTTAATCTTAGCCTTACTACAGGATACGTACCCAAAGAATGGCGTACGGCAACTGTGGTCCCACTACACAAAGGCGTTGCTTCTACGGACCCTGGAAATTACCGCCCCATAAGCTTGACGAGCCTTGTCTGAAAAGCTATGGAGAGGATCATAATGGAACTCATAAATAAAGACAATGGGGACCAACAGACACTGGATCCTACCCAATTTGGCTTTGTCAAGGGCAGATCCTGCCTCTTGAACTTGGTCGACTTTTTCGAAACAGTCACTAAGGCCATTGATGAGGGTAAGGCAGTTCACACAGCCTACCTTGACCTAGCAAAAGCGTTCGACACAATACCCCACTCGGGCATCATAGAAAAGCTCACCAGCTTAGATGTAAACCCATATGTCACAAGATGGGTTGCAAACTGGCTCAAGGACAGAACACACAGGGTTAGAGTTGCTGGTGCCATGTCAGACTCTAAGCCGGTCACGAGCGGTGTCCCACAGGGCTCAGTCCTGGGCCCCCTCTTGTTCGGCATTTATTTTTCTGAAGTGCAGGCAAACATAGGGGATTGTGGCTGACAAAATTTGCAGATGACTGCAAACTGGGCACCATAATTGACACTCCATCAGACACAGACATCCTCCAGAGAGGTCTCATAGAAATGGATAACTGGTGCCAGAGCCATGGCCTTAAGCTAAATGCCAAAAATGTATAGTCATACCCTTTGGGAAAAACAAGGTAACCCCTAATTACCACATAGGTGGTAATCCATTAAACACTGGAAGAAGTTATCAGGGACCTGGGGACCCAAGTTGACAGTAACCTCTCTTTTGACACTCACATTGCCAAAGTGGTTAGGAAGACCTTCTACATTGCCCACCTGATCATGAAGGGATTCACATCCAGATCAGGAGAGGTCATTGTACCCCTGTAATCTTCACTTATCAGACCAATGATTGAGTACAACGCCCCATTCGGAATGTACCTTACCCGACACCTGCAGCAGTTGGAAAGACCCCAAAAGTTCCTCAACAAAAGGATAAAGGGGCTCAAACATATGCCATACGATGCCCGACTGAAGAAACTCCAGCTCTATTCAGTCGCATACCGTCTGCTCAGAGGTGATCTGTGCCTGACATACAAGGCCATGTCCAACCCGGAATTAATGGACATGCTCCACCTCAAAAAATCCAAATCCACCAGAGCCACGAGAGCAAGAGACTTAAACCTCAACACGGATATAAATAGGACGTGCTGGAGGGACAGATTCATCACCCAGAGACTCCCTACACTATGGAACATCCCAGTCCATGTGAGGCAGAGCCCCTCACAAACTCTGTTCAAGAGAAATCTTGACGAGTGGATGGGAGATCGTAGGTTTACCCCGGGAATCATCTCTGTATCACTGCTGGACAGAGGCACAGCAAACTAATGGGTATAGTATTCTCATCCTAAGGGGTGGTGAAAGCCACACACACTCTGGCTAGGCATATAAATGCCCTAGGGCAGATAGCCTAGTATGAACCTATGAACCTATGAACCTATGAACCTATTGGTTTTACCCACATAGAAATGAAAGCAAACTATGCAGTGAGCAACATAAACTACATTCTTGGTGCAGCAGTTGCTATTGCATCTAATGTCCCACAGGCGTCCAGTGTCGGGATGCCTGAAGTAGTGTGACTCATCTATATGGATACACTGAACACATTTCCCACACTTCTGAGTAGCTGTAAAGCTATCCATCTTGAACTGTCTATCACTATTGCTGGCATTAGCATGACATAAGATTTGCTTTAAATTCTTCATATTTCCTTAGACAAAGGTAGGTTGGTCCCCAACCAAATCCTTAACTTTATCATCAACTACTAGAATGTTCCAATTATCTGAAAAAGCTTTCTGCACTACATGCCTATTATGGCTAAATGGTATTATAATAGGAATAACTTCCTTGTTACTCCCTCGATTACCCCTCACTCTGCTGGATTCAGGTTCTTCTCTGGAAAAATATGGTTTAGCCCGAGTAGTCCTTAAACCATCAATACTATGATATGCCCTCGAGATTTCCTCAATTTTGTATCCACGCTGTTGGAAACCTTTCTCTAATACATGCAATTCCTGTTGAAAATGTGAATCGAGACATGATAGTCTCGAAGACCTCATGGCTTGTCCTTTAATGATGTTGGGGAATATCTTGGGGTTATGCATACTGTGGCGATGCAAATAAGCAGGCCTGTAACAGGGTTTCCGATATACCTTGGTAGAGAATGTATGACCAGACTTAAAGATGGTGGTGTCTAAAAAATGTATTTGGTCTACAGAATATTCCATGGTAAATTTTAAAAAAGAACCCAAGTTGTTCAGTTTGTCAAAAAACTCACATAGAGAACTATCACTACCTTTCCATAGAAAAAATAAATCATCTACAAATCTTCTATAGAAGAATATATGTGAGTTATGTGTAATATATATCTGTTCAAATGCAACCATCACAAGATTAGCGTAGCTATTGGCACAACTATTGCCCATCGCTACCCCTTTCTTTTGCCTATAACATACATCATTGAATATAAATACATTATTTTCCAGGACAATCTCCATGAGAAGACACAAAAGATCTACTTTCTTCTCATCTGCCTCCTTTTCTCCAAGCATGAGCTGTTTGATGTACCCAACTCCTGCATCATTAGGAATGCATGTAAAAAGGGATACAACATCCAGAGTCACAAGTAACATGTTGTCTATATCATTAAGTGTCTCAGTGAATGCAAACAAATCACGTAAAAAATGTTCAGTATCTCTGAGAACATATGTATAAGATTTTAAGACTTGCTTTAGCTCTATATCTAGATAAATAGAAATTGGCTCGGTCAACCATCCAGAGCCTGATACTATAGGTCTAAAGTCAGGTTGATATAAATTCTTATGTACTTTGGGTAATCCAGTGATCGTAGGTATGAGGGGAAATTCTACCAAAAAATATTTAAACAAATCATCCGGAATAAGATGCATGCATTTACATTCATATAGTGTAGAATGGATATTCTGTTGAAGAGAAAAAATCTGTTCCCTATCAATCATCTCATATGAAGAGTTGTCAAGCATTTGCTCCATTTTAGTAAGATAATATGCAGAATCTAGCACAACCACAGGCCCTCCCTTATCTGCAGGCCTTATAATTATACTATCATTTTGGCTTATGTCATGTAGTGCAAGTCTTTCAGACTTAGTTAAATTGTTGTGGTTAATGTTATTCATGAACATTTTATCTTTATGTATACTATTCTCCACCGCCTTAATGAAAGTATCTACATTTGGTGGTAAATGTGGCATAAAAGTACTGGTACAGCGTAAACTGCTGTTTGAATTAACATTAGTATTACTTTCTGAAAACATTAATTTCAAGGTAACATTACGGGTGAACATATGCAAAGATAGCATAGCTTGACTAATGTCCATGTTGGACGCTGGCACGAAAGTCATACCTTTATTTAACAAGTCAGTCTCAGCTGTGGATAGTTCATGCTGTGAAATGTTCAAAACTAACGTTCTGTGGTCCAAAACCTCTGTAGGGTTTGTTGTTGAGGAGGATGGGACATCTGGAAGGGCATGTCCTTCTTCTTGGCTCCCTTCACGTTGTCTAATTCTAAGGAACGTTTTCTTCCTGTTCTGATAGGAAAAGGTGCTTCTAAAAAAGTGTTGTGATTGTCTTGACCCATTTGTATTTTTCATCTCACTACACTCGACAAAGTTTCTGTATTACTTCTAATGCCGTTAGAATTTAAAAGAGGACAAGACTCAACCTCATTCGGTGTTGTATAAACCGATTTAGGAGCCTCCGGTGAAGCCAAACCTGATGCTGCCTCATGCAAATCTGTCTCTTCAGACCTGATGACACTATCACACTGGTTGCTATTTGAATCATCGTGATTGGTAGCTTCAGTTAGCATGGCTTGTTGTACACGAACAGGAACCGACGTGCCTATTGGATAATCCTTGGACATGGTAGAACTCTGAAATTCAGAGCCCGTAGCATGGAGAGGATTGTTCCTTCTATTGTATAAATTTGAGCCATGATTGCTGCTAATATTATTGGTATTATTATTGAAACGCTGTCCAGAATTGGCGTTACTGTGCCTTGGCCAAACAAAAACATTTTGTTTTGAGAAATCTCCAATGTCTCTTAGTAATTTTTTCTTTTTCTGTTCCATGAGTGTGCTTTCATACCTAAGAACTCTATCTATGAGTTCTTGCATGAAAAGGTCCATTCTATCTCGACCATCTAGGCTATTAAGTTTGTCTTGTGCTGCCATAATAGTATCACACAGTTCCCGTTCAATAGGCAGAAAATGCTGGATCAAAAGTCTAATGTATGATAAACTAGCTTGTAAATTGATTTTTTGCCACTCCAAAAGTAGAGTGGGATAAAGGTTGCCATAAGTGGGCATAGTCAATACTCTTAAGCCTCTCGGTACTACTTTGTTATTTAGACAGGCTTCCATGTGGAAGCGTTGGGCTTGTAAGCGTTTAAAACAATAGATGTTATTTTCAATTTCTTTTCTCAGTGTTCTTACCTCTTGCTCATTAGACCTTGGAGTTTGTACCCCTACACAGGTATCAGATTTATCAAGCGACATAAGAGGATTGACACTGTCCGTGAGAAGGTTCTTGAGCCTTCCCGACTGCAGGCTATTAGTTGCCCCTTGACTAGGGGAAGAATTGTGGTGTTCAAGTCCTTCCATGTATCCCAAGATGTATAATACTCAAAAAACCAAACACAAATCGCACCAAGCCCAAGAAGTGAATGAACAAATCCCAATGAGGAAGGCAAGACACAATGCTGTAGAAATGGCAATATAATCCAAAGGATAGGAAGTTGCAGCTCAAAAAGATCTTACATAAAATACTTTTATTATACAAAAAGTGAGCGCTTTCGCAATGTTATCCACACCGCTTCATCAGACAAAACTAAGCACAACTCTTAAGCTTATATAAGAGAGTTCAAAGCAAGTAAAACAATTATCCAATTAGCTACACAGGAAATAAGGATTTTAAAGGCATAATGCTTTAAAATGCAAGTCACTGTTGTTTCATTTAATAATGCTTGCATGCAATATATATTCATTAAATGTTCATGCATACAAGAAACATAAAATCATCATAAAAAATCAGTTTAAGAATATATAAACAGCTCCTGTATAACCTAAGATTATGAACTACACTGTGTAAATGTTAGTTGTGTAATCCCAGCATATCAAATAAAACTGAGTAAATTGCAAGTCCCTACAGCAACTGGAAAAGGGTGTGACTGGTAAACCAGCAAGCTCTTGGTTGCAAAATATGGCAAGTTGTTCCAGCGACACCATATGAATATAGAACTATGGAACGGATGTAAACCTAACTGAAGACCTAACAAGATCTAACAAGAAATCTAACAAGATAAGTAAATGTGAATGTATAAGAACACAGAACAACTAATAAAATAGTGATGGCAGTCACTGAAACAAAATATAATATCAAGTTATGTAGGCTTGTGTCTACACTGCCTAGAAGCAAGATGTGGCTTAATCGATACATGCTTATTCATAACCCTCCCCTATGGGATGCTAATCTAAATATCAAGTTCATTTCTGCCTCTTCTGTACAGTTAACTATGTTTCCCAAACGGATATTCTCATGTTCAACATGTAGAACCTGAAACTGGAAAGTATGTTCAGGTCCTTCATGAAGCATGTGCTTGGCCAGCGCACTATATTCCTGTCCACGTGTATAGCAATAGAAATGGTCCCTTATCCTCTCACGCAATGTTCTATTGGTTTTACCCACATAGAAATGAAAGCAAACTATGCAGTGAGCAACATAAACTACATTCTTGGTGCAGCAGTTGCTATTGCATCTAATGTCCCACAGGCGTCCAGTGTCGGGATGCCTGAAGTAGTGTGACTCATCTATATGGATACACTGAACACATTTCCCACACTTCTGAGTAGCTGTAAAGCTATCCATCTTGAACTGTCTATCACTATTGCTGGCATTAGCATGACATAAGATTTGCTTTAAATTCTTCATATTTCTGTAGACAAAGGTAGGTTGGTCCCCAACCAAATCCTTAACTTTATCATCAACTACTAGAATGTTCCAATTATCTGAAAAAGCTTTCTGCACTACATGTCTATTATGGCTAAATGGTATTATAATAGGAATAACTTCCTTGTTACTCCCTCGATTACCCCTCACTCTGCTGGATTCAATTTCTTCTCTGGAAAAATATGGTTTAGCCCGAGTAGTCCTTAAACCATCAATACTATGATATGCCCACAAGATTTCCTCAATTTTGTATCCCCGCTGTTGGAAACCTTTCTCTAATACATGCAATTCCTGTTGAAAATGTGAATCGAGACATGATAGTCTCGAAGACCTCATGGCTTGTCCTTTCATGATGTTGGGGAATATCTTGGGGTTATGCATACTGTGGCGATGCAAATAAGCAGGCCTGTAACAGGGTTTCCGATATACCTTGGTAGAGAATGTACGACCAGACTTAAAGATGGTGGTGTCTAAAAAATGTATTTGGTCTACAGAATATTCCATGGTAAATTTTAAAAAAGAACCCAAGTTGTTCAGTTTGTCAAAAAACTCACATAGAGAACTATCACTACCTTTCCATAGAAGAAATAAATCATCTACAAATCTTCTATAGAAGAATATATGTGAGTTATGTGTAATATAAATCTGTTCAAATGCAACCATCACAAGATTAGCGTAGCTATTGGCACAACTAGTACCGCCGTGGTATATATATAAATATTGGCACAACTATACTGTCGTGGTATATATATATATATATATATATATATATATATATATATATATATATATATATATATATATATATACGTGTGTGTGTATGTATGTGTGTGTGTGTGTGATATGTGTGTGTGTGTGTGTGTGTGTGTGTGTGTGTGTGTGTGTGTGTGTGTGTGTGTGTGTGTGTGTGTGTGTGTATATATATATATATATATATATATATATATATATATATATATATATATATATATATATATATATATATATATATATATATATATATATATATATATATATATATATATATATATATATATATATATATATATATATATATACACTGCAAAGACACACATTTGTAAACATCTTAGGTATGCAGGCAAACAGCAGCACACCTGATCTCTCTCTCTCTCTCCATACTGTGATTTCACAACGTTAGAAATAGTTTCATCTCTTTATGCCTTTTGTAGATTATATAGATCTTATGGTCCTCTACTGAAAATGTGGTCTACCAACCTGGACTATCTTGGCTAACAAATGTAAATAAACAATTATGTGTGTATGAGTATATGTGTGTGTGTATATATATATATATATATATGTGTGTGTGTGTGTGTGTGTGTTTGTGTGTGTGTGTGTGTGTGTGTGTGTGTGTGTGTGTGTGTGTGTGTGTGTGTGTGTTTCTTTGCATAATATGTGTGTGTGTGGGTGTGTGTGTGTGTGGTATACGTATATATATATATATATATACACACACACACACACACACACACACACTCATACACACACATAAACATATGTCATTTGAGAATATTAATATGATTTATATAGAAGTGTGACAGAAGGAGATACTGCTACAACTGTGTTATATGTTATGTACTGAGCTGAAATGCAACCACATCATGCCTTGCTGTATTAGAACAGAAATGTATATAAACTATTGTAATTGTGTAAATGTATATGTTTTAACAGTGGAAACTAGAACATAGAGGGTTAACTTGCAAATCTTCAAGAAAATAATTGAAATTAAATTGTTTCATGATTGTGCTATAAAAGTTATCTTTCAATTTCAGCCAACAGGAGACAGGATGTCTACACTACGGGACTCTCTGTATTGTTTCGTAAGTGCTTTATTGTTTTATGTCTTCTAGCAGTTGCAAACATCTGAAGACTATGTATTTTCACAGAGAGATGTTAAATGTGGGTAGTTTCTGACAATGGGGGTTTAGCTTGGGCACTAAAGTCAGGTGACAAAAAAGTGATGTCATCCAAACTAACCCAGCAGTAATATTTGATATTAATTTAAGAACACTCTGAGAGAGAAACAGGGCATTTTGTATTTGTTTTTGACCTGACAACATCCACTCTCCTGCACTTGTCTTGCTGTAAGTAAGTTTTTAGGGCATACTAGCTCTTTTTAGATTCAGATAGGAATACAATAAAATATAGCTTAGATGCTTTCTTTATTTATTTGAGACTATCCTGCAGTGTTGTTTTAAATATTTCCTGTGATTTTGAACTCTGATGAAACTGATTACTTACTGATTTTCATCTTGTTCTTTTATTATTTATTATTAAATATGTTTAAATCTTTCAATTGTGGCTGGTCTTTACTCAGTAGGATTGGACACACTTTGTCAAGGGTCTTAAAGTAGCTGATAAAGAATGGCTGGTGGCAGTCAGAACTACCTTATAGTTTGAGCAGAAGAGGGGATAGGTAGTAAACCTGTGCCAGCCTTTCCCTGGAGTGTGTGTGTGTGTGTGTGTGTGTGTGTGTGTGTGTGTGTGTGTGTGTGTGTGTGTGTGTGTGTGTGTGTGTGTGTGTGTGTGTGTGTGTGTGTGTGTGTGTGTGTGTGTGTGTGTGTGTGTGTGTGTGTGTGTGTGTGTGTGTGTGTCTGTGTGTGTGTGTGCTTATATATAAATCAAATCTCATAGAGTGTGTATATCAGCTACGTGGGCAGGGGCAAGAAGCACTGGTTGGACAGAGAGGGTACTGGAGATCTTGGTTTGACCACTCAGCAGAGATCTCAACCATATAGATGTGCCAGTGGGGAGTCTTATTGGGGATCTGGAGAAACAGGGAGAAACTGGTCTCAGATTGACTGCGATCTCTGTGTGCTCTTAAGGGAAATTGCACTTTACTGTGAGTGTACTTGTCATCCTCCCAGTGTGTACATTCCCCCACTGTTCCCAGTGGTGAGGATAGAGACTCCTTGATTACTGTGCTAGTGCAGAGGCATCACATATTAATTGGTGGCTGTGATGGGATATCCACATCACATATTAATTGGCTTGTAGTGGTGGGATAGCGACATCACATATTAATTGGCTTGTATTGGTGTGTATATTGAATTCCTGTGGCCTGTAAACAGTAGTCACTAAGCAAGGTGTTTGCACTGTCAATAAGCCAAATAATGAGCATTCAGAGTTTCATATCACAATTTTTTTGTTAGCTTACCTAGTCAGGAAGACCAGGCAAGCATGTCGGCAGAGAGTATGTCAAGCTGACAAGGAGCCAGCTGGTTGAGATGTGCCAGGCTAAAGGACTGGTACATACTAACCTGACTAAAGCAGAAATGATTGCAGCCTTGAGCACAGCTGCATCACAGACCATCAATCAGGAGGACAACCAGGCTGGCCTTGGAGATGTACAGCTCTCAGAAATGGACACTTCAACGTTTCCACAGAGGACTTAAAATTTATCTGGAGTTAAAGAGACTTTAACTGGAGGCCAACATTTGGAAATAGAAACAGCAGAGAGACTGTGGCATGAGAAACAAATGGAATTAGAAACATCAGAGAGACTGAGATGTCTGGAAGCTGAAGAGAATGAGAGGCAGGCGCAACATGAAAAGGAGATCATGACTCTTTGCTAGGTCATGGAGCTAATGGGAAAGTGAGTAACCAAACCCCAGAAACAACAAAAGTCATTACATTTCTTTCATATTTTACAGAAGAAGATGATTTTGATAGTTTCAGCCATATGTTTGAAAGGGTATGTAAACAGTATAAAGTTGATCAAGGGCATTGGGTGCAGTTCCTAGCCCCCTTACTCCATGGTAAAGCTGTAAATACTATTTTTAAATTGTCTTATACTGATTGCTTAATTTATAGATAGAAGCAAGGCAGATGAAAGTGTGTGTGAATATATTGCTGAACTAAGCACTTATTTTCATAGGTGGGTGAATGGGTGTCAGGTTATCACTTTTGAAGGGCTGGCAGACCTTTTGGTGAGGGAACAAGCCCTTAGCACTTTCCCTGAGGACATGAGAATCTGGTTAGCTGATAGGCAATGCAATACTGCAGATGAGTTGGGGAAGAAGGGAGACCTATACATAGCAAGCAGGACATCACTGCACATGAAAGGGATACCCAGTGCTCATGGGTCTAAGGGAAGCCATGGTGGGCAGCCTAGGCCACCCCAACAGAGTCTGCCAGTAGCAGGGGAAGCCACTAGTCCAGGTACTCATCCAGGACCAAGGGTTAAATGCTTTAAATGCAACCAGTGGGGCCATGTAGCACATAGACGTCCAGCAGTAAGTTGTCTCAAGACAACAAGGGTACCAAATTACCACAAGAGGTTATATCCTCTCTTTTTGGTGAAAAGAGGCCACTGCTAAGAGCGACACAGCCTCTGACCTAACCATTGTGAAGCCTGCAATGGTTAAAGAGGAGTACTACTTGCTTGGGCAGTCTACTCCAGTCAGAGCCTTAAGAGAAACCCCATTCCAAATATCTTTGGCTAGGGTTCACTTTGACTGGAGAGGTGGAAAAGGAAGCCAGCAAGTAGGTGTGTTTGAGGATATCCCTGCAGATGTCTTGATAGGGAATGATTTTGATAATGCAGTACCTTGTGTGCATGCAGTTACATGCAGTCAGGCTTGGAGACAAGCATGTGAGTCTGGTAGCCTGGGGGAGACCCAGATAGACTGCATACTTGCAGCTAGGACTGGTGAGGTGGTTACTTTAGGGAGAGAGCTACCCTGTAGCAGTGAGACTGAAGGTGAGCCACAGCTGCTTGTGGATACTGATGTTCCCTTGGATGCAGTGACTGCAAGGGCAGAGGTGAGTAGTAGTACCCAGGCTGACAGTGAGGCACCACTGTCAGAGAATACCCAACTTCATGTGGAAGGGAAGCTGGGAAGGGTTACAAAGAGAGAGTTGATACAGGCTCAGCTCTCAGACCCTAGATTACAAGGCCTGACGGAGGTAGCCAGTGATGCACCTGATTCTCAAGGGAAAGGGGAATCTGTATACTGGGACAAAGGGTTGCTGTATAGAGATTGAAGCACTGAGGGAGGGCTAGAGGGTGAGAAAATGCAGCAGTTGGTAGTGCCCAGAGCCTACCAACTAGTACTTCTAGCCATAGCCCATGATATTTCCTTTGCAGGTCATATGGGCATAAAGCAAAAGAGAAGTATTATACAGAACTTTTAATGGCCTGGGATTTCTAGAGATGTAACAGGGTACTGCAGGACCTGTGAGCAGTACCAAAAAGGTCGACAAGGCAGAAGACAAAGTGAAAGCTCCTTTGATGCCTTTGCCTGTGATTGAGTAACCATTTCAGTGGGTATCTATGGATATTGTGGGGCCTCTGAGTACCCCAAGTTCCACAGGGAAAAAGTATATCCTAGTGGTAGTAGATTATGTTACCAGATACCCTGAGCCAGTGGCTCTGTCCTCCATTGCGACAGAAAAGATAGCAAATGCTTTATTAGAGATTTTCAGCAGGGTTGGTTTACCAAAAGAAATGCTGACACACGGAGATGCCAATTTCATGACAGACCTGCTGGCTTGTCTGTGGAAGCACTGTGGGGTGAAGCACCTAAAGACCACCCCCTAACTTATGCAGACTAATGGTCTTGTTGAGAGGTTAAACTCTACAATCAAGTCCATGCTACTGGTTAAACTCTGCTGTCCCAGTATCCTCTATTAAAACATATACATTTAATTCAGTTACAATAACAACACATATAAGAGAGCCTACCTACTAAGGTATCTTAAACTAAACAAGGCTCAAGTCATTTTTCTCCAAGAGACACACTTTAAAATAAATGACACATTTATGTGAGATCCTAAAGAATATACAATACTTGCTCAATCTTCTTATAAAAACAAGCCCAGAAGAGTAACAATTCTATGGAAAAAGACTTTCTTAAATCCCCAAATCATTTACAAACATGTAGATAATGATGGACTCATGGCCTTAGTTATACTTAAGTTTAATAATAGAATTTGGACCCTGGTTAATTTATACTGGTACCTGGGTATGGGGGTTGGACTAGCTAAAAACACTTAGACTTTATTACTACTTCTAAAGGTAATATTATACTAGGAGGTGACTTCAATTGTATCACAGATATTACTAAAACTACCAATAGAAAGTATCCTAGACTATTGTCCTCAGCCAAACAGTTAAAAATGGACATAAATGTTTAAATTAAAAGATACTTTTAATGCTCTGGGACCAAATTCTTTACTATTCTCACACCAGGACTATAGACATGGTACCCAAACTAGAATAGATAAAATGTATATCTCACAAGATCTTTATTCTGAAATCTTGAATTTTTCAATACACCATTGTCCCTTTTCAGATCATAATTCCCTGTTGTTAACAATACACTTGGAATTTAATCAATTAGTTATCACTTCAAGGATTCCTTCATATATTACAAAAATTAAAGACTTTAAATCTTCTGAACTTCAGCTTTTCTTAGAGAAAATAATTATAAACCTGAAGCAAACACAGTTATGGTTTGGGATTCTCTTAAGGCCTAGCTATATAGTAAACCATTAGCTGGTACAAAAATAAATTTAAAGAATGGGACTCAGAGTTACAGCAACTCCAAAATTAAATATTATCTCGTAAATCAAATAAAAACTTAATTGCTATGGATAATAAATAGCAAATAAAAAATACAATGAAATATTATCCCATAAAGCTAATTTAATTATGGAAAATGAAATTAAATTCATATGCTACCTCTCCTAAGCATCTTCGTAACATATCTATGAAAGTTAAGATACAATCAAAAATTAATAACATTGATAGTATCTTTCATGAAGGGAAAAGGAAAAATGTCTCGGACATAGGGAACATTCTGGAGGCTTTTAATTATTATTATGCAGAGCATCATAAAGATAAAACAAGTACAAATGAATGTAAGAAGTTAGAGAATATTGTTCCCAACATAACAAGAATTCCTGATGAACTTAAGTTAGATCTACAAAAACCTATTTCTCAAAAGGAAATTATAGATGGGATTAAAGGAAGTAAGTCTAATAAAGCACCTGGAATAGATGGCTTAATTATTGAAATTTATAGATGTTCCCTTCTTCTATAATCTCTCTCCTACATAAAACCTTTCTTGAAGTTCAAACATTAGCAAATATTCCTCCTTCTTGGAGATAGTCTCTAATTTCCCCTATATTAAAGGAGAATAAGGACCCTAATCATTGCAACCCATATAGGTTCATAGGTTCATAGGTAGGTACTAGGCTATTGGCCCTAGGGCCTATACAAGCCTAGCCAAAAAGGTACCCTGGCTTTCGCCACCCAAGAAAATTATTTTCCTGTGCCGATGTCAAGCAGAACCACAGAAGTGATCCCCGGGATGAATTTCCTATTACCCATCCAATCATCAAGATTTTTCTTGAAGAGTGCTAATGAGGAGCTCTGTTTGACATAGGTAGTCTGTTACAGAGTATGGGAAGTCTCTGGGACAGGAATCTATCCCTCCAGCATGTTCTGTTTATTGTGGTGACAAGGTTTAGGTCCCTAGAGTGTGTAGCTCGGAGGGATTGGGATTTCTTTAAGTGGAGCATGTCCAACAGCTTTGGGTATGACATAGCTTTGTATGTTAGGCAGAGATCGCCTCTGAGTAGGCGATATGCGACAGAGTAAAGCTGAAGTTTTTTGAGATGGTCTGCGTAAGGCATCTGCTTGAGGCCAGTAATCTTCTTTGTGAGGTATTTTTGTGGCCTTTCCAGTTGTTGTAGATGTCTTGTGAGGTACATACCAAAAGGGGCGTTCTACTCTATAATGGGTCTAATGAGTGATGAGTAGAGGGGAACAATGACCTCTTTTTTTCTGGATGAGAAATCTTTTATGATGAGGTGTGCCATGTAGAAGGATTTCCTGACCACAGTGGCGATGTGATTATCAAAGGAGAGACTACTGTCCACCTTTGTCCCAAGGTCTCTTATCACACTTTCAGTGTTAAGTAGACTACCGCTTATGTGGTAGTTCATGGGTACAGAGTTTTTACCAAAGGGGATGACAATGCACTTTTTGGCATTGAGCTTGAGACCATGTCTTTGACACCAGTCATCTGTCTCAGTGAAGCCCTTTTGTAGGATGTCCACATCATTAGGAGTTTCAATTATGGCTCCTAGTTTGCAGTCATCTGCGAATTTAGTTAGCAAAAGACCTTCTGTGTTAGCCTGTACTTCAGAGAAGTAGATGCCAAACAGGAGAGGACTCGGGACTGAACCCTGTGGTACTCCACTTGTCACTGGTCTGAAGTCTGATTTGGAGTCTGCTACTTTCACGATGTGGGCTCTTTCAGTAAGCCAGATGGCAACCCATCTTGTGTCATAGGGATTTATACCTAGTTTAGTGAGTTTATCTATAATTCCAGAGTGGGATATAGACCGATTTCTTTGTTGAATAATGATTATAAACTATTTATGTCAATTATGGTCAACAGAATGAAAATACCCATATCTAAAATAATTAATGAAGACCAAACTGGTTTCATACATAACAGGCATACACAGGATAATATTAAAAGAGTATTAACTCTGATAGATTACCTCAATAGAGGAAACCATGAAGCATTGATAATATGTCTAAATATTCAAAAGGCCTTTGACTCCTTAAATTGGGCTTATTCATTTAAAGTCTAACAGTTATTTGATTTCCCCCCCCTTTTTATAACAACGATAAAGAAAATCTACGTAAATAATCTAGCATATGTCAAATTAGGTCCCTTTACTTCCAAAACAATTCAAATCACTAGCACTACTAGACAAGGATATCCCATCCCATCCCAGACATTTTCAATATATCTCTCAGCCAGGAAAACATGCCCAAATGCTTCAAGACCACTGACATTATCCCTCTGCCCAAGAAACCATCTCCAGCATCATTAAATTATTATCGGCCAATAGCACTTACCTCAGTAGTGATGAAGTGTTTCGAAAAAATGGTCAAGGATCACATAACATCCTGCCTACCTGCTACATTTGATCTTTTTCAATTTGCATACAGGCCAAATCATTCTACTGCAGATGCCATAGCCTTAACACTTCATCACATCTTGGACCACCTGGAAAACAAGGACTGTTATGTACGCATGTTGGTCATAGACTTCAGCTCTGCCTTCAATACAGTAATTCCACAACAACTGCTGTCAAAGCTGAGTAATCTAGGCATAGAAAACAAAATATGCAACTGGATCCCCGCCTTCCTGACTGAAAGGCCACAAATAGTTTGAGCTGGAAAACATCACTCAAACAGCATCACCCTAAACACCGGGGTCCCACAAGGTTGTGTACTCAGTCCACTTCTTTTCACAATTCTAACACATGATTGCACAGCTAAGCATCATTCAAACAGAATCATCAAATTTGCAGATGACACCACAGTAATCGGCCTTATCAAGAAGGAAGATGAGGGAGCCTACAGGGAGGAGGTGACCCAACTCGTTCATTGGTGCACTGACAACAACTTAGCACTAAATGCTGGGAAAACCAATGAAATCATCATCGATTTTAGGAAGGTAAATAAGCCACACACCCCTATCATCATCAATGGTGCCCCAGTGTATTGTTAATAGCACCACATTCCTAGGGATACATATCTTGCAAGATCTCAGTTGGGCTAAAACGGCTTTCTACCTTATAGAGAGAGCCCAACAATGTCTACACTTCCTTAGAAGACTTCATAGAGCTAGTCTCCCCCACAGGTCCTACTTACCTTCTACAGAAGCACAATTGAGAGCATACTGACAAACAACATCATTGTCTAGTATGGAAATTGCTATCAAGCCAATTGGAAAGCACTGGATAAGATCATTAAACAATCCACAAAAATCATTGGCTCCAACCTTCAGTCCCTACAGGACATATACTCAAACAGATGCTATGGCAGAGTCGGAAAACTACTGAGAGATATACATCATCTGGCCTATGGACTGTTCAGACTCCTGCCAACAAGGAAGCGCTACAGAAGCATTAGATGAGGACATCCAGATTCCATAACAGCTTCTTCCCACGTGCTATCAGACTACTGAACAACAAACCCATAGCCTAACCTGCTAAATGGGTAAACAAACATTATTTATGTGCAATATGTCATTATCTACATAGCTCACTTTGCACTTTATATTTTATTGTTTATTTTTAGTATCTTATTTTTGATTTCTATTTCAGTATTTTTAAATTATTATTAATCTTCCTTCTATAAACTATAATTCTTATGGTACGAGCCCGAGTATCGAAATTTCTTGCAGTGACATGCAATCTTTCCTCTGTGTTGATCTGTATGACAATAAAGTTTGACTTTGACTTTGATGTCCCCTATCCTATTTGCTCTAGCCATAGAAATACTTGCCATTTTTATACGTAATAACCCAAAGATAAGCGGTATAAATATATATGGCCAATATATTTCTAAAATAATGATGTTTGCTGATGATGTCTTACTTACCTTACCCAACTCTAAGGAAGTGTTAGGTGAAGTGGATATAGTAATATCTAATTTCCAAAAAAATCTCAGGACTCTCCTTCAACAAATCTAAATCAAACTACTTATTATTAAATAAAAAAGAAAATATAGGTTCCAGTTAATCATATTATAGGAAACCAAGTTTCAACTCTAGACTATTTAGGAATAGTCCTAGGTAAGAATATAGAGGAAATCTTACAGCTTAACTATGCTAAAGCCATACCCCGGGATTCATGAAGCTCGGCGCAAGGCCGGTGTAAGGCTTGCGCCGGCAGTGCAGTGTATAATCGGTGTAGTAGCTCCACATGCATAGTAATGAGTGCGCGCCGCAACCACAGACACGTGCAGAGGGCACATGCGCGAGCCCAAGTAAGATGCGCTCGTAGGCGTGGCCAAGCCGGCAGGCGATGAGCAACCTAAAGTGCTGACTGTCACAGGCCGGCTGCAATAGTAACCGCACCAGCTAGGGTCGGTGGATAATGAAACGTACGCAGAGTATGCAACATAGTACCCGTGCACACAAAATGGAGAACCAAACATTAACCCACGAAGTCCAAATTGTACCCGTCCAAGGAACAAAGGATACGCGTAATACCGTGTCTGTCACGCAATGCACTGTCAGTGGGCATACCCAGTGAAGGTGTACCGCAGCATGTCAGCGCGCCGCACCTACACACAAGTAGCCACATGGGCATGGTCACCAGCAGTAGTGAGAGTACACAGCCGGGCAGCCGTGTCGATATAACAACCAGAAGGAAACCAGATACCCTAAACACAGACAAACATGTGCATAGCAACATGTACTACACCCAACAACGTGCCCATCGCATACACATAGGACGGCGTATGCCTAAGCGTAATATCCAGAAGCAGAACCCATGCATGCAAATGTAATACACAACAGCCCCGTCATAGCACGTAACCCGCACCCATGTACGACCGTGCACCCAACCCAGCTAGCAGCCTTGCGCAGCTGCACACCTACACACAATGGGTATACCTGAAATGTAGTAAGAAGTATTGTCCTAGGCAGTGCCACGTGGGCAAATATGTACCCCACATGTCAACATCCCACCTCAGGTACTGATATCCAAATGGCTGCATGTGAATGTGTCGGCAGAATGTGTGGAGTACACAGCCGGGACACCATCTGGTCCCATGGATACTGTGTTCACTGCCTTGGAGAGAGCATGTCCCACCTGTGCATTACAGAAGTTTCGGCGGCCACAATCCTCTGGTACAGACATCTCTCCATGTGGGGGGGAGGGGGGGATGTTTGCACCAAACCTGTCAGCCAGTATGTTGGCAATGTGTGTAGGTTCAGTAAACTTCACATCAATTTGAACCCAGTCCGAGCATATCTGGGAGTGTCCTCCCAGGTGTCCAACATAGCTAAAGAAGGCCGTATGATTGTCTGTCGAGTCCTTGGTGATATATCTGTCGGATTTGCCCTGGATGATGTCATGAGAGCTTGTAGTTCTTCACATATAATGAGCAAGGGTGTCATACCCTACAAGGATTCTGCTCTGTCTTGTAGTAGCTACCTCCTTTCATTGCAGAGCTTGTGTATGGCTGGGGTACACCAGACTGGATGCTTGGCATTGGTACAAAGAGTCACAGTTGTGTAAGGGATTGCCTGATCCATGCAGTCCTGTAGGTGCTGGTAGAAGGCATATGTAAGTGATTCAGTGGCTTGAGTAATGTTTACCACTGGCTCAGGGGCCTTAAAGGAGACCACACTAGTGTTTAGAAGTGTGAAGTCAGCTTTTGAGAAAGCCATATGTATGGTAACCGGCACCACCCTCAGCATTGTATGCCAATAGCAGAAGCTATTGTATGTTGTCCAAACACACGTGTCCGTACACATGGAACATCATAGCAATAAACCACGCCTGGATGTGGGTGATGCTAGACATACCCACGGCAGACATGGTGCATTCCCGAGTCCGACGCCCGAGGGACCACACACATAGCCGGCCTTAGGCATAGGCCAAGTAGGCAGCTGCCTAGGGCGACGCTCTGCTAGGGGCACCTTACCAGCCTTTATTCGGTGTAGGTAGACCAGGATGGGGGTAGCGGGTGATGTGGTGGGGGCAACATGGAGTCCTTCTGCCTAGGGCACCACCTGACCTAAGGCCACACCTACAGTACCCACACCCAGACGCGGGTCATTGCTAGTATGCTATATCATCTATGGAAAGAAACCATATATTCCCAGACATAATGGCACAGCATAATGCCTGTCCGCCGCCCAAAGAAGACATACGGCACCCGCGGCGGTGCGGACGTACTGCGCGAGATGTCCGTAACCAATGTCGACACTGTCACGCTATGTGAAATAATGTCAACATAGTGATTCAATACTAAACAGCGACGGACAGCCCGATGTCCCCGTTGCTGAGCTGTACAACCTATTCCGCCATGTTAAATGTGTGTAGCAGAGCGGGACTGCCCCAAACTAAGCAACGGACATGTCCGTGGCTCGGTGGAAGCCGTCACGCAATGTTAAACCCATGTAATATAGTGATACAGGTTATAAATACCGAAGTTTAGTAATGGAAATAGGTCCGTTCGACCAGACCGTGTGCAATTACTATAACAAGATCTACAACGGGCACGCCGGCCAATCAGCGCACACGGTTAGGAATAATGGGGGGGGGTATGGTATCATAGACATGGACAAACCGTGCCCATGTGACTCGTCTGACATTCGTACATGGTCAAGGCAGTTCTGTACACTAGGCGGACAAGACCAAACCCAAAGCACCACAGGAACACCCTGACAATCGAAGGCCTGTATGCGTAGGGGATATAAGCCCCTGTGATCTGAATATCCCTGCGGTCACGACATATGCATCCTGGGCCATGAGCGGGAGGGAATGAGGAATGTTTTACATGTAGTACCGCACCTTTCCCAGCAGGCGAATGGATGCCTGTGACGTACGTGAGTGCGGGGGGGGGTATGTAAATTTAGCTAAGTACCATGGGTATGCATGTAAATGAGACCGAACAGCTAACGTGTAGTGGTCACAGTAACCGGCAAACGTGAATGCAGTCCCGTTTGAATTACGACTATAGAACATATAAATGTGCACGTTTACGTAATGCGTCCATGCCGCAAAGACTGTTACATGTGTAAAGGTGAAACTGCGTTCCGCACACGTCCGTCAACCGGATCAGAGATATGTTACCGGAACAGTCACAACTAACACAGGCCACGTAACCACACAGACCCAGTAAACATATGTAACCAGAATACGGATATGCATGTGCGCCTGCGCGTAACCCACAATTAGGAAATGCAAGTGCGCGTGTACGTGTGTGATCCGCTCACAGCAGGGAATGTTAAGGCCGTGTCCTCCACGTCAATCATACATGTCTCAAAACTGTCAGCCCCTGAAAGTATGGAATCGGGCAATGCCATGTAAAGTACCGTTAGGAATAGTGAGAAACACACGCTATGTGATAAGACAAACATAGAATGTGGATAGAATAACGTGTGCGTTAGTAGTATGGATAGACGACGGTTATGCATCTGTAACTCGACCCACCTGTCAGAAGGTGCACCCGTAAGAAAAGTGTTCAGTGGGCTCACACTTGTTGACCGGGCTAGGCTAGCTGGATATATGTCCAGTGTCAGCAGAGGCCCGTGGAGAAATGCTCCACACACAATAATAGCACAACATACCAAAGTACTCATATATGTACCAAAGAAGAACAACAATAGAAAGTGTCCTGAAAGGACTGGTTACACACAGATCACAGATGACAGAGAAATATATGGCCAGTGGAAGCACGTCACAATTATGGGATCATGTCCCTATAGAAGCAAGAAGGTCTCACATGACACGCCAGCGAATTGCCAGATAGACACAGGTCAATGTAACACACAGCAACATTAAGGGCCAACCAGCCGTACACCATGCCCGAACCTGTACAGTGGAAAGGTATGGCATGGTAATTGATGTGTGTACACAGGTAATCCACAGACAGTAACAAAGCAAGGTATGAAACGAGGGGTTCACATGTATATATCTACACACAGCAGTCCGACGGCCCGTATATATGACGATGGACATAGATTTGTCACCTGAAAACAAGATGTGAACAACTACAGTTTAGTCCATATCATATTGATATAGTAATAATACAGTCATATCCATATTTAACATTGTGACCCTTATTTACATTCATATTTATACAAAATATGCATGTAATTGTACTTATTTATTCCATGATTTGGAATCTTAATGCAACAATTATACACATTGATAAACAAAAGCATTACCAACACACTACATTCTAAGGTTTACTCACAACAATTATCAACTATGTTTCAATATACTGATGGTATTGACCAATATTGTATTTATATTAACACATCGTTGTTGTATCATTGTTTCCATTCAGTAATGTATGCAACACTGAGTTCTAATGTCACTTTATCATCAAGACTTGGAGCACGGTCCACTGAACTATGAGCAAGTCTATTAATTAGTTGACATTAAACTGACTCAGAAGGAAGTATATAAGGGACGACTATCTAATGTATCTCATACTCCGACGTTGCCCCATGTTAGTGGGTGAAAGAGCTCAGTATCCTATGACTGTGGAGTGTATCATTTCTGTCATCGTCTGTCTTGGCATGGTTTATGTTCAAGAATGTATTTTATGAAGATGACCAGGACTCAGGGTCTGCTGTATTCCCGTTTACTGGAACATGGATATAGATAGGCCAAGTAATACATAATATGGGTAAGAAGAAAGGAACAGTTTACCAAGAAAAAACTAGGAAAAGGACCCACCAGGTCCTAAACCGAGAGCACCAAGCAAACACAATGTAGTGCTACGAAAACCAAGTGTTTCAAAAATGAACCCAAATGGTGTAAATCCAAAGATGCAAGTTAGCAACTGCTTTAAATAATCCTCAGAAGTCCCAATAGGAAAGATGCGCCACTTTATTGTCAAAATAACACCACCAAAACAAGTAGATCACGAGCGCTGTCGCCCGGTCTTACCGGGCTTTTTCAGGTGTAATTAGCTAAACCAATAAACCTGTGGAACACATACTAATGGCACACCAACAACGTCAACTAGGAAGGTCATAGGATGGTTAAACTATGGCATTCCCACTTATAAAGAACATCCTTCAATGAATTAATAGGATCTACATGTTTTGGTGGTGTTATTTTGACAATACAGTGGCGGATATTTCCTATTGGGACTTCTGAGGATTATTTAAACCAGCTGCTAACCTGTATCATTGGATTTACACCATTTGGGTTCATTTTAGAAAAACCTGGTTTTCGTATCACTACATAATATGGGTAGTCAAACAGACATCCGCGATTGGGGAACATACAGCAGCAGTCAAAACCACTGGCCAGATGGACACAGTCCAACAAGTTCTACACTTTACATATGCACATTGGTGTCCATTGTAGGACCCCAAAAATTGATCCGTATGCAATATCTACCAGCTGCGATCGATCGACCCAGAAGAAGTGACAGCCGTGACTACGGCACAGCTAGACATATGCACCACCAGCGTGTTTAAGGTTGATGACAAGTGTCCATGAAATGCAGGACATATGAACAGAAATCCCCAGATTGTCGAGTCCATAGAAGTGCGTCCACATCCCAGTCCCGCACACATGAAGGATGTGTAATGGGTACCGTCGAGGGTTGCAGCCATGGGCTCCTGGGTATGCAGAAATGGGGCTCGGTGTTGTTTGGCAGATAATCCGTTGTCCCACCCCGTGGGAGGGATGTGGGTATAGCACTTGCCTTACTCCCCACTAATAATGCAAAGCATCCACCGGATAATGCTAAATGCAGGTGTGAAATGTGTACAGCCCTATACCAGTGTCCAGTAGGCAATTCCCATGGATGGACAAGCGTACGACCAAGATGGCACCCATAACTGGAAACCTGGTGGAATTACACAGCTGCAGTAAGGCATAACACAGGAAATACAGATAGGGACTACAGTAGACACTCCCCATACAAAGTCAGACCGCCGTAATACCGCGCACACAGCACTCAATCTGCCAGCAACAAAATGGGGATCACTCGCTTCCATACTGCGGAACAAATGGGCGACCTGTGGAACACATACTAATGGCACACCAACAACGTCAACTAGGAAGGTCATAGGATGGTTAACCTATGGCGTTCCCACTTATAAAGAACATCCTTCAATGAATTAATAGGATCTACATGTTTTGGTGGTGTTATTTTGACAATACAGTGGCGGATATTTCCTATTGGGACTTCTGAGGATTATTTAAACCAGTTGCTAACCTGCATCATTGGATTTACACCATTTGGGTTCATTTTAGAAAAACCTGGTTTTCGTAGCACTACATAATATGGGTAGTCAAACAGACATCCGTGATTGGGGAACATACAGCAGCAGTCAAAACCACTGGCCAGATGGACACAGTCCAACAAGTTCTACACTTTACATATGCACATTGGTGTCCATTGTAGGACCTCAAAAATTGATCCGTACGCAATATCTACCAGATGCGATCGATCGACCCAGAAGAAGTGACAGCCATGACTATGGCACAGCTAGACATATGCACCACCAGCGTGTTTAAGGTTGATGACAAGTGTCCATGAAATGCAGGACATATGAACAGAAATCCCCAGATTGTCGAGTCCATAGAAGTGCGTCCACATCCCAGTCCCGCACACATGAAGGATGTGTAATGGGTACCGTCGAGGGTTGCAGCCATGGGCTCCTGGGTATGCAAAAATGGGGCTCGGTGTTGTTTGGCAGATAATCCGTTGTCCCGCCCCGTGGGAGGGATGTGGGTATAGCACATGCCTTACTCCCCACTAATAATGCAAAGCATCCACCGGATAATGCTAAATGCAGTTGTGAAATGTGTACAGCCCTATACCAGTGTCCAGTAGGCAATTCCCATGGATGGACAAGCTTACGACCAAGATGGCACACATAACTGGAAACCTGGTGGAATTACACAGCTGCAGTAAAGCATAACACAGGAAATACAGATAGGGACTACAGTAGACACTCCCCATACAAAGTCAGACCGCCGTGCGAATACCGGCGTACACAGCACTCAATCTGCCAGCAACAAAATGGGGATCACTCGCTTTCATACTGTGGAACAAATGGGCGACCTGTGGAACACATACTAATGGCACACCAACAATGTCAACTAGGAAGGTCATAGGATGGTTAAACTATGGCGTTCCCACTTATAAAGAACATCCTTCAATGAATTAATAGGATCTACATGTTTTGGTGGTGTTATTTTTGACAATACAGTGGCAGATATTTCCTATTGGGACTTCTGAGGATTATTTAAACCAGTTGCTAACCTGCATCATTGGATTTACACCATTTGGGTTCATTTTAGAAAAACCTGGTTTTCGTAGCACTACAAAATATGGGTAGTCAAACAGACATCCGCAATTGGGGAACATACAGCAGCAGTCAAAACCACTGGCCAGATGGACACAGTCCAACAAGTTCTACACTTTACATATGCACATTGGTGTCCATTGTAGGACCCCAAAAATTGATCTGTACGCAATATCTACCAGCTGCGATCGATCGACCCAGAAGAAGTGACAGCCGTGACTACGGCACAGCTAGACATATGCACCACCAGCGTGTGTAAGGTTGATGACAAGTGTCCATGAAATGCAGGACATATGAACAGAAATCCCCAGATTGTTGAGTCCATAGAAGTGTGTCCACATCCCAGTCCCGCACACATGAAGGATGTGTAATGGGTACCGTCGAGGGTTGCAGCCATGGGCTCCTGGGTATGCAGAAATTGGGCTCGGTGTTGTTTGGCAGATAATCCATTGTCCCGCCCCGTGGGAGGGATGTGGGTATAGCACATGCCTTACTCCCCACTAATAATGCAAAGCATCCACCGGATAATGCTAAATGCAGGTGTGAAATGTGTACAGCCCTATACCAGTGTCCAGTAGGCAATTCCCATGGATGGACAAGCGTACGACCAAGATGGCACCCATAACTGGAAACCTGGTGGAATTACACAGCTGCAGTAAGGCATAACACAGGAAATACAGATAGGGACTACAGTAGACACTCCCCATACAAAGTCAGACCGCCGTGCGAATACCGGCATACAGCACTCAATCTGCCAGCAACAAAATGGGGATCACTCGCCCATACTGCGGAACAAATGGGCGACCTGTGGAACACATACTAATGGCACACTAACAACTTCAACTAGGAAGGTCATAGGATGGTTAAACTATGGCGTTCCCACTTATAAAGAACATCCTTCAATGAATTAATAGGATTAATGTCAATTGACCATGGAATACACCTAATCAACATCAAAGAACCGCTGGCACCTTATGGCACACAATCCAAAACACACATAGGTAGATGAAACAGTCAACGTAGAAATTGTCCAGGACAGTGCCCAAATGGTATACAAAGGTTCCTTCATAGACAAGTAAGCGCTTTCACCCGTAGGCTCCGTCAGACTTACACATAACATAAAAGCATCCAGGCTTTAAATATCCCTCCTTACACTTTCATTGGCCAATTTCTCAGCAAACAATGAACAATTAACCACAGCATATAAAGCACAGACGCAATGTTAACTACACACACATATATTAACATCTCCAAAAACATTCTATTAAAACATGTATTATATGACATTGTACTATGCCTTATACTCATCAATCAAAGATCTAACAATATATATAGAAGATATGTATATCATATCAATGTAATACAGTGGTAAACAACTGAAAGAGTGGACTAATGTGTGTTAACTGTATATCTGTACCTAAACTACATTCCTGTTACTTGGGTTTAAGCCACCTGCTTCTCAAAAGAGGCTTAATCAGTGTTTCATCATTCAGCCCTGGTGTGTGGTCAACTCTCCACCTAATAATCCATCTCAATCCGCATTCTAAAGCATAGTTGATGAGGTCCCCTCTGGTATTATAACCTAGCCTTTGTAAAACACTGAATGTAAACGTATGCCTTGTGATGTGCTCATAGCCGGCCGTAGGCATACGCCAATCCTGCGGCTGCATGGCCGCACTAGTAGGGCCACCTGTCTAGTAGGTATGTCATGTAGGTACACCAGGATGGGGGCACCATGTGTTGTGGTGGTGGGCTTATGGAGCCCTATAGCCTAGGGCAGCGGTCGATCTAAGGCCGCTGCCGTAGGAGGGGTAGTACGGTCTGCAGGTATGTGCTGAAGTGCACATGAAACAGCGGTCTACAAGGATTACCCATAGTGGCGACACCTGCACAGACGGCTATAGTGGGACACACACACGACCATGCATACAGCACAGATAGACATACACACACCATAAACAGGCAATTAAACACAAGGTTTATGGCGTGTACGGGTACAGTGTCAGTACAGCAAGGATAGCTGTCTGCCACAATATCCAGCAGATGTCTCTAGGGCGTCCTGGAATACGGACGTTGCATGGACAATGAGTGGATATGCATCGTACCACAGTTCTATGTGTCAGCCGTGCAAATATGCGATACATGGGACAGACAGCTGTCCATGCAAGAGCAGCGCTATGGGCACAGCATAGGTATGTATATATACAACGAGAGAGATACAGACGGACACATGTGGCAAGGCCGTGAGTGTAACGTACACAGCACCACCCCACCACACCACAGCAGGGTGCACGTGGAGAACACGCTACGGAGGTCGCCAACCACAGCAGGCACACAGGCAGTCCACAAGCTGCGTCTCACCATCCACAAACACAGGGATGGCGGCAGGATATAAGTGTTCTGCGGAAACTCTAAAGCCATACCCAATGAACTCATGTGGCTGGGAGCATAGACACACACACACAGCTGGCAGGCATGGTGATTGACCACACCCCCACATACCCAACCGCACAACAGTATGACACAGCTATGGGATGCGCTACGTGGACCACTGAACACAGCACCTTCAGAGGCACACGTCCAGGTGGGTGACAACATCTGTAAAGGAATAGCCACCGATAGCCAAGGTATGTGTTGCCAAGCGTCTAAAATAACTACACTCTACTAGGGCAGCTGTGAACACACACACCCCACACACACACGGGGAAGGGCCGGGAGTCGAACCTACACCTACTTACATGAACACACAACAGCATGATGAATTTACAGAACACGCTACCGACATTACTGAGCACAGCGCTGTCAGAGGCATACTTCTAGGTGGGTGACATCATCCGTAAGGGAATAGCTGGCAATAGCCAAGGTATGTGTTGCGAAGCGTCTAAAAGCATGTCCATCCGCAGAGGCAGCTGGAAACACACACACACACACACACCTCACACACACATGGGGAAGGGCCGGGAGTCGAACCTATGCCTACTTACATGAACACACTACAGCATGATGAACATACAGAACGCGCTACCGAGATTACTGAGCACTGCGCTGTCAAAGGCATACTTCTAGGCGGGTGACATAATCCGTAAGGGAATAGCTGACAATAGCCAAGGTATGTGTTGCGAAGCGTCTAAAAGCATGTTCATCTGCAGAGGCAGCTGGAAACACCCCCCCCCACACACACACACACACACACCTCACACACACACGGGGAAGGTCCGGGAGTCGAACCTACGCCTACCTACATGAACTTACTATAGCATGATGCATTTACAGAATGCGCTACCGAGATTACTGAGCACAGCACTGTCAGAGGCATACTTCTAGGTGGGTGACATCATCCGTAAGGGAATAGCTGGCAATAGCCAAGGTATGTGTTGCGAAGCGTCTAAAAGCATGTCCATCCGCAGAGGCAGCTGGAAACACACACACACACGCACACCTCACACACACACGGGGAAGGGCCGGGAGTCGAACCTACGCCTACCTACATGAACACACTACAGCATGATGAACATACAGAACGCGCTACCGAGATTACTGAGCACAGTGCTGTCAGAGGCATACTTCTAGGCGGGTGACATCATCCGTAAGGGAATAGCTGACAATAGCCAAGGTATGTGTTGCGAAGCATCTAAAAGCATGTTCATCTGCAGAGGCAGCTGGAAACACCCCCCCCCCCACACACACACACACACACCTCACACAAACACGGGGAAGGTCCGGGAGTCGAACCTACGCCTACCTACATGAACTTACTATAGCATGATGCATTTACAGAATGCGCTACCGAGATTACTGAGCACAGCGCTGTCAGAGGCATACTTCTAGGTGGGTGACATCATCCGTAAGGGAATAGCTGGCAATAGCCAAGGTATGTGTTGCGAAGCGTCTAAAAGCATGTCCATCCGCAGAGGCAGCTGGAAACACACACACACACACACACACACACACGGAAGGGCCGGGAGTCGAACCTACGCCTACCTACATGAACACACTACAGCATGATGAACATACAGAACGCGCTACCGAGATTACTGAGCACAGTGCTGTCAGAGGCATACTTCTAGGCGGGTGACATCATCCGTAAGGGAATAGCTGACAATAGCCAAGGTATGTGTTGTGAAGCGTCTAAAGCATGTTCATCTGCAGAGGCAGCTGGAAACACCCCCCCCCCCCACACACACACACACACACACACACACACACACACACACACACACACTTCACACACACACGGGAAAGGGCCGGGAGTTGAACCTACGCCTACCTACAAGAACTCACTACAGCATGATGCATTTACAGAACGCGCCACCGAGATTACTGGGCACAGCGCTGTCAGAGGCATACTTCTAGGTGGGTGACATCATCCATAAGGGAATAGCTGGCAATAGCCAAGGTATGTGTTGCGAAGTGTCTAAAAGCATGTCCATCTGCAGAGGCAGCTGGAAACACACACACACACACACACACACACACACACACACACACACACACACACACACACACACAGGGAAGGGCCGGGAGTCGAACCTACGCCAACCTACATGAACACACTACAGCATGATGCATTTACAGAACGCGCTACCGAGATTACTGAGCACAGCACTGTCAGGAGGCATACCCCTAGGTGGGTGATATCATCTGCAGAAGCAAGGCAGCCAATAGGGAATGAAGACAGAGTGCGCAGTCACACAGCATGTTACCATCCCAAGGTGGGCGTACAGTAACACGGTAGTGCTGCAGTCGGGAATACCAACTAACTACGGAGCAGTACATCACGACATGGATACGGGATGCACCACATACAGTATACCCTATGAGAGGGCATCCGGCGTGCAGGATGTAGGCAGCCATTGTGGCATAACAACCACATATGACTCACCTGGATGGTCACCATGGCTATGCAGGATGTCATTGGCCATGGGGACAAATGGGCAGGTGGCCCGGGGCGGGGAAATTCCCCTGGGGGGGAAACCATGGGGTTCAAAGAGTCCTTCACTGTACTGGTGTCCATTAACTGCACGGGCAGCTCAACACTTGAAACTGAAAGGGAGAATGTACCTGGGAAACAACAGAATTTGGCCCCGGGTTTTAAAAACCAACCCCCATGCCCAGGCGGGGGTTAAAAAACTGCACGGGGGGAAAAGGGCGCACGGGGGACTGTACTGGTATCTAACCCGTGTTACGGGTGTCAAAACAAACGCCAGTGCGAAGAACAAGGGGGGAAACAGGGGGCGTGTGGACCGTCGGGGTGCCACCCCCCAAACCCCCGGCCCTGCCAACGGGATTGCGGCAGGCCCGGGGGGAACAGGGGGCGGGTGTGACTTTTTTCCCCCCCCCCGGGGGGCCCCCAAAATTGGGGAAATGCAAATAAAGGGGTATGGGACAAATGTACCCGGGGCCCCCAAAAAAAACCCCCCATGCCACAGGGGTCTTGGGAAACAGGATGACCGGGTTCCCCCCCGGGGGGTGCGTTGCCAACCCCATGCACGGGTGCCCAAAATGTCCACAGTGCAAAAAGGGGTGAAATCTGGGAGGCAGAATGGGACCCGGGGGGACCCCAAAAGCAAACCCCTGCCAAGGGGGGAAAACGGGCCCCCAAAGGAACGGGGGTGTCACTGTTGTGCCCCACCCCTGCACGGGCAGCTCAACACTTGAATTCAAGGCAGAATGAAAACCTGGGGGGAAAACAGGGGCAGAAAGTGGACGTTTCCCCCCCCCAAACACAACCCCCAGAACCCTGGGGGAAACACTGCACCGGGGCACGGGGTGCATTAATTCCCAGTGACGGGCCGACAGAAACCACAGGGAACAGCATCCTGGGGTCATGGGGGGGGAAAGTGGGTTTTTCCCCCAAAACCCCACCCGGGGCCTTACAGATGTGCTACCCATCCCGGCCCCGGGTGCACACACCCCGGGGCCCCCCCAAAACCGGGGGGTACCAAAAAGTAAAAACATCAGGGGGGCTGAAAATGTACAATGCGTGAACATGTACTCCTGCCAGCCCCTGGCGGTGCAGCAATGCCTCACCAGCCAATGGCTATGCCCGCATGGGCTGCCCCAAGTGTACTCAAGCCCAAGGTGGATGTACCCCAACCCGGGTTGGGGCCTGTCCCCACTCCCCGGGTGCTGTAACACATCTCGCTGCCAATGCTGGGTTGCAAATTTACCTGGCTTTTCATGGGCCAAGGGCACATGGCCTGTATTTCCACTCATAAAAGGAAGTTTAAAAACAGGGGGCGGACACATGCGTGGATACCCAAGGGTGGGGGTTTTTCTGGGCAAACCCCCGTAATTTGCCTTTCACTGTTTTAAACCTCCCGTCCCTGTTTCCCTGTTGACAATGTCCGTGTGTAAACCCCAAAAGGGTACTGGACACTGGGGGGGCCCTCTTCCGGTGTCCCTAAAACTTTCAACCCCCCCCCTGATCCCCCTGGGGGCCACTTGGGGGCATGTGCAAGGGGGTTTTGGACCCAGTGTTTCACCCGCCACATGGTGTGAGGTGCGGCATGTGACACACCATCCCCCCCCCCACTGCAGTCCCTTTTGGGCCATTGCAAACCCTTGGGATGTTCAACCCTTTTGCCTGGACCCCCCCATTTGGCACAGGCCCGTAAGTGGAAGGGGCCTTCCGTGAATGCTACCCTATACGGGGTGGTTTTCCCCCTGGTTTAAGTGTCCCTTATCCAAGTCGGGGGGTTTTCCCTAAACCTTAAAACCCTGGTAAATTGTACCCACCCCTGGGATTTGGTGGTGCTACAGCAAATGCATCCCCGGCATGTGGGTCAACCTTCTGTTTGGGTGATTCTCTCCTGTTAGGGGTTTTGAGAAAGGTTTTACTACATGACAACATAATCCAAAGGGCTGCTTTACAGCCCGCAAGCCAACCGGAGAGGCCCCCTTTCAAACCACCCCGTGCACGGGGGATTTCATGCTACCCCAAAACATGCCCCCCTAACAATGGGGTGTTAAAAGGATGCACGCCACAATTTTTTCCCGGACAGCATCCACTCTGCCACCACACCCCAGCAAGGGCCCCCTGGGCCCCCAAAGCCCCGCAAAGTCACCAAACCGACTGGCAGATGATTAGTTCCCGCCCGAGCCTTTGGACCCCCAAGGGGGCTAATTTTGGGCATGTACAGTAGGTCAAGTTCACTTTCGGCTCCTCCCCGGGGTTTTTAAAAAACCCTTTTCCCCCCCGATGTGTTCCACACAAAAACCCGACCTGCCCCCAAACCCATAGGGAAAGATACTTGGGTTACCTGGGCCCGCCCCTTGTCCCCTTTATATCCTTTTGCCGTTTCAAGCAAAACTTGTTTCCCGGCATGTGAAGGGTGTTTGGCCCTCCCAAGGGGCTGGGCACCCGGGATGTTTAACCTCTACCACAAACCGAACGAAATAATACTGTCAGTGCAAATTTTGCCAAAAGGGGGGGGCTCCTCAAACCTCCGGGGGACCCCGGGAGGGGGACCTGAACCCCCCCAGGCCTGGACCGCAAATCAATCAAACCATAACACCTAAGGCATACCGGACCTTTTAAAAAGAGAACCCCCCCTTTAAGAACACCCCAATGCCCCAAAGCATAGGACGAAACAAATTTTAACCGGGGGGAAAAAAAACCCCAAACCCCCCAACAAGGGTCGCCACTTTGAAACCGGGAAAGATGCAAAAATCAATGGTGCCTTTCCCAATCCCAAAAAAACCAGGCACCCCAAAATCAGGTTTTTTAAACTGGGCAACCTAACCCCCCCGGGAACTTAAAGGGACATAAGGGCCCCCAATTTTTACCCAGGAGATTTCCCCCCCTGGGAGTTTACCCTATAATATGGCCCATCTGGGCCCCCCACCCGATTGGCCGGGAGGGTTTTCAGGGGGCCAAATTTCATACCCGGGTGACAGCCCCACCCCTTACAAGGGATGGGTGACCTTGCCCCTGGCCAAGGGTTGGTAACACCTGACCCCCCAGGCCCCTGCCAAGGCGGAATGAAAAAACCCACATACAAACCAAAAGAAAGGGGGAAAACTCTCAGGCCCAAATTCTACCCCGGGGCACCCTAAATCCCCCTAATAGGGCATCATTCATCAGCTTTTTGGGCTGCTGAAGACCCCAGACACAGGCTCCCTACAGGTTAGGACCCTGGACCAACAGAAGGGGGGTTATTTTCCCGAAGGTACAACCTACAGAAAAAACAGGGGGTTCCGGGGCAATTAACCCTTAAACCCCAAGGTTCATCACAGACCACCCCCCCAAACCCCTCCTGCCAGTTGGGGGGGTTTTAAAGAACCCACAAACCCAATTTGGGGGCTCAAACCCCCCCATGAGGGCTTACCCGGACAAAACCCCCCCAACCAAAATTCCAGGGTTATCCCTGAAAGCTTGGCAACCTGCCCCTACCCCAAAAGGGGGGCTATACTGCTGCATAACCTGGGGGCTGCTCCCCAAAAGGTGTTTCCCCCCCAAAGGGGCCCATAATAACCCCTGGGTCACCCCCCAACGGCTAGCCCCAAAGGAAAACCTCTCCCAACGCCCACTGGGGGGGTTAAACCTATGGTGGTCACAGGCCACCTGATGAAAATTCAAACCCTGGCACCCCCCCAAGCTCACCAAACGTTGTAACATCAGGGTTTCCACAAAAGGAGGCAACGGTGGCCCCGCCATTTCAAACCCCAAGGGAAAGTTAAAAAGGCTTTAGTCCGGGGGCTCCGATTAATCCGGCGAACATAGATTCCCCAAAAAATCCCAAACGCCGGGGGGGTTTCTCAAACCATAAGACAACCATAAAGGCCTTCCTTTGATGGAAACTGGGGGGAAAACCATTTGCTTGGGAATTTCTCCAGAAGGTAAAGATCCTAAAAAACATTCCAAAAACCACAAGGTTATCATTACCCCCGGGGGGGGTTATCCCCCGGCAGTCCCCAAAAATCCCCCACCCGAACTAATTGAAGGTAAAAACATCAAAGGGCCAATGGTTGGGGTTCCCAAAAATCATTGACCCCTACCCCATAAACCTTTTTTTCAGCCACTGGGATGTCCCATGGATGGCATAGGAACTTTCCCCCACACCCGGGTAGGCTAACTTGTACACCCGCCCATAAGCTTGCAACCTTTCTCAAAGCTGTGGGGGGTATCTGGGCCCTAAATACAGGGGCCCGCGAAAATAAAATGGCTTGTCCCTCCTGCCCCCCAAACCTGGCACCGTTTTAGACCAAGGCCCTTATGGGGGGCGGGGACAGTAAGACCCCCCAAAAATCCCGGGGGGGTTGAAAGGCCCCACTGATTGCAAGTAACCTGGGTGGATGGGGTCAAACCCACATTTGTTCCTGGTGCCCGCAGACCCCAATGGTATGGGGGCCCAAGGGTACCCCCCTCCCGTTGGCTTAACTTTTTTGGCACAAACTGGGGGGTTCAGCAATATGAATATGAAGGCCACCCCTTTAAAACCCCCCCCGAAGGCATCCACCTGGGGTCTCATAGAAATGGATAACTGGTGCCAGAGCCATGGCCTGAAGCTACATGCCAGGGAAGGTATAGACCTACCCTATGGGAAAGACATGTCCACCCCGAATTACCATATAGGTGGTAATCCATTAAACATGGTGGACGTGATCAGGGACATGGGTACCAAACCTGTCGGTAACCTCTGTCAACACTCACATTGCCAATGTGGTTGGGAAGACATTCCACTGTGCCCACCTGGTCATGAAGGGATTCACATCCACATCAGGGGAGGTCATTGTACCCCTGTACTCTTCACACATCAGACCAATGATTGGGTACAACGCCACATTTGGAATGTACCTAACCTGACACCTGCAGCACTCGGAAGGACCTCAAACATTCCACAACACAGGGATAAAGGTGCTGAAACATTTGTCACACGCTGCCCGACTGAGGGGACTCCGGCTGTATACCTTCTCATACCGTCTGCTCTGAGGTGATCTGTACCTGACATACACGGCCATGTCTGACCTGGGTGACATGGACATGTTCCACCTCCTAGGCTCCAAACAACCATGGGCACAGAAGCAACTGACAGAAACCTCAACACGGACATAAATAGGACGTGCTGGAGGGACAGGGTCATCGCCCAGAGACCCCCTACAACATGGAAAAGATTCCCAGCCCATGTGAAGCAGAGCCCCTCACTGACTCTGTCCAAGAGTAATCCTGACGTGTGGATGGGAGATCGTAGGTATGCGCCAGGCATCATCTCTGTGTCACTGCTGGACAGAGGGCAGCGAACCAATGGATATAGTATCCTCATCCTAAGGGGTGGTGAAAGCCACACACACTCTGGCTAGGCTTACACATGCCGTAGGGCACATAGCCTGGTATGTACCTATGCACCTATGTACCTATGTAGGAGTCCATGCAGGTTCGGGTACCTGTGGTATGCTGATATTGCCAGATGTGCCTGTGGGTAACCCACAGCTACACGTGGGGGACTGATAACAGTGCTCCCAGTAGGCACATGCAAGTACACCATATGAGGCATACAGGTTAACAGAACCAACATGGTGCTACACATGTAACCGTCACACATACCGTGTACACAGCTCAATGTATGCTGCACCTGCACTACATGGTATGTCTGCTGCATGATGTCAGTACAAAACCCACGTCACATACGCACCTGTCACCTGTCATACACAACCACTGCAACATACACATCACGCACTATGCGGACACAGGTATCACATACACTTCTCACTAACTTGTCCACCCTGTGCATCAGAATATATTTGCATAACCGTGCACCGATGGTGTGGATGACAGTGCTGCGGCAGAGGCTTCATCATATGCACAGGGTGATATGTGTGCCAGGGGTATAGGCTGTACCAATGGATGACATCATGTGTGTGTGTAAGGGCCGGTGCATTTACTGGGCATGACTGTGCAGAATGCATGTGGATGTGGTGGAGCCCTACAGTTGTGTCTGCTGTGTGTGGGTATGTGTGTACACAGTTCAGCCATCTGTGATGCCTACACGGGGTATACTTGGCAGCCCCAGACTGTACAGTGCAGGTTGTATGGCTCACTGTGTCCGTCTGTGTCCACGTGACCCGTGCCTGCCTGGGGTCACACGGGCACTACCGGGTGGAGGTATGGAGTGGCCACTCTCCGATGACACATGTCCGCTGGAACCGTGTCCATACTGGGACCGGCCAGGGCCACGTCCACGTGGCCTGCTGTGTCCTGGTGTGGTTGGTGTAGCACCAGCTGCACTGCTGCTGCTACCAGCACTGTGTGAGTGAGCATGAGAGGTGGCACGCACACGTCGATCTACACTAGGTGGTGTTGCTGGCCTATGGCCACGTGTCCTACGCCTCACCCCTACCAGGTGTTCCAGCACAGACAGCTCACGCTCGCGGATTGACATGCCTCGGTCGAGGATTCCAACCATCTCACCTAATCGCCTATCCAGAACTTCAGCAAGCTGCTGTTGAGCATTCGCCAATGACTGGATGTTCTCATTTAGGGAACGGATTGCGGCCCTCTGCAGCCTCTGCCCTTCTTGGTTCTGCCGTTCAGCACGTGCCTGTGCCGCCATTACAGTCTGGAACATGCGTCTGGTGATACCAGCTGCTGCACCCTGTACAGCAGGTGCATGTCTACCAGAGCTCCTCCTACGAGCAGCACCAGCCACATGCCTGTGTGGCACATCACCAGTCATTACACTGGCAACATGGTGTGTACGCACCTTCTGTAGCCACCACACATTCCTGCTCAATGCCAACAGACGCTGACTGTCCTTCCTCTATGGGCAATGGTGATGTGGTGTGTGTCGACATCAGAACCGTGCGGAGATGAAGGGGACATAGGTGGGATGTTAACCAATGGCACAGCTTCTGCCCCTGACAACCCTGCCTGTGCCTCATGCATATGGTCATCACCGCTAGTATCTGTGGGGACACTAGCATCAGATGGACCGCAGGAGGGGAACGCACCTACACCACCTGTGAATACAAAGACAAACTGTAAGATACATTACACACACGCAGAGACACACGCAGACACACACACACCGCATGAACACACACACAAACACACACACACACACACACACACGCAGACACATACATGCAGAGACACACACACGCTGGATTATGCAGACACATACACGCAGACACATCATGCATGTGATGTTGCAGATGGCATGCAGCATTCCCACACCACAGCTCAGTGAATGCAGGCCAGACATTAATAGTGGTAGTATGCATACTGCCCTGGGGTGCACACTACATCAAGCAGGTGTCATTTCAGTAGGCATGCAGTACACACATTCATGGTAGTTTGCATGCATCACCGTGATACACCGTGGCCACAGGCAGGTTAACAGTACACATGGCTGGCGTCACTTTGTCATGTACTCCGCCAACATGTGCAATAACATGTGGACATGTGACAATGGTGTCCCACCACATGCACCACATCAAACTGGACGTCACAGTGCAGTGTTATGTGTACAGGCTACAGATAGAATGCATGTGTAACAAAGATGTCTGTGTAGGTGTGGTTGGTGTGAGCTGTGTACATAGCTATACAGTGGGGAGTACAGGCACTGTGCCACTGCATGGCAGCAAGACACAGGTATGTTTCTGTGTGATGCGTAACATGTACGCATTGCATTGCCATGTCTGCAACACAGTCATGCTGTTCCACAGCACGTATATGGTAGACATAGGTGGCACCTCCAGTGGCTGCAGACAGGCATTGCGGTTGTCTGGTGTACCACATCAGATGTACAGGTGGTCCACTACAGCTATGATCGCACTATGTGTGGACAAAGTGCAACGGTGACTACCCACTCCAGATGTACTGTGTGGCAACATGCCTGTGGGTATCACCCATGGCCATGTTTGACTGGGTCATGGACAATTGTGTGATGGGCATCATGTACCCATCCCTGTGGTGGCCCATGTGACATACACCCATACTAGTCTGAGGTGTCACAATCCAGGGCTATGCAGACAGTGTGGATGTTTGCTATGTCGGTAGGTCATGTCATGGTGTGACAATGTTGCAGACAGAACACCACGTGCATGGGACATGTCATGTGCCATGTCACAACGTGTGCACACAATGCAGGGGCATAGGTCACATTGGTAACACCTGTGTGCTGGCCAGATCACAGCTCACTATGTGGTACTGTGTGCATACCGCAAATGGCATTCCGATGCATACTACATATGCAGCCATTGTAGAACACCTCCACCATTGTATGCATAGCTGACTGCACATATCACACCGATGGGTTATGTGGTGTCATGCCGGTGTATACTAACGGTTGTATCTACTGTACATGGGTGGCGTTTGTGTCAGGTGGTGCAACCTGTATACCGTGACTGGAGCAGACCCAGGTGTGCATGTCATACCTGGCCACATGGCGAATATCTATACACTGTAACATGCCTGTTACTAGCAACAGTCTCACCTGCGACGGACCCATGGCTGTGCGACACACCAGAGGTACCTGTATAGGGGCGACACAACAGTATACACATTATCCATTACAGTAGCCACAGTAAGCATTGTGCATGTCACATCATGTACCTGTGTGGTAGCATGTGTTATGCACATGTCTGCAAACACAACGTAGCATACTGTAGTATGCAGCTTGTGTGGCCATATACCTGGCATGTGTTGGTACATTATGTGGTGTACTGTGACACCCACACCTACGTCAGTTATCATACACACATGCAAGACTGACTTACCAGGCAGCTCCAGGCTCGTTGGTTGGGAGACACCCACCTCCACGATGGCAGCGAGTGTTTCTGCATGATGTTCCCTGCGTGTCCCCAGACTGGCCAGGAGCTCCTCCGTGTGTGTGAGTGGGTGCTGGCTTGGTGGCCCACCACCTGTCCCACCTTGTTCTCTGGCAATTGCGGCGGCACACTGTTTCGCGTGCCGTATTAGCTCTGTGCAGTGTCGGCGTATCTGCTGGTAGGTGCGGTTGTTGCCACCCACGTTGTTCACCCTCCTGCGCATATCCTGCCACAGGTCATCCCGCTGCTGTGCTTGCTGTGGAACATGGCTGAATAGCAGGTCATAGTTGTCATGGAGCAACAGTATGATTACATCATCCTCCTGGCGGCTGAAGGCTGGCAGCCGAGAACGTGGCATTATCTGTAAGACATAATGATGGTGACAGGTCAGATTTACTCTGATGTACTGGCATACCGCTGGACATACATTGCTATGACATGTACGACATCTGCACAGTAATCTCTGTGATGCATCATGGCACTGACACAGCTGACGTGTTGCCATCACACCATTAAGCAGTGGGTATCATATCATATCTGTGTGTCAACTCATCACACTGTACACACACCATGTTGATGGTAACCTGCTGTGGACATGTGTGCCTGCCTGCACCTGTGTTCATACCAGTTGGCACGTGTCCCAATGTGCACACAGTTCTACTGTTCACCTGGATGCTGTGTATATGTCACTAGGCATCACGTACGCAGCCATTATGAACGTCAGCGGTGGCACTGCACACATATACATGGACACTTGTACATGCATATGTTGTGCCATGTACATCTACACAGCACTGTACGGGTGTTGGACAACCTGCCACGGCTCACCTGTATTGCACATGTGATACACATGGGACATTGTGTAACCATATGACATTAGCAGGGAAGGTCATGCATAGCATGTGCACGCGCATGTTGTACACACCAACACACAGCACCTGTGACACCACAGGGTGCATCAGTGCCACATTACTGCTCTGAACAGTTGATAGTGCAAGTGCCATTTGTCCATCGCACCATGTATGACTGTGATAGCACGTGCAGCCTTGCTGGGCAGGGCTGCATGGTATGGCAGGGTATGTCACATACATGGCACAGGGATGTGTCCCACCTGGGGGGTACTGATATTGGCAGGATGGCTGTCAATTCCATATGTCATTGCTATGTGTATATGGACATTACACATGTCTATCATCATGGTGTGGACAATGGCCTTCTGCAAGGTAGGCAGCATGCTGCTTGGTGGGGGTGTGTATGGTGCATGCTGGTATCGCACATCCATGCATACACATTACCCTGACAGGTGCTATGTGCTGCGATATTGTTCAACACAGTGCTGTATGTGCCCACACACTGCTATCCCGTGCACATGGATGGTTGCCTGGCCTGACATGGGTACCACATATGTCTACATCCAGTGCCTGCTGCCACCCCCATGTCAGCTGGTGCACCACACAGCGCCATCCCTCCCACAGGGACCGTGGTGTTGGGCACAGCATAGGTATCCATGTATGGGGACAGGGATATTCACATAGCAGGGGCACTGATGGTATCATCCATCGGACCATACACGTATGACGCACACCTCACACACACAGCCCATTCAGTATGTTGTTCGCAACACTGACACAGCTATACTGCTAGGCCAGGGACATTCCCAGATGTGCATACACAGATGCGTGAACATCTGTCTGTGGCATGGGCTACAATAATGGTGGGGTTCCACACATAACGTGTTTGAGTGTGGCTGGCGCAGACGTTCTGTGCACATGTCTACACAGTAAGCCTGTTCTACAGTAGCCAGCAGTGATGTGCTGTGCACATGTCAATGCTGCACATTGTGTTGGTGTCTGTCTGTCCACAGGCCAGTGGTGGGACACACAGGGGTATTAGTGAACACATATGCATGCCACCCTGTACTGCTATACTGCTAGCTTCTCGGGTGTTAATGTGTCATGGACATGCACACCTTACCCGGACAGGTGGTAGTGGGTTGCCACCCACTCCATCTCCTCTTGTGGGTTGCTATGATCCAACACCCTCTTTGTATTGTATGTTCAGGCTATGCACCTGTGTGGGGCATGTGGGCATGCAATGCACTACTGCATACCTTTGCACCCATTGCAGAACATGTCACACAGGTACACTGGCAGCCATACACTTCACAGCTTGATGACGGTACAACACGTGTTGTATACACGTAACACATATCCTGTGGGACATGGTCATATGTACAGGCATGTCCAACAGTCACGTACCACTGCTACCCCTACATGATGGATATGCAGTACATGTGGCGGTACAGCAACTGTCACATGTAGTCGTGCAATGCCCCCCTACCTACATGGCATGGTACTGCCTGTGGGGGATATGCGTCTGCATCCATGCTGTGCCCATAGCTGACAGTTGTACATCGATATGTGCAACATACCTCATTTGGTGTTCTCATGGGTGCATGTTCAACATGGCTCCGCATTGTTTGTGTCTGTCACACAGTCATTGTTGTACATGGTTTACATGCCAGCCATGGCTTACTGTGTGCGATTCCATGTACTTCATTGGGATACCAGCATTATACATTATAACAGCATATTCCAGCCATCACATAGCCTTCCTAGATGACACTGTTAGCCAGCCAGTAGGAGGTGTTCCGCCATCTGCACATAGGTCACACAGTACGAGAGCGGCTGACACCCATTCTGGGGACAGGGTTCTGACAGCTGTGGATGGGTGTGATGCTGTCGACAACCATGACTGCACCTGATGGTCACATCTGGATGGGTAACATTCACAACACACACCTACCTTCACGTAGTAACACATCATCTACAACAATGGACATTCCTGCCAGAACAATGTGTGCAGTATGTCTGTATGACCACTGCAGGCACCACTGGTGGCCCCCAGCATGGCAGCCAACAGCACCAGTGTATATCCCGTGGAACCATGGGTTACACCATTCACAACACACCTGTCTCAGATGACCCTGTTGTGGATCACAGTGCAGTTCCACACATCATGTTACACTAGGCATCATGCACTGATATGTTGCGGATGTGTGAACAGCTGTGCAACTCAACATATGCACACATGACACATCACCTGGTACAACATATCTGTCATACAACATGTTATTGTAACCGCCCTGTGATGGCATTACACAGGCTACATGTACTGGGACATGTGATGGCTCACTGGTATATTCACCCTCTGGGTGTGTGTCTAGCCAAGTGTACAGTAGGCAGTGGTCTGAACACAGGGACACTGTACATTGACCTACTCTGTCACTGCAACTGTTGACTATGCTCATACTGTACTTATACAGGCATGTGGTATCTGACCACTATGACAGTCCTGGTCGACCACACTGCTGTGGCACCCATGACCTGCGGACATCTGCCTGGGGTGTGGAGCACACATGTACATCTTCACATGCTATACTGCCTCTGTGGCGGTGTCACATGACTGTCTCCAGCAGGGCTGTAACAGGCAGGCACGGCATGGGGTCATGTGGGACAATGCTTGCACCTTCCACTGTGCTGCACACAAGCAAGGCACACACACTAGTGCACCACTCACATTTATCTGCAGTGCCTGGGACCTGCCTCCATGCTCTGCACAGCACACCTGTAAGTACAGATTGTACACGGATCATACCTCCCAGGCACATACCTGGACTGCAACACACACAGGTGAGGGGATCCCACATCACACAGTGTTTTGCACACATACTGGATATTTGCCGACCACAATGCATCATAGGTGCTCCATGTTCAGATACCCATGTTTGTGACCGCTAGACACATTGTAACACGCAACAGAGCTTACATTGTACACCACAGGTTACATGCTGTCTGTGTTGTCATACTGTACATTGGGCCTCAGACAGCTGATACTGCCATGTGCTGACAGCAACCCACACTTCCCTAGAATGGGCACCCATGTACCCACACATGCTTGAGGCATGCACTCTACCTAGCTGGGTGACACATTACACAACACATACCATACCTACACTACCCTCAGCATGCACGATACCTCCATGTGTCTGGTGTGTTAAACCTGGGGTTATCCCCCCTTTGGTAGATGAACATATATGCTTCACGGCCCTGCTAGCCACACCCTGGACACACACCCATCGCAGCATACATGGAACATGTGTTCTACAGACAGTACTACTGACGTCTGCTGACAGGAGTTGTTAATGGCATGACACCCCGGCAGATGGACAGTGTACATAACTATGCTGACACATACCACAGTGCACTTCCGTAGCATGTACGCAATGGTAGGGACCATGCTATTTCACACAGAGACATGGCGGTACTGACCTTTTCACAGACGCCACGGTGGTGGTCATGTTCCATGCACATCTGCTGTATGGGCACATGTGCAGGCTGTTGCACGGTGGTGTATATTCACATGTGTGGGGTGCATCACTTGACAGCCATGGTGGGTCCTCGTGGTCCATCACATGCTCCAAGGCTAGCTACCTACACATGACTGCCGCACATTGCAGTGTGGGTCCTCAGGCAGTGTGGTGGGATGTCTGTGTTGTTTGGCTACATCCACATCTGATGTCGCGTACAACAGTCACCCAGGCATTGCAGACTGAGATAATGTTGGCAACATGCCAGGCAATGGTGTACTTACCAACAATACACACTCTCACTCACTACAGGGTTGCAATCCATACATGGACATCGTAGTGTCCCTGTGGAATACATGGTACTGCCATGCACACGTTATGTCCTAAGACACTATCCCAATGTCACCTTCCGATCTCCCTAGCTGTTATGTCCCGCCAACCTGTTTGGTATATGTCTCCACACCAGCCCACTGAATTCACTGCTAGCCTGTTGTCGGACATTGTGTACCTTGACCGTCACACTGCCGCATCTATCGCACTGCACATGGGTGGCACTGCATTGCACGTGTGGGACTGCATTCGTACACCCATGACTGGACCATTCTGTATAGCACTGGGGCACATCCTCACAAACGTGCTTCACGCACTCATTGATGACCTCCATGCCTTTACTGGCACTTTTGTTGGGCTTCTGTGTGCCACAGCACGCCACATACACATGCTGGGCACCTGTCATACCATTGCATGGGTGGTTGGTGTGGTACAGAGGGCAACAGATCAGACATTGTCCTCACATTGCCCTTCAGCACCATTCCACGTTCTGGTATTGGCAACGTACACATCCACCTGCACATCATACCCTGTGTCTCAGGATGTTAGGCTATATGACGCCTGGACAGGACACACAGTGGTGCAAGCATATCAGGCTACCTACTACATGTCAGGTACATATGGCATTACACAGTCCTCAGTCATGGGGCCCCTCATGTTCACTATTTGCTTACATACACAACATGCTGTCACAGAGTACTGTCCATGCCTAGATGTCCCACATCTACATACCTGGCACCATTATAGCTCCACCAGCTCATACTGATAACAACCATATGGGTGTCGGTGTGGCAGATACATCATGTGGGTGTCATGGCATCAGGATGCATGACACATGGTGCATGTACATCACCTTTGCATAGCAACATTCATCCACTGAGTATCACATGGATACTGTCCCCGTACATGCATATCAAATTGTACATGGTTGCTGTACACACAAATACCCCACATGGTGCTGTGGTTACCGTATTCCACTGTGGCATGGGTACACATCTGCAGGGCCACACCTATCTGTACTGTGTGTGATGCTGGTACATAGGTAGCCATTGTACCTGTGGCATACACACATCTACAAATGGCAGGGTTACAATACCACATTCGTGGTGTACCTTCCACAACGGCTACAACTTTACATGGCACAGCATTGTCATGCCATGATGTGTACCAGGCTCAGACAGTTTACATATGCGGCTGACAGACGGAAAACACATCTGTACACATCTGCATACCACATACACAGGGGTGTCTTCTGCTCTGACATGGACCATGTCCTCCGCATTACTGATGCATGTAGTACTCATACATGGCAATTGCAGTGGGCAGTGTGAACGGACCACTCATGGATATGTGCACACATGCCACATTGCATGGGCTGGGCTTCTGTGTTACTTCCGCAGACACAACACACACCATGCTGTGGAACATAGGTCCTGTGCACATCCCACAGGGACACACAGTGGCACTGTTCATGTGATAGCTCCCTTGCTGTTTGAGTGACACGTAGTCATGGTACCACCACAGCAGCAGTACTGTGTAGACATGCAGTTGACACCCACCTCTGCTGTTCACTGGACACTACCATGGGGAGGTGACACTACTGTGTACACTGCACATGTGTTTACACATGGACCTGCCAGACTTCACTGTTGCCCACATTGCACCTGCTACAGATCGTTTGGCCATGGTTACTTGGTGTTCCTTCCATTTCGGATGGCTATTATGCTACTACTCTGTCCCATATCTACAGGCCATATGTATCCTGTTATTGTACATACCAATAGGCAATAACTCCATTATGCATGATATGCCTGTGATACTGTGTATGATGTCTGTCATATCCACCATGACAGCTTTACATTACACATAGTTGACATAGTATCCCCTACTGCAAGGCATACGTGCCGGGTGCACATTACGTATGACATCGACGGTATATGCCCATACACATGTGTGCTGTGACAGTATACATACATGTCCTATCCCCTGCTATGGCACTTCCTTGTTGGACATCCACTGCCAGCATCGGCGTGTGGTGTGGCATTGTTCTCTGTTATGCCCCCCTGTGGCAGCCCTTGTGTTATCCCGGCTGTGTACATGATGTCCCACTGCTGTGCACACGGTGTCCACAGTCGTTGGTATGCTCAGCAGGATAGCACTACATAACCACCTTTCACCACTCTCTGCATTATGGACAAGTATCATTACTTACAAACACCATTCACATACAGTACAGCTTCGTCATACACATCATGCGTTACACACCCGCACATATCGTGGGTTCTACATACCTTGTCAGTGTTTCGTTCCGTTTTTCGTTCCGTGTATCGGTATTCCTATTTGTTACTCTTTCCGTTGTACACTACTGGTTCGGTATGAGCATACGGTTTAAATATCCTGGGAGTCATCCTTATATCCGTCGATACCTGCAACATGTGGGTTCATCACACCAATTGCTGTTCCTCAGTGTGTACTTGTGCGCATATCACCTGTGCATCTACTCCATTCGTACATTACGCATCGTAACTAGGGTATGGTTGCATTCCTCACCTGGGCATTGGCTATTTGCCCTACCTTCATGGAGATGGTCTGTATTGTGTTATGTTATGTGTAACTGCAGCTGCTCTGTGTTGTGACAGGTACATTTCGCAGTGGTGTTAGCCGTGGATTGTGTGTGTTGGGTATGGTATTATGTTCGACATGTGGGTGTCCCTGTCCTGACGGCGTCTGTTGATGGCGTTTTGCATTCGGATGTGTAACATAGCTGTTGGATTCCTTTAAACAATGGATGCAAGTATGCATCTGCTGTTGATAGTGTTTCCCACGTGAGATGTTGTGGTTATGCAGCTGTTATTGACTGCCTGTATGTTTGTGCTGCTATTACGGCTTGTATCCCTTTGATATGTGCGATGGGGAATATCGGAGGTTGTAGGTGACGGATACGGGTTGTGGGCCTTGCATTTCTACATACACTGTATGCTTGTCTGTGTGCTCCATCCCTGCCTGGGGAGTTGACAGTTCATTGTCTGTTGTTCTGGGAGTGTAGGTTGTGTTGTTGTCATGTGGTGTTGGTATCACCTGCGTGTGTGCTTCCTGCATGTATTCCTCCGTCACATCGGTGGTATATCTGCGGTTGTTTGTACGTGACGACTATCCCTTGTCATTCTGTCCCAGATATTTACAGTCATTGTGGTCCTGTACTTGGGATGGCCTGTTTGCCAGTAGTTGCCACCTATTCAGGTGGCGATTGCTTGTTTGACACTTGTAGAACACACAGCAGTGTTTACGGGCCGATACGTGGCCACGGTCAGTACCGGGGTAGCACATGCGTATTTCCACGGTACATACCTATTGCTGTGTGACTTTGCCGACGTATCATTTTGCAATTAGCATATCGGTGTCATACATACGGTCATGATTAGTACATACGTCCTTTCCATTTCATGTGGGGTATATTCCTGTGGTACATTCTGGGACATTTTCACTTTGCATCGTTATACGTCGCCACACGCCTAGCCAGGGTGGGGCTCTCAGTACTACTTTGGGTCTACTGGTGTACATATGCCTGTGGCTAGTGTACTGTATGCCTACACATGTTATTCCACTCCGCCTCTAACATGGCACCAACATACACATTTTACAGAGGCGCACACATTACACTCGCACAGCGAAACACATGGCACCCTCACCGTACACATACACATACTGCGGCAGTCACAGGGACGGTTGCACGCAGTACCTGCGGGGGCCGCATCACCGGTGGCAGTGTCTACCTCCCCCCTCATATCATCATAGTATTACCCGCGCATGTACTGTTACTGTACTGTGGCCTGGCGATCATTCCGACTCGCGGTTATGCATTTCGGTATGTTGACCTTTCCATGGGTGGTGGTTTCCTCTTCTGTTAAACCTCCCGGATGCTCAGGTTGTCTTTCACTATGTATACTATGTACAGATATCGCGTGTTACTTCTCTGTCACCTTACATCCCTCTGATTCCCTGTCTTACCTGTAGTACTTATATGTATATGTGTACATATATTTCTATATATGTAATTATATCTATCTACATATCTGTATATGCACATATCTACATGTCTATATGTATACACCTTGCGGTGAACGTGGCAGCATACAGCAACGCCGTCTGCTGTAGGACCCGCGTACGGTTCAGGTGTTGGCATTCCATGCTCCGCTGGCTGTTGGGTGTACAGTGTTTGGGTGCTGCCTATGTTGGAGTCACACATTTGGCCACCCATATGGTACACTTTACGGGTGGCCATGTTTGTGTGCCATCCATTTCACTGTGTGTGCAGGTAGGGAGGTGTCAGTCCATGGGGCCTACGCTGTCAGAGTATGTGCTATACGTTCCCTCTTTGCCAGGGCATAGGCATATTGGGTACGCCTCAGTCTGCCTACTGGGGCTGGCACAGTGTGTTCATGGTCCTGAACCCTCTGTGCCTGGACTGGCCTTGGCAGTTGTGGTGAGCTTTGTGGCCCTTCACCATTATGTCCCTGCAGCAGCTGCTTCCACAAGATCATATTATGTAGCATGGCACATACTATGAATATGTGGGCACATGTGCCTGGAGAGTACTGCAGGGCTCCACCGGATGTATCCAAGCACCGGAACCGTGATTTCAGCATCCCAAACACACGCTCTATGATTATTCTGGTTTGTGCGTGTGCGTTCTTGCATGTTTGTGTGTGCATTTCTGATGGGAGTCATCATCCACGGCTCCAGTGCATAGCCAGCATCCCCCACAAGGTGGCCTTGTGGGATGTCCCCCCTGGCGAATACCTGGTACAGCTGTGAGGCATGCCAGATATGGGAGTCGTGGTAACTTCCAGGGCTGCCAGCACACACATCCATGATAATGCCCTGCGCATTGCACATGACCTGGCAATTGATGGAGGGGAATCCCTTGTGGTTTATGTAGCGTCTACCCTGCTCCCCAGGTGGTGACTTGATTTGTATGTGCGTACAGTCTATCGCACCCAGTACCTCCGGGTATTGTGCCACACGGTGGAAGTGGCACATATTGCTAGCCAACTCCTCCTGAGATCTGGGGAAGTATATATGCTCATTGGCATGTGGTAACATGGCATCCAGAAACTGGTGTAGTACCCTGGATGCTGATGCCTGTGAGATGCCCATTATATCCCCAGTTGGCCTTTGAAAGGTACCTGCGGCCAGTATTCGCAAGCTTACACATACCTTTGTGTCCACTGGGATGGGCTCCCCTCTGTTGTTTCTTGTTCTCAGGCGTGGCCGGCACAGCTCCACTATTTGCTGTAACGTGTCCCTATCCACCCTGTAACGCTCTACTATCTCCAGGTCTTGTAGCCCCTGGTAGGTTACCCTTGGTCTGAACACTCTCCTTCTCCTCTGAGGCCTACGGTAGTTGTCGGCACCCTCCTCCACAACTCCGTCTGTCTCTAACACATGCTGATGGATCACGGCCATGGCGGCACCCAACATGTACATTTTAAAAGTTCCCCGTTTGTTTACACCTATGGTGCGGCATTTGGGAATACACGGCTGTGTGTTGTGTGCATACACACTTTATACTGTTGTGCTGTACACCCGGCGATGTCATAGGGTGTGTCTGTGCGGCCGTATCTGGGGATTATCTTCCGTGTTTTACCGTTGGCACTGCAACGCTGTTGCCTTTGGTGTTGCATTACTCTTGCCTGCAATGGATTAGCTTTCGACCTTCCCTTACTGTTTCTGCACGTTGCACCTACTATTTCCTGGCATGCATCCTGCAGAGCCCTGTCATGTGTAGTTTCTGGGACATGGCATATCGTGCGTTTTGTGTGCCACCGCCATTATGCTGCCTGTCTACTTGGCTCTGCTGTGTCAGGTCTTTACTCTTTGCAATCTGCTACCTCCCCTACTTTCTTTGCATTCATATGCCTCCCCTATCCCGTTTTGCAGGTTTCTGCATGCAGAGTTTTCAGCTGCCGCCGATTGGCCTTCATGGGTTGATTACTGTTGATTGCTCATTACTACTCCAATTACACTGCTTCCGCATTTCCTCATATTCTCAACATCACCTTCCTGTATCCGATGTTATTTGTGGGGTGAGTGTCACATGACTGGGTTAAGGGAACGTAGTCATCCTCGTGCACATGCACCTCTGCGCGCATTGTGTGCTATCAGCTCAACTATTTCCCCACACGCCGGTCCTGCAGCTGTGATGTGCAATGTACAGCCCATGTTTGCTGAGCTCCAATGTGCTTCCTCCTACAGTGGCACACCCCTCTGCATGTGACATGTATTCCCTCTGAGCCACTCCTCGGTGTATTACCGCTGCGCCGTTTGGTACAGCCTTATGCCGGTGGGGGGTTTGCGATTCAGTATTATCTGCCTCATTTGCATGGCATTGACTACTAATTCATAGTTACCACGCCGAACACTGCCGCGACTCCTTGGCAACCCTTGCACCGTGGATGTGGCTTTCTATGCATACCATGGTGTATTGTGGCTGTGAAGCTGATGTGTATTACACTGCTGTTTTATGACATTGTCATATTATTTCATTGTTTAGCACCTTCCGCAGACATGTCCTGGGGTTCTGCTGTGAGTTTCTGTGGACATACCATTTATGTTATTATTTACATGTTGTGCATGTTTTCTTTTGACATTCTCTGTGTCTTTCGCCATTGGCATATGGCAACAGTGTGATACCTGACGTTGACAGCCTTCCGTTACTCCTATGTTATGTTTGGGTAAATGTAAACAGTTTTTTTTGGTTTACATTGCCGTGCCCTTATGCTACGCCTGCGCCACTTCGTGGATCGCTATATGCCTTCATTTGCATGGTGCAACACCGCACATGGGGTGTTTAGCATACCTACGCCGGAGGCGGTGCAGATCCGGCACACGCCGGTAGTGCACGTGGGATTGGATCGTACCTGAATCGCTCGGCGGCCATATTTGGTGTTGTAACGCCTACGCTATGTGTCCGCCTGGCGCAGCGTTCATGAATCCCGGGGATAGACTTAATCAAGACATTAATAAGCAAGTGGAATAATTTATTTATAACATTTGTTGATAGGTTACAACTGATAAAAAATGTTTTGTTACCTAAAATATTATATATAGCACAAACCCTTATACTTCTACCAGGAAAGAAAATCATTAAAGAAATCACTTCAACTCTGATGAAATTCTTATGGTACCCCAAAAGAAATAAAGTGGCATATTTTCATCATATCAGAAAATGGGAACAAGGCGGGTTAAAATTCCCAGAGACTGAAACTTATATAAAGGCATCTATAATTAAAATAGTGATGAACTGGATAAATCCTAAATACTCTTCCAATTGGAAACAGTTACAATCCATTATACTAATGAATGGAAATTATTTATCAAAGAATGCTTTGGTATTGACAAAGATAACAAGATACAACACTATTTAAGTTTAAATTTACAGTATAGTACAACAAAATTAACTAAACTAACACTAATAAACAATATTTTTGATGTGTTTAGAAAATTTATTAACACAAATTTAGATATAAAACTGTGTCATAGATTTTTAATACCATTTACTATTATAAGGGATTTTCCTGATAAAACACATAGAGAGATTTTTGGTTTATGGAAAAATAATAACCTGTTTTGTTGGTTGTGATGTATTGAAAACCAACAAGCTTTGAACACACAGAGTATATTGTCAAACAATGGCCTATCCCCTAAAGACTGGTTGGTTCTTCAGAGTGTCACGGCATACACTAAGGATCTGTGTAGAATAATACATAACTCGTCCTTCAAAACCGTACAAAAAATTATAAACTGGATTTTTGGAAATCTATATAGTAATATAAATGTTAAGAATTAATTATCATATCTATATAACATTTTAATTGTTTGTTAGATAGTTCCTAAAGATTCTTTCTGGCAATACCTAACTAAAGGGTTTCAAGTATCACTATCAATGTAAGATAAAATAAACATTTTATTTTCAGTTAAACTAACTTCTTACTCACAATTCTGGAGGATTTTTCATTGAAAATTTCTACACAGATCCTTTTTGACAGCTGAGAAACTCTCAAAAATGAACCCTTCAAACAGTAAGTTATGTTGGCGATGTCATCTGTCCACTAATGCTGACTGGTATCATATTTTTTATGACTGTACTAATATTAAACCATATTGGAATGAGATTAACAAATTTCTTCAAGCTATCTATACTGATATATTTGTTTCGACAAAGTCTTTAATTTTATTGAATGTTGTTAATAGTAATACTATGAAAAAAGATGACCTGTATTTGTTGTGGACAATGTTAGCAATAGCCAGAAAATGTATAACTAGAAGATGGAACTCTAGTGTAGCACCCAAAATGGAGGAATTCCTATCATCACTGAAGAAATGCATACTAATGGAGAAAAAGAACTAAAAAGTTAAGAACTTTTTCTAAGCCATTGGTTAAAAGTCCATCAATAGAGGAAAGTTTTGAATTTGATTGATACCCTACAGATGGAACCAAACTCTTCCTAACTATCATAGTTTATATATTAACTTATTATTTAACTACAAATGTTTTTATCTGAATCCTTTTTGTCAGGCTGAATGTAAATACTGTAAATAGTTATTGAATGTTATGAATGTATTAAATTACTGTGTTATTTCATCAAAATAAAAATCATTTGAGTAAAAAAAAGAAAAATAAGAGAAAAGTAAATTGGCTTTTAAACCATTAAAACGGCACTCCACAATGCTGAATAGGACTGGAGACAGTGGGTCTGGAACAAACCTTTGTTCATTAGCTCATTAAAAAGAGGGGAAGCCCCGGGCACTGCCATAAACATGTAGATGTGTATTGTAGCTGTCTATGCAGAATTCCTTTCTCAGGTTAAAAAGGGGAACCTAGAGTCAGGTGGTGAGATGAAGTAATTTTGCAAGCCATGTTGGATATTACATTTTACAGGGAGTAATCTTTCGGTATTGAGTATTCTGTTTTGGGGAACCTGACTGGAAAGACTGCTCATGTATTTCATTGTGCCTTGCTCTATCAAGTAAGTTATTAGGGAATAGTAATTCTCCAAGAACTGGTCAGTAATATAATGGAACTTTGTTTAGAGATTTTTTTTTGTTTGTATGAGCCTGTCCATCAATTTTGTTTTTAATATTTCCTTTGATTTGAACTCTGTGGTTTACTGTATATATATATATTTAGTATTTTATTGTTCTTTTATTATTTACTATTAAATATATTTAAACTTTTCATTGTGGTTTGTCCTTTTTAGAAAATATTTGAGTTTTGAGAGTATTTGCACATATTTATTTGGTGATAACTCTGGCCATTTCTGAAAGCCTTGCTTTTTGGTCAACATTACCATTTGTATTAATATTAACTTCACTCAGCATAACTGGATACCCTTTTAAGAGCCTTATAGTAACTGACTGGTGGTAGTGAATCTAACTTATAGTTGGGGCAAAGTTGGTAGAGCAGGTAATGTGTGCCAGCCTTTCCCATGTGTGTGTGTGTATGTGTGTGTGTGTGTGTGTGTGTGTGTGTGTGTGTGTGTGTGTGTGTGTGTGTGTGTGTGTGTGTGTGTGTGGGTGTGTGTGAAAATTAAATCTCAAAGAGTGTGTGTGTCAGCTACTTGGTGCAGGTACATGAAGCACTGGTTTCACAGTGCCAGTGGGGAGCCTTACTGGAGACCTGGGAAGAGACAGATAGTGACATCCAGACAATGGGGTAAGGGTGTGCCCTGTATGCTTTTAAGGGAAATTGTTCTTGATGCAGAGAGGTCTGCATCTAGAAATATTGAGTGTATACATTTGTATTCCAAGTGCACGCCCCTCTCCTGTGTCAGTGGTGAGGATTCAGGCTCCTTGATTACTGGTCCAGCATGGGGACATCACAAGGATTTTACTCACTCATGCACAATTGACTGTCAGCATTTATTTTGGTGACCTTCCGTGGTTGATGTTTTTGCTGTCAGCATTATGTAATACTTCCATGTATGAGTATACAAATATATATATATATATATATATATATATATATATATATATATATATATATATATATAGCTTCTCTTTAGAATCTCAAATTGCTAAAAACTCAAACTTCAGATGACCAAACCAGGAAGATCAAATTTTCAGCAACTTAAATTCTAAAGGGTAAGGAAAAGACATTGCAAAAATGTCTTTACAATGTTTTTGATGGGGGGCCAAGCCCCCCCTGCACCACCCACACTGCCTTACTTAAATATATCAACTCCGAGATTGCACTACAGTGGGGATGAGGGAAATCTCCCATTCCGCACTGTATGCAGAAGCGCAAAACAAGAGAATTTCCTTTCCTACGCTATAATGTGGTCATGGAGCTGATATATTTAAGCAGGGAGAGTGCAGGGTTACTCAGCCCCCAGCAAGCATGTAAGTGAACTTTTTTTTTTTGTTTTCATTTTCTTCCTTTCACAATTTCGAGTTACTGAAAACTTGAGATTCTGAGCTCGAGCTTATGAATTTCGAGCTTTCAGTAATTAGATCTTGTGAAGGGTAATCTATATATATATATATATATATATATATATATATATATATATATATATATTTACATACACACACACATACACACACGTGTGCATGTGTATTAATTAATGTGTATTACATGTTTTTACATGTTTACATTTTAAATATTGCAAATGTAGTCATAATGTATAGCTTATTCAGAAAGTTGTGATTCGCTTTGTTTGAAAGAGACCTGCCAACAGTGGTGTGTTGCTGCCATTAAGCAGGTCTCCTAAAGTACTAACCCTTAGAAAGTAGCACTTATTTAGCATCAAAAAAAGTTTTGAATACAACACTTAAATTTTATTGCAATTGTGCAACATTTGTGCATAATATACATTGTAGCAACATGTGTTTCCATAGATGTGTGTCTGTAATTTTTGAGTTGTTAACTGTGTGGGTTCAGCTGGGACATGTGCCAACAAGAAAACTGAGTACAAAAATGGTTAGAAAATAAACTGCATGACAAGCAGTTCTACTGTACTTTTTATGTATATAGATGCGTAAATATGTAGATGTAATATGACAAACTGTAGAATAATTTATTATGGACAGACATAATCAGTATGTACTGATCCAATATGTGCAAATTGTGTACATTTATGTAAAGGTGCAGACTTTATTATTATAATGAGGATAATTTTGGGATTCTTATTACAGATGGTGCAAATAGCATAAAAAAATAAAGTATTGAAAGATGAGATTAGTTAGTACATGCTAGTGGTCTTAAAATGCATTTTTTTGCAGATGCTTGGTTCTGAAGATAATGCCCCATATGATACTGCTGGTACATGTCTTCAGACAAGTGTGTTATTTGTGTTATGGTTAAAATTTTGCATATAAAAACATAAAGCTGTACAGCATATGTTCTTTGGAGAGTGGGAGCTATCAGTGCCAGGCAGAGCAGATAAGCTAATGAAGAACCTCTCCACCAACAGCTTAGTGTAAACACAAATCTAAATAACACTGTAAAATAAACAGACTGTTGCCTAGGTTAGTAACACACACAGAACAGTAGTTTTTTTTAGGTTAGTCTCTATTAAAAGGCAGTATTCCTATTGCTGCATATTTAATTAAAATGTTTACATATTCTGCTGAGCTCTATTTTTTCCTTGTTTATGCCAAAAAAAAAAAAAAAACTTTTACAAAGATTCACTCATGGGTAACTCTCTAAAAATCCAACAATGACATAAGAATATATCAAAGAAAAGTAATAGTACAATATAATGTTCTCAATGTTTCAGAGATAAAATCACTGGCTAGTAATACAAAGCACCCGTATTTATGTCATTATGTGAAGAAGTGTTAAGTATATTTCAGTTATGGTATTGTGTGGATACTTTGAAGGTGAATGTAGTCTTGTAATGTACTGTTGTCTTAAGTACCATGCAGGAAGTACACATATAAAAAAATGATGAACAGAAGCTTACAGACAGCAAAATATTTTTATGATAGACTTTATTATTGGTGTCACTTGGTGAAACTGCTAGCATCTAGTGCTCAGAAAGTTAAATGTTATAGATGAGTAAGAATGAAGTTGTGCTTGGACTGTCAAGTTATGCTTCGGTCATTTATCATTTTTAAAGTTAATTATTTTCTACTAATAACATGTAGGTAGATGCCAATCTTGTTAGAGCAATCGGTTGTACCAGCTTGTATAAGAAAATACAGCATCTGAGTGTGAAACCATAAAAAGTTACCAGATATCGAAGGATTTTTTTTTCCACAGTATGAATTTTACTGATTTTACCTTTTGGTAGTTGTGAAATGGATCACCATCATTTTTAAAAGTTTTAATTAGCATTAGATGAAGGAAAGTTATATTGTGTAGTGATACCCCAGTATGGCCATCGATGCTACTCTTTCCTGTAATCTCATGTGTATGTGTTTACAAGAGACTAGAGGAGTATGAGCATTTAGCTGTAAGTTATTTGCTGTCCTAACATAATGTATATATGATCTGTATGGACAGTGACATAAAACCAAGGTAAAGTTCATTATGATGAAAAGTGGCAAGTAAAGCACAGAGAGTGTGTGTGTGTGTGTTTTCCTAATCAGGGTAGAGCAGTAAGACACATGAACCTTTTTTTGCCCAACCTAGAAGCACTGTTTGGTTAAAAGACATAATCAGAGCCATATTTTAGACAAAGGGAACTTGAACCCTAGGCCACAGGAAGCAGTTTGTTAAAAATTAATAGGGTTAGTCCACTCATTTAACTGCATGACTAAGAGGCCAATTTCCCAATGGCAATCAAATTTGAAGGTGGCTCAATAGCTGTTTTAGGTTCACAGGTTCATAGGTAGGTACTAGGCTATCTGCCCGAAGGCATTTATAAGCCTAGCTGGAATGTGTTGGCTTTCGCAGCCCCCTTAGATTAGTTCCCTGTGCCTCTGTCCAGCAGAGCCATTGAAGTGATCCCTGGGGTAAACTTTCTGTTTCCCATCCACTCGTCAAGGTTTTTCTTGAAGAGGGTTAGCGAGGAGCTCTGCCTAATGTAGATTGGAATCTTGTTCCAGAGCATGGGAAGTCTCTGGGACAGGAATCTATCCCTCCAGCATGGCCTATTTATTGTTGTGGTGAGGGTTAGATCCCTGGAGCGTGTGGCTCGAGGGGATATGGTTTTCTTTAGGTGGAGCATGTCCATAAATTCTGGGTTGGACATGGCCTTGTATGTCAGGCAGAGATCACCTCTGAGTAGGCGGTATGCAACTGAGTACAGCTGGAGTTTCTTCAGTTGAGCTGCATAGGGCATCTGCTTGAGGCCAGTGATCCTCTTGGTGTGGTACTTCTGTGGTCTTTCCAGTTGTTGCAGATGTCTTGTAAGGTACATCCCAAATGGGGCATTGTACTCTATGATAGGTCTGATGAGTGATATGTAGAGGGGGCCCAATGACCTCTTTCGATCTGGATGCAAACCCTTTTGTAATTAGGTGGTCCACATAGAAGGATTTTCTAACCACTTTGGCAATGTGATTATCAAAGGAGAGGTTACTATCTACTTGCGTCCCCAGATCCCTTATTACGTCTTCTGTATTTATGGGGCTACCACCTATGTAATAGTTTGTGGGTACTTTGTTTTTCTTCAAAGGAGATGACTATGCACTTTTTGATATTTAGCTTGAGGCCATGGTTTTGACACCAGATATCTGTCTCAGTGAGACCCTTTTGGAGGATGTCTCTGTCAGCCAGAGAGTCAATTATAGCCTATAGTTTGCAGTCGTCTGCGAACTTGGTCAGCCATAGTCCTCCTGTGCTTGCTTGTACCTCTGAGAAGTATATGCCAAACAGGAGGGGTCCTAGGACTGAGCCCTGGGGAATGCCACTTGTAACCGGTTTAGAGTCAGACCTAGCTCCCGCAACTCTTACCATGTGGATTCTGTCCGTAAGCCAGTTGGCAACCCATCTCTTGACGTAGGGGCTTATGTTTAGGCTGGTGAGCTTGTCTATAATACCCGAGTGGGGAATGGTGTCAAAGGCCTTTGTCAGGTCTAAGTAGGCTGTGTGGACCACCTTTCCCTCTTCTATAGCCTTGGTAACTGTCTCAAAGAAGTCCACCAGATTTAGCAGGCATGATCTGCCCTTAACAAAGCTGAACTGGGTAAGGTCTAGTGTTTGGAGGTTCCCAATGTCTCTGTTAATGAGATTCATGATGATGCGCTCCATAGCTTTGCAGACCAAGCTAGTCAGGCTTATAGAGCGATAGTTCCCGTGGTCCATTGTGGCTCTACCTTTGCAGAATGGAATAACCATTGCTGTGTGCCACTCTGTGGGCACATAACCTGTGGAGAGGCTGAGTTTAAACAGTGTGTTTAGGTGAGGGGTTAGTTAATCTTTGAGCTCGTGTAGGATGCAGCCTGGGACACTGTCTGGTTCCATTGATGCTGTGTTTTTGGCCTTGGAGAGGACTGTTTTAACTTGAGTGTCTGTGATTTCAGGGGCACTATATTCTTCTGGTATAGTTATGGGCCCTTTTGGGGGTGAGAGGGGGTGAAGGTTGCACTGAACCTGTCTGCCAGGATGTTGGCTATATTGGTTGATTCAGTGTATTTTGTGCCATTCTGCACCAACTCTGAGCAGATCTGAGAATTGCCACTTAGATTCTTGACATAGCTAAAGAGTGCCTTGTGGTTATCCTTGGAGTCCATGGTGATTTTTCTTTCGAAGCTAGCCTTGGATGATTTTATGAGGGAGCATAGTTTCTTGCTGACACTGATCAGGGATGTCTTCCCTTCTTGGGAATTTACTCTTTTCTGTACTAGTTTCCTCCTTCTGTTGTATAGGTTGTTTATGGCAGACTGGTTTCCTTTTCTTGGAGGAGTGAGTCTTGGTTTTGTATGGGATAGCAGGATCCATGCATTCTTGTAGGTGCCTGTAGAGTGCGTTAGTAAAGGATTTTGCAGCTTGGACAGAGTTATCCTTTAGCATGGGGTCTTTGAAACTTCCCACCTCGGTCTTAAGTAACATGAAGTTTGCTTTGGAAAAGTTTTTCATGGTGGTTTCTTTGACTGGGAGTGGTGGCGGAATGTGGATATCCAGAGTGATTAGTTTATGATCAGATCTAACTAACGAGGGGTTGATGTCCAGCATAGAACACCGGTTGCCCATGTTGGTGATGACCAAGTCCAATTTGTTGTCACCTCTGGTGGGGGTGTTGACCAGTTGATCCAGGATGTTTGAGTTTATAAATTCTAGGAAATGTTGGGCAAGGGAGCTTGTACTTGAGTAGTTCTCCCAGTTAATGTTTGGGTAATTGAAATCACCCAATATCAGGGTATTTGATAGGACCTTTATGTTCCCAGTGTTTCCAGGAATGTGGAGTGGGGATCCTGGGACATGGTGGGTGATCTGTAGCAAGCTATAATTTGAATAGCAGTTTTGCCCATTGTTAGTTGCACGTGGATGATCTCTGAAGCATTGTGCTGTGCCACTAACCTGGAGTTATGGATATCCTTGATGAATATGGATACTCCCCCACCTTTTGTATTTCGGTGCAGGTTTTGTGGCCAAAATGTATGGTATGAGTTGTAGCCTGGTAGTGCTGGGGTGCTCTGGAGCCTTAAACCAGTTTTCTGTTACTGCACATGTATCAATTTTCTCCATACTGAGGAGTGTCTTGAGTTCATGCATTTTGAGGTTTAGACTTCTGGCATTGAGTAGCATTAGCCTCAGTTTTTTGTTACTTGTGCTATTTACGGTGGTGGGTTTGTCTTTTGAGTCTTGACTAAAAAAGGAACTATGGGGGTGGCAAGAGCCTTGGCCAGTATTTGAAAACCTAAGGATGACAGGTGCAAGCCATAGTGAAGCAGCGTGGCTTGTCGAGCATGTCATCCCAGGCTGACAGACACTGGATCCCCTTTGAATGACACCAGAAGCTTAGCCAATTGTTGAAATTGATAATTTTTTCTCTATACCATTGTATCATTCTTGGTGAGGGCAGGATGCTACTCAGAGTCAGGGTCATACCCACCTGGGCTATATGATCAGAGAGCTCTTCCATGTCTCTTTTCATGTAGTCTAGGGAGGTACGTCTCACGTCATTCACACCAACATGGACAATGACAGAGTCATATTTGTACTTGTTCTGGAGTGACCTGAGTGCTTGTGTTATGTGGCGGATCCTGGCAACTAACAGGCAGCTAACAGTAACCTTCTCCTTGTTCAGCCTAGTGAGTGGGACGTCAGTGTGCCTGACTGTAGAGTCACCTATTACTAGTGTGTTGGGTATGTTATTTTGCCTTAAGGGCTGTGATTGCATGGCACACTGGTTTTGTGAAGTATGTGTTTCATGGTTTGTGTTGGGGGGGGGTGGAGGTTGCTTGGATGTCTGCTTTGGAGGTCTCTGCTGCTTTTGCATATTTTTATTTAGAACCTCAGAGTCTGTTTTCATGTATTTATGTGTGTTTTTTGCCGGTGCTGGTTTCATAGGTCTATTTGAGACTGGTGGTGTGATGCAAGTAATTCCCTTCTCCTCTTGACTGCCTGGTCCAGTCTTGGGTTGAGAGAGCTTAGCCTACAGTTTGGCTGTATAATTGCATCTCTCGCATGTATTAATGTTTGGTGGAAGGAGGAGAGAGTTGTCTGTGTACATGAGGCAATTATAACATTGCCTAAAAAGGCCCAGATTCACAAGTTGGACCAGAGAGTACACCTAAAACTGCCCTTTGGACATGCCTGGATAGGAACAGTGAACTGTTTTACTGATTGGCTGGTAAGGTCGAATAGAGAGCCTTGTCCTTCTATAAAGTATAGGGGGTCTAGTGCTAAGGTTTATTAGTGCTTGCTATGAATTTTGAGCAGGTGCCGGGATGAGAAGTGAATGGTTTGAGTGCTTAAGTGGATAGTTTGTTTAGTTCCAAGGGAAAAATTGAAGAGTAGACTTTGTGGAGCTGAGAATAGTTATACCCTAGCTAACCGGCACTGTCCAGCACGTCAAACCTTGCAAATGCGTGTTCTATAGCAGGGAAATGAAAGAGATAGAAATTAGCCCAAAATGACAAATAATAACACTCATCCAGGGACAGATAGGCTGCTCAAAGCTCCCTCTCTCATAGTGAACAGAGAAACTTCCTTCTATCCAAGTAAGGTATGGGCAAACACAAAAACTTGTAACACAGCCCTGAATTCAGCACTAACCTGAAAACTGGACTATACAAGCTTAGAAAGGTGGGCAAACAAGTTTTTTTTTCAGAAAATAAAGCAAATAAAATAAAAGAAAACACTTTAAATGCACAGAAATGGCTATCACACTTGAGTGTGTAGCCTACCCGCGGTGGTGGTGCTGAGGTAGCATTTTCGCCTCACAGTAAGACGCTGTCCGGTTCAATTCTCAGATAGAGCATCTTCTGCGTGGAGACATGCGTGAATGGGCATACCTTCGTTGAAGGTTGTGCGTCAGGGCTGGTAACTCGGCATGTAAAAATCAACTACCAATCATTAGTAGACCGGAGTTCCGCTGTGGCGACCCCTAACTGGGAAAAGCTGAAAGACACAACAACTTGAGTGTGTAGCCCACAACAGTTAAACAGGTAATTTAAACACAAAAATGACTTTGTTAAAGTGCAGGCAGTAAAATAAGTACAATAAGTAGCTGAAACAATCTTTTTAAATCACAGAAACTCTAGAAAATCTGCATTTTTAGGCGGAATTAGCTAAAGGCAGCAAGAAAGTGCAGAAAAATTATACTTAATCACTCCAAAATCTCTCTTTTGTCTTTCTGCTGCTGTAGAACTCTGCAGGGCACTAGGCAGGAGTTTGCTGAGCTGTATACTAGCCCAAAAACCTCACAAATGCAGGTTTTATAGAAGGGGAATGGAAGAGATAGAAATTAGCCCAAAATGGCCAATAAATTACTAATTTCTGGGCTGAAACCACTCCTCCAGGGAAAGATAGTCTGCTCAAAGCTCCATCTCTCACAGGGAACAGAGAAACTTTCTTCTATCCAAGTAAGGTATGGGCAAACACAGAAACTTGTAACACAGCCCTGAATTCAGTACTAACCTGAAAACTGGACTATACTAGCTTAGAAAGGCAGGAAAACAAATATACTTTTTTTGTTTTTTTTTTTTGTTTTTTTTTCAGAAAATAAAGCAGATACAATAAAAAAAAAGCACTTTAAATGCACAGAAATGGCTATCACACTTGAGTGTGTAGCCTACAACAGTTAAACAGGTAATTTAAACACAAAAACGACTGTTAAAGTGCAGTTTTGCCACATTCATTTTCAATCTTTTATGTGAATGTATAACTTTTATTTTATATGTGGCTTTTGTCTCAGGGAAACACAAGAATAAATCCAAATTCAAGAAAATGTGTGTCAGTGATGGTGTATTTTATACCATTTGTTTGTTAAAAACTGTAGTGCATGGCTTCGCTGCCTTCCAGACATTTAGATCATTAGCTATACAGAGTGGGGCCAAAGGTAGTGTCAATCTACATTAGCAACAAGCATAACTACATTGGTTTAATTAGATGATGCCCTGGAATTTATTCACATGCACTCCATTGATAAGGCACCCCTAACAGTTTAGCCAGTAGTCATGGATCTGGGAACATATGCAGATAGTAAGCTGGCCTTTGACAAACATGTGGCCAAGGTAGTAAGAACATCATTCTGTATCAACCAACTTATAAGTAAAGGCATGGTATCCAGGTCCATGGAAATCATAGTGCCACTTTATTCGTCCTTTATCAGATCCATTATTGAATATAATGCCCTCTTTTGCATGTACCTGACCAAACATATGCAACAAATGGAATGCCTACAAAGATTACTTATCAAGAGAATCCAGCGTATAAACACATTGTCCTATACTGATTGATTTAAAGCCCTGTCACTATATTCTGTTTCCTACAGATTACTGAGAGGTAATCTATGCCTGGCATACAAGGCATCCTCAGATCCAGCTCTGCTTAACCTTTTGTACATCTGCAAAATGTCCAGTATCAGAACCACCAGATCCAAGGATTTAAATTTTGCTTTTGAAATAAATAAGACAGTCTCTTGAGACAGATATATGTCACAGAGGATGTCCATGCTTTGGAACAGGCTACCTATTCGTGTGAAGCAGAGACCATCCCTAACCTTATTTAAGCATAATCTTGACCAATGGATGGGAAATTGGAAATTCACCCCCAGGTTTGGCCTCCATGTCTCTGATAAACAGAGGCAGATAGTAGTTTACAAACTAACATTTCCCTCCACCCCAAATAACCTCTAAAAAATTCCTAACTAACATACCCCTCCTAATAAACACTCATGATACATAGGGGCACAATTGGGTTGGATCATCTTTTACATCTAGTCTCTTTCTCTATTGTTGGTGACATCCATCCCAATCCTCGTCCTACTGCCTCCATCAACATCTGCTCCTCTACATCACCACAATCATCCTCCCCCCAAACCATCCACCTAGCTTCAATCAATAGCCAATGTATTTGTTAAAAATACCCAACTTACACACCTGGGTGTCACATAACCACCCTGATATATTAACTGTCTCAGAAACCTGGCTCAAGCCTCATACCAAAGATACTGAAATTCTTCCCGCTAACTACCAAATCATACGGAATGACAGAGATAATGAGAAAGGAGGAGGAATAGCAATAATTTACTCCTCTTCTCCAACAGTCATTCCATACACTAACCCCATTCCTACATTCCCTCCTGCTGAACTATCCATAGCCTTTCTAAAAATCAACAAAGATAAATCTTTATGTATAGCTGCCATCTACATTCCCCCTGGTGATAACATCTCCATCCTACACCCCCCCTGGTAATAACATCCCCATTCTAAATTCCCCCTGGTGATAACATCCCCATCCTTGAAGACATTCTCTCATGGCTCTCTTCCAACATTAAAAAGGAAACATTCGTCCTTGGTGATGTAAACATCAAGTGGGCCACTATCTTATCAAAATCTCTGAGCCAAACAATTAATCTCTTTAACTTCTCCCAGCTAATAAACTACTCAACCAAACCCAGTAAAGATGGCTCCTCTGGCACTACACTAGATTGGATCTTAGCAACTCATCCCAACCTAATCTCAAACAGTGGAATTATACCTGATGCCCTTAGTGATCATCTACCAGCCTATGCCTTCTGGTATGCCTCTTCTGTCCAAATACAACACCAATACATTCAAACTCATAATCTCACCAACTTCAATCCACACACTTTTTCTGACTGTCTGAAAAAATAAATAAATTGGGCCCCCTTAAAGACTCTGCCTCTGGACAGTGCAACTAATTACTTCAACAAAACCTTCCGAGACTTACTATACAGCCTAGCCCTACTTAGAACAAAAATAATAAAAGCCAAAAACATTCCTTGACTATCTAAAGAAACCAGAAAACTAATGCACCTCAGAACCAAATGTTGGAAGCAATACCAAAAGATAAGTTAACAAACTCTCTAATCGAATTCAAACAACTCTGAAACTCAGTGAAGAAACTAATAACTAAAGACCGTAAGACTTATTACTCTAAACTCCAATCAGAACATAATTCTAACTCCAAATGGTTCTAGAATTGCATTTCCTCCCTTCTAAACCCTGGTAGAAAAGACATCCATGCACTAACCCAAACTCCCCACACCATGAAATTGCATCTAATTTCAACACCTTTTTTGTTGACTGCATAGCCAAACTAACAGCAAACTTTCCCATCTTCTCTCCTTCTCATAGTCCCCAATCCACTGCTTTTTCTTCTAACACTCCACCTTAAAGTCATAAACCTACCCCGACAGCAGCATAAAAAACTCCTCCTTAAACTAAAGCATTGCTCCTATGATCCTGATAATCTGCCTCCCCCTTCCTTAAGATGGCTGCAGACAGCATCACCTTCCACATTTCCATTCTTACCGACAGATCCATCCAAGAAGCCTATGTTCTCTCACTCTGGAAGAAAGCTTTTGTCACCCCTCTCCACAAGGTGGCAATAACACAGACAGTACTAAATTCCATCCTATAGCTATTCTCTCACTTCTTTCTAAAATCCACGAAAAGTGTATTCATCACCAACTCTTGCCATACCTAACACACAGTCATCTTCTTACCCCAACACAACATGGTTTCAGGCATGGCCACAGCACTACCACTGCTCTTCTGTACTTCCTAACACCATTAATCGTGCTCACAACTCTGGGAAAATTGTATCCACCCTTTACTTAGATCTCTCCAAAGCCTTTCAAACTGTTTCACATCCTCTATTTTTATCTCAACTTTCCTCCCTCAGTTTCTCTCCTTCCTTCATAGCCTGGGTTACAAGTTATCTCTCCAACAGACAACAAGTTGTTAAATGGAAAAATTCCACTCCATCCTTTCTTAGCAATCCCTCTGTCATCCTCCAAGGTTCTGTTCTTGGCCCCTTACTTTTCAATACTTTCATTAATAACTTTCCCAAGTCCCTAGATAATGCTACACTCATCTAGTATGCTGATGATTCCACAATCATCTGTACAGCAAACTCTCCCTCTGAACTCCTTCGAAAACCCCAAACAGCCTTCTCCAATGCCAAAACCTGGATGCTAAGCAACCATCTTGCTCTCAATGCTAACAAAACAAAAATAATGATATTCTCTCTTTCAAGAAATTTCAACATAGAAAAAGCTCCTTTAAATAAAAAAGCCAGAATAATACTCTAATCGAAATTGTACCTCACACCAAATTACTCTTAGTCACCATTGATGAACATTTAAAATTCGATATCCACATGCAAAATAATATAAAAAAAAACCTCACTAAAAACTAGGTCTGCTGTATAGACAAAATTGCTATCTAACCACTTCTACCAGATGTACTCTAGCCTCCTCCTACTCACTCCCCCTCTGTTATGTATGGTGTCCCTGCCACTCTACTTACTCTTCTTCAGCTTAGGCTAAAAAACAAACTGGAAGCCTGCTATAACAAAGTCTGTAAATTTGCTACAGGGTCCAAATACTCATAGGTTCATAGGTTCATAGGATGATACTAGGCTATTGACCCAGAGGCCCTTATGAGCCCAGCCAAGAATTTTGCCTATGTTCCCTCAAAGTCAGCACCTCTTTCTCCTGTCCAACATGGACACAAGTGGGATCCCAGGAGTATATTGTCTGTTTCCCATCCAGTCATCCAGGTTCCTCTTAAAGAGGGCTAGAGAGATACTCTGCTTGACATGGAGAGGGAGTCTATTCCATAGATGGGGGAGCCTTTGGGACACAAGTCCATCCCGTAAACAAGTTCTATTAATGTCACAGACCAGGTTAAGGGCTTGTGTGCGGGTTGCGCAAGTGGAGTTTGTCTTATGGATATGCAGCAACTCCATCAAGGCTAGGTCACTGGTCCACCCTTCGCTGCCATTCCCTCCACTCCCTAAACTGGCTTGAGCTTCCTAATTACCTGAAATTCATACAACTCACCACTGCTCACAAACTCATGTTCCAACCCTCCATCTGCCCCTCTCTTTCATCTGTCTTAATCCCTTACCTCCCTATTCATACTCTTAGATCTGAAAACCAAAACCTCCTTAAAATCTACAACACCCTACACCCTACTGGCCAATAACTTCTATCACATTCCTTAGCTAAGCTATGGAATTCCCCCCTCCCTCTGCTGTACTCACAGTCAGTCTAATTTCAAATCTCTCCTCCATTCTTACCTTACCTCAAACTGGGACTGCTCCTGCTCCCTTCCCACCTAAATTACACTGTCGTCTCTTTCAAACCTCCTTTCAATCTCATCACCTCTGATCATTATTGTTAGAACAAACACTAAACTTGTATAAACACTTTATGACTTGTACTTTTAATTATATTCCATGTATTACTTTTGACTTTATCTATATTTTAGCATTTGTGTTTTTAAACGTATACTCCCTGATTTTGTATTTGTATTTCAAATTGTATATTTATGCTTTTGTATACTGTATATTCCATACTGTACTTATGTTATATTCTGTTAACTGCTTTTGGAGCTTTTCTCCCCGGGCCTCCACGGAAAATGGGCTCTGCTTGGCCCAGTGGACTTTCCCGGTCATCAAACTGGAACTAAATAAATCACACAGCTAGGCTTATATAGGCCCTGATGGTCATTAGGCTAGCATATACCTATCAACCTATGCACCTATAAGGCTTTAGGAATCAGGTAGGGTGATGAAATTCTGGGTGTTACTGTACAGCAAAGCAAATGAAATTATGTAAGGATGCTTAAAGTATTAAGTTATTATTTGGAAAAAGAAGTGGAGTGCATTTGTCAGGGTTATCTCTGCATACAAATTAGGCTAAGTCACTGTGTACCCTCCCCTTAGAAACACTGCTTATATTCCAAGCCAGTAAATGCATGAAAATGCACTTAGCGAGCACTCAAGTTTCTACATACATGGAAAATGCAATGGATTTAATCCATTTAGCTGCCCACCTGTAACTACTTCTCCTCCTTTTTCACTTCCCTTGACGCCATCTATTCAATCCCTTATTCCCATTTTCACTTTGTGCGAGTATATGCACTGTGCAACCATTCCATAGCTTTGTCGCCTTTTCTAAAAGTAGTACCTCCTTGCTGTTGTCTTTATTTCTTCCTTTTACTGTTGTCACATTGTTAACTTCCCACTAAGTGCTTTTCTGTTATAAGTCAAAAATTCACTGGTATTGATAGTACAGTAAATCCCTCCAGGATGTGGCTTAAAAGATTAGAGTGAACTCTTTTCCTAAGCTGTAAAGTCATTTAGCAGATTTTTTCCCTTTGATTTATCCATTAAGTATGCATTAAATGATTTTCAAAAGCCACATAATGTTCCGTTAAAGAAATGTATTATATACATCATGGCTTTTTTTTTTGGCACCACAACCTTCCTGCCTGGTAACTTAAAATTTAAATGGCAAAAATGACAATGTTTGTAAAGTGTATCTTACTTCATAAAAATACATAATCACTATTTTGGCCAGTACTGCAATTGTTTTGTGTTCAGAGGTCATGCTCACTGAATCTTTGTATAAAAACATTAGTGCAAACATTAAAGAACATTGCTGAGCAGTTTAATCAGAGCAGCTACATGCTGTAACCGTGAATACTGGATTTTGGACCCTACTTATTTCATCTCTTGTTAAAATTCCGAATTGAAAGGTGTTTGTCTCTGAAGCAACATGGAAGTGGTATTTACTTTAACACAGTTAACAAACTGCATGTTACTGCAGTGCTTCCATAACAGCTTAGAATTGCTTTATTTGTTGTCTGATCCAAGTTAATAATTCTGAAACTACCTGAAGTTAAAAGTGATAAAATGATCATTATATATGCAGTCTAAGTGCTGTCTCTTCTATTTTATGCCCATTCTTGGATATGCAAGTCTAAACTGTTGTTATGGTATGTGAGGGTGAAGGAATGTTTTCTGGTCACCATTATAGCAATAACCCACGCCTGGGTGTGGGTAATGCTGGATTTACCCACGGTTGGCGTGGTTTGGTCCCGAGGGTAAATACAGCATTACCCACACCCAGAAGTGGGTTATTGCTATTATACCATGACATTATTTAAGAAAAGAAACTATTACTTTTCTTAAATAATGGCATAGTATAATGCCTGTTTACTGCCCTTCCGCAGATGTCTGGCATCTGCGGCAGTTCTGATGTACTGCGCGCCTGCGCAGTACATCAGAGCTGTGGGCAAAGCAACGGAGAAAGCAAGATCTCCGTTGCTTTTTTTTTACTGTTTTTGCTATGTTAAATGGGTTTAACATAGCGAGACAGTTTTAAAATAAGCAACGGAGATGTCCGTTGCTTATTTTAAAACTGTCTCACTATGTTAAACCCATTTAACATAGCGAACAGTAAAAAGCAACGGAGATCTTGCTTTCTCCGTTGCTTTTTAAACCTGTCTCGCTATGTTAAATGGGTTTAGCATATGAGACAGTTTTAAAATAAGCAACAGAGATCTTCGTTGCTTATTTTAAAGCTGTCTCGCTATGTTAAACCCATTTAATATAGCGAGACAGTGTTTTAAAAGTAGAGTTATACTAATGGAAAAATGTCCGGGCGACCTTTTTCCATTAGTATAACTCGATTTACAATGCGCACGCTGGCCAATCAGCGTGCACGTTTTGGGGGGGGTCATGGTATAATACTTATTCATTTACTTCACTACCAGTGTGTGTAAAATACAGATATACACTTCTGATCAGTCACCATGTGCACACATTTTATTACATACATATATATATATATATATATATATATATATATATATATATATACATACACACACACACACACACACACACACACACACATATATATATTGACAGCTCCAAGTTTGTTTTGTTGCACTGTAGATGTCCATAAACAAAGGCTAATTTTTCAATCATAGAATTCAAGTATACCAGAAAAAGAAACCTTGACACATATGCCACGTTTTTCTCATCACAAATTGCATTTCAGTCCTTTAGTCCAGCACCAGGAGCGCCACATATGAACAAAATATGATTTACTTATTGTATTGACTTTTTATGTCCAACTGATTTTGCTGTGATTCATATAAACTTGCTTGTAAATTTATTTCATTTCTCTTGTGGAATTTGTCACAATATATGTTATATTACAGACCCAGTCTTTGAGTCAGTGAAAGAGATATCAAATAAAAAAATATAAAATGTCTTACTCTTGCTCTAAAAAGCTGCAGTCTGACATTCAAGTCCACAATATGTAATTTGTGCCCACTGATATATCGGCATCAATCAAATAGACACAGGGCAGTAGGATATTCAGAAAATATGCTTAAGCTAAGTAAAAATGAAAAAAGGTTGTGAGCACTCACCAAAACTTCATCTACCCTCTGATGCAAGTTTCTGGAAACCTTGTTGGCATAATGTTGGTCATGATAGCCCTGCTATCTAGAAAAGTGGGGACTGACAAGTGTATTAATCATCATCTTATTATTAACAAGGGGGGAGGACAGTAACATACACTGTATTGTGCATCCAGCTTTATACTGACTTTGATGTGGTCAGTATCAGACATGGACTATTTTTTCTTATCCTCCTTTAACCTGCCTGCCTGCATGCATCTTTGCAGTGGTAAAGTCTCCAAAACTGTTCATACTAAATGAAATGGGAATTTACCAGCTGTCTCTAGACAGATAAAAACTACTTCTTGTTTTATTTCTGATACTTCACATGTGTTTCAATCTTCCACTAAGCTTCTTTAACTATTCTTTCTCTCTCTCTCTCTCTGTCACACACTTTTTTTGTGAACCAATGGGTCATTTGATAAGACTACCCCAGGTCTAGTTACCTGTCTTCCTCTTGTCTCTCCTGAGCTTTTGTTAGTCAGATGCATTATTTTACATCAAGTTTAACTGACATTTCTTACATGATTTCTCCAATTTCACAAAGCCTGCTCTCAGCAGTTCAGTACCTTTTTGCCCATCAACCCTGTTGAAAAAAATTCTTTTCCAGTAGAAATGCAACTCTTCTTTCATGGCTTTCAGCAATGCAACTTAGAAAATGTTTGGATAAGACCAGTGCCAATATTAACCATTGTTGAGACTCAAGTGGTCAAGATTCTTTCTTCCGAATGTACTCCATCTCATAAGACACTATTTCTGTCATGATTGTTTGAAGGGTATTTTACTCTTGCTGGAGTCTGTGGAGTCACCTCAAACACTGTTTTATCCAGACTACCACACTTAAGAATTATCCCAACCACTGTCCAATCCATGCTACCACAGTAAGAATCATTTCAACCTCTGCTTTACCCAGGCAAACACCATATGACTCACTCCAGGCCTTTTGACTTTGTTCTTTAATTTTATCCCCATAATATTCTGTCATAACCATGTTAAAGCCTATTTAATTAAAATACGGACCTCATTTCTGGTCTAGTACTCTGATTACGGAGTCATGGATTTATGTCATATATGTCTGGCACAATCTTCATCTTGTGAATCTATGCTTCCATGGTACTGTTGCCATGTCTGCTTTTCTTTACTTCCATTGCCTTTCCTTCAGCAGTGACATTGTCATTTCCCACAAGATAAGATCAGTCTCTGTCCTCTGCTGTTGAGGAGAACAACAGCACACCTCATCTAGAGTTCTGATCCTCACACATTCCTCCCATAATGCTTTGATGATGATACCAGTTGGACAGTGCAGTGGTGCAGCGGTAGCTTTGTCATCTCACAGCAAGAGGTTCTCCGGTTCAATTCTCGGTTGGGGTGCCTTCTGTGTGGAGTCTGCATGTCCTCCCTGCATTTGTGTGGGTTTCCTCCGGGTGCTCCGGTTTACTCCCACATTACAAAGGCATGCATCTGGGTCTCTGCTGAAAATTGGCTTTGTTCCTAGTTGGACTTTCCTGGTTAACAAATAATAAATAAAATGCCAGTTTTTCCCCCACTGTCCTTGAATTATTTTAGGATAAATCCTATCAGACCTATCTTTCTTGCATTCTCAGCTTTTCAAGCACTTTCAGGACTTCTTTCTTTTCTGAATGGATTGAGCTTAATCCTGTTATCCTTGCCTCTTGTACTGGTTGGATTCAGTAAAGAGATAACTGATTATTTTATGGTGAAGCATTAATTGATAATACCTGCAATAATTGATAACCCTGAGTCAGTCTCCACCAACTGATACTGTCCCTATATGCATCAGGTTTTTAGTTTATTGTAGCCCTATATGGCTGTAATGTGATATATGCCTCCCAAAGTTGTTGTTGTGTCTTTCGGCTTTTCCAGGTTAGGGGTCGCCACAGCGGAACTCCGGTCCACTAATGATTGGCAGTAGATTTTTACGTGCCAAGTTGCTGGCCCTGACGCACAACCTTTAACGAAGGTACGCCCATTCACGCATGTCTCCACACAGAAGATGCTCTAGCTGAGAATCGAACAGGACGTCTTACTGTGAGGCGACAACGCTACCACAGCACCACCACCGCATTATATGCCTCCCAAAGTGAAACTGTTTATTTGCATATCAGGTTCCTGTCTTTATTGCAGCATTGCAAGGATGTAATATAATTCTTATATCAATAAATTATGTGAATAATTGCTCTCTTATTTTGTAAAAGCTTGTATTTCTTGTACGAACTGTGCTTACAGTTATTTCTTGCTGTTTCCACAATGCTGCAGCTACAATTTTTACATCTTTCAGAGTTCTTGCTGTATTCTAAATAATGCTTGTGAATTTCCAGTGGCTGTTTTTTTTTTTTTAAATAAACTTAGGAGTCTTGAATGTACTGTGGAATAATGGTAGCTTTTGATTGAAAATATATTTTATTTGCTACAAGAATATGCAACATAGATTTCTCTGTGTATGTGCATGTGTGTGTGTGTGTGTGTGTGTGTGTGTGTGTGTGTGTGTGTGTGTGTGTGTGTGTGTGTGTGTGTGTGTTTGCACACATGTTTGTGCTCACATGACTGTATTCTTTTGGGTACTTTCTGGAACTGTCTTACCAGAACTTTTAACACTTGTAGCTATTGCACTTGCTCACCCATTTTAGCTCCGATGTACCAGATTCCAAGTTACCCTAAAATGTCAATCAGTTAGTAGCTGCTTTAGCCACATTTATTTAATTTATTTATTTGCATTTGTTTACTGGGATGGTCCAGCTGGGACAGAAGTGCCCATTTTCAGTAGAGTCCCGGGGAGAAAGGCTCCACATATAACACATTTACATTAATAAAGACATTTAGTACATATTATTGGCAGCTTATACAATTGGTGAAAAAAAATACATAAGTAATCATTCTCAAATCAAAGATATTATACAAGCAATACAGAGTATATACATGAGAACATTCCATATGAGTAGTTTTCGGCTAGCAAAATTTGTATAGGACACTTCAAGCAGTGGGTGCAAAGCAGATACAGGAATTAATTAGAGACTAGGTACATGATTTATGTACAATCACAGACTTCTACAGCAGATTTCCATGCTTTAGGTTCTTCAGTACTGGGATGCTGATTGTTTTGTCTCTTGTTAGTACTGCAGAAGGATGCAACAATTGATGACCACAAACTGGACACCATAGTTTTGTTATTCCATTATTGTATAGACCAGTTTTTGACTTACCCTGACTCAAGTGGAAATTGTTATACACACCTCTCAATCTCTTAGTGCAAGAAATCTGGACAATGGCAAAAATAATGGTGAGGGGTCCAAAACAGGGCCAATTTTTAAATATTGCTTTTGTAAAGTAAGAAAATTACTAGAATAACAGGTTTGGCATCAGCATTGATTTTCCAAATAGTATGAAGTCTGTAACTGAAATGTTTCTCATTATTTAGTGCTTTCAAGTCAGCAGTGATTTGCCAGAAAACTACAAATTTTATGAGGAACAGATCAAAAATATGAAGAAAAAACCCTGACATTCTGAAATGTGGACAGTTGAGAGGCATGCTGTTAGTGTATAAGATGATTAACCCAGACTGCTCTGTAAGAAGAACACTACCCTGTGGGATTAGCGCTCCCCTTCATCCACCTATCATCTCAATTATGACTAAACTAGCCTTTTTTTCTACGTTTTATCCCTACTGTCTGTGCCAGACATCATTACACCCCTGGACAATTGATCCATTCATTCTCCATCACCACCAGCAGATTGAGGGTCAATGGGGCCATCATTTCTGTAGCCGTCAGAGGTGGTTTGAGCAAGTGGATTCCAGAAGAGGAACATGGATAACAATAGATAGTGCAGTGGTGCACTGGTAGCATTGTTGTCTCACAGTAAGAGGTTTTTCGGTTCAATTCTTGGCTGAAGTGCCTTTTGTGCAGAGTCTGCATGTCCTCCCTGCACTTGTGCAGGTTTTCTCCAGGTACTCCAGTTTCATCCCATGTTACAAAGGCATGTTTCTGGACTGTTTCCCCCAGACCTCTGATGAAAATTGGCTTTGTTCCAGGTTGGACTTTCCTGGTATACAAATGTTAAATAAATGATCACATTAGGATTGAGTATGACCACTCCCAGGTATTAGTGGGTTTCCCTTTTTGAGGCCAACTGCATAATTGTCATACAAAACACTGACATAACATTTAAGTGTTGAAAATGTTTTCACAATTTCTTCCTCCAACTGCAATTGCATTTGGAAGCAGTGCTGAAAATGAGTATTATCTCACTTGTTTATAACTGGAAAACATTTTCTCTTGATAATATACACATCTGCATATGTTTCCAGCAGAATTTTGTATGTGTTATTACCATTCTTAGAGCCATTTAAGTATATAAGATCATGTGTAGTGGTTAGCAGAGAGCTTTGTAAAGCACTGCTTTTAAGATAATTTAGTTTTATATTACTCATTTGTATCCAGTTATACTTTAGTGGTTAGTAGAGAGCTTTGTAAAGTACCGTTTTTAAGATGATTTAGTTTTATATTACTCATTTGTATCCATATATACTTTAGTGGTTAGTAGAGAGCTTTGTAAAGTACTGTTTTTAAGACAATTTAGTTTTATATTACTCTTTTGTATCCAGTTATACTTTAGTGGTTAGTAGAGAGCTTTGTAAAGTACTGTTTTTAAGATGATTTAGTTTTATATTACTCATGTTTATCCAGTTATACTTTAGTGGTTAGTAAAGAGCTTTGTAAAGTACTGTTTTTAAGACAATTTAGTTTTATAATACTCATTTGTATCCAGTTATACTTTAGTGGTTAGTAGAGAGCTTTATAAAGTACCATTTTTAAGACAATTTAGTTTTATATTACTCATTTGTATCCAGTTATACTTTAGTGGTTAGTAGAGAGCTTTGTAAAGTACCATTTTTAAGATGATTTAGTTTTATATTACTCATTTGTATCCAGTTATACTTTAGTAGTTAGTAGAGAGATTTGTAAAGTGCCGTTTTAAGATTATTTAGTTTTATATTACTCATTTGTATTCAGTTATACTTTAGTAGTTAGTAGAGAAATTTGTAAAGTACCGTTTTTAAGATTATTTAGTTTTATATTACTCATTTGTATTCAGTTATACTTTAGTGGTTAGTAGAGAGATTTGTGAAGTACCGTTTTAATACGATTTAGTTTTATATTACTCATTTGTATCCAGTTATACTTTAGTGGTTAGTAGAGAGCTTTGTAAAGTACCATTTTTAGGACAATTTAGTTTTATATTACTCATTTGTATCCAGTTATACTTTAGTGGTTAGTAGAGAGATTTGTAAAGTACCGTTTTTAAGATGATTTAGTTTGCTATTACTCATTTGTATCCAGTTATACTTTAGTGGTTCGTAGAGAGCTTTGCAAAGTACTGTTTTTAAGATGATTTAGTTTTATATTACTCATTTATATCCAGTTATACTTTAGTGGTTAGTAGAGAGCTTTGTAAAGTACTGTTTTTAATATGATTTAGTTTTATATTACTCATTTGTATCCAGTTATACTTTCGTGGTTAGTAGAGAGATTTGTAAAGTACCGTTTTAAGACGATTTAGTTTGATATTACTCATTTGTATCCAGTTATACTTTAGTGGTTCGTAGAGAGCTTTGTAAAGTACTGTTTTTAAGATGCTTTAGTTTTATATTACTCATTTTTATCCAGTTATACTTTAGTGGTTAGTAGAGAGCTTTATAAAGTATCGTTTTTAATATGATTTAGTTTTATATTACTCATTTGTATCCAGTTATACTTTAGTGGTTAGTAGAGAGCTTTGTAAAGTAGCATTTTTAAGACAATTTAGTTTTATATTACTCATTTGTATCCAGTTATACTTTAGTGGTTAGTAGAGAGTTTTGTAAAGTACTGTTTTAATATGATTTAGTTTTATATTACTCATTTGTATCCAGTTATATTTTAGTGGTTCGTAGAGAGCTTTGTAAAGTACTGTTATTAAGATGATTTAGTTTTATATTATTCATTTTTATCCAGTTATTCTTAATGGTTAGTAGAGAGCTTTGTAAGGTACTGTTTTTAAGATGATTTAGTTTTATATTACTCATTTATATCCAGTTATACTTTAGTGGTTAGTAGAGAGCTTTGTAAAGTACTGTTTTTAATATGATTTAGTTTTATATTACTCATTTGTATCCAGTTATACTTTCGTGGTTAGTAGAGAGATTTGTAAAGTACTGTTTTTAAGACAATTTAGTTTTATATTACTCATTTGTATCCAGTTATACTTTAGTAGTTAGTAGAGAGATTTGTAAAGTACCGTTTTTAAGATGATTTAGTTTTATATTACTCATTTGTATCCAGTTATACTTTAGTGGTTAGTAGAGAGATTTTTAAAGTACCGTTTTAAGATGATTTAGTTTGATATTACTCATTTGTATCCAGTTATATTTTAGTGGTTCGTAGAGAGCTTTGTAAAGTACTGTTTTTAAGATGCTTTAGTTTTATATTACTCATTTTTATCCAGTTATACTTTAGTGGTTAGTAAAGAGCTTTGTAAAGTACTGTTTTTAAGACAATTTAGTTTTATATTACTCATTTGTGTCCAGTTATACTTTAGTGGTTAGTAGAGAGCTTTATAAAGTACCGTTTATAATATGATTTAGTTTTATATTACTCATTTGTATCCAGTTATAGTTTAGTGGTTAGGAGAGACCTTTGTAAAGTACCATTTTTAAGACAATTTAGTTTTATATTACTCATTTGTATCCAGTTATACTTTAGTGGTTATTATTGAGATTTGTAAAGTACCATTTTTAAGACGATTTAGTTTGCTATTACTCATTTGTATCCGGTTATACTTTAGTGGTTAGTAGAGAGATTTGTAAAGTACCGTTTTTAAGATGATTTAGTTTTATATTATTCATTTGTATCCAGTTATACTTGGTTAGTAGAGAGATTTGTAAAGTACCATTTTTAAGACAATTTAGTTTTATATTACTCATTTGTATCCAGTTAAACTTTAGTGGTTAGTAGAGAGCTTTGTGAAGTACTGTTTTTAAGATGATTTAGTTTTATATTACTCATTTGTATCCAATTATACTTTAGTGGTTAGTAGAGAGCTTTGTAAAGTACCATTTTTAAGACAATTTAGTTTTATATTACTCATTTGTATCCAGTTATACTTTAGTAGTTAGTAGAGAGATTTGTAAAGTACCGTTTTTAAGATGATTTAGTTTTATATTACTCATTTGTATCCAGTTATACTTTAGTGGTTAGTAGAGAGATTTTTAAAGTACCATTTTTAAGATGATTTAGTTTAATATTACTCATTTGCATCCAGTTATACGTTAGTGGTTAGTAGAGAGCTTTGTAAAGTACCGTTTTTAAGATGATTTAGTTTTGTATTACTCATTTGTATCCAGTTATACTTTAGTGGTTAGTAGAGAGATTTTAAAGTACTGTTTTTAAGATGATTTAGCTTTATATTACTCATTTGTATCCAGTTATACTTTAGTGGTTAGTAGAGAGCTTTGTAAAGTACTGTTTTTGAGCTGATTTAGTTTTTATATTACTCATTTGTATCCAGTTATACTTTCCTTGGGCTGAGACTAAAACTGATCGTCTGTGATCAGTGAACTATCCTGGTTACCAAATGATAAGTAAAACAAAAATAAATAAAATATATGATTCGTGAATCTGGCGAGTTTGGCTGTGGAAGAATTAATGGTTATATGTTCATAAAAAGTCTGTGAAATACATGCATGTTACAAACATTTTAGTTCATAGGCTCATAGGTTCATAGGTTGATACTAGGCTATCTGCCCTACGGCATTTATAAGCCTAGCCAGCATGTGTTTGGCTTTCGCCACCCTTTTAGATTAGTTGACTGTGCCTCTGTATAGTAGGTCACAGAAGTTAGCACTTTTAAGGTTAGTTTACTGTGCTTCTGTCTAGTAGGGACACAGAAGAGATCCCAGGGGTAACCCTACAATCTTCCATCCACTCCTCAAGATTTCTCTTGAAGAGGGTCATTGAGGGGCTCTGCCTAACATGGATTGGGATTTTGTTCCAGAGTGAGGGGTGCTTCTGGGATATGAATCTGTCCCTGCAGCATGTCCTATTTATTTCTGTGCTGAGGTTTAATTCTCTGGAGCATGTAGCTCTAAGGGATTCGGATTTCCTGAGGTGGAGCATGTCTATTAATTCTGGTTTGGACATGGCTTTATACATCAGGTACAGATCGACTCTGAGTAGGCGGTAAGCAACTGAGTAGAGCTGGAGTTTCTTTAGCCTAACTGCATAGGGCATCTGTTTGAGTCCCTTGATCCTCTTGGTGAGGTACTTTTGGGGTCTTTCCAGTTGCTGCAGGTGTCAGCTAAGGTACATCCCAAATGGGGCATTGTACTCAATTATGGGCCTGATGAGTGATGAGTAGAGGGGCACAATGACCTCTCTTGATCTAGATGTGAACCCTTTTGTGATAAGGTGGGCTATATAGAAGGTCTTTCTAATTACTTTGGCAATGTGATTGTCAAAGGAGAGATTGCTATCTGCTTGGCTCCCCAAATCCCTAATTAATTCTTCCGTACTTAATGGATTACCACCTATGTCGTAATTTGTGGGCACTTTGTTTTTCCCAAAGAGGATGACTATGCACTTTTTGGCATTTGGGTTTAGGCCATGGCTCTGGCACCAGTTATCCATCTCTGTGCGACCCTTTTGGAGGATGCTTGTGTCAGTCAGCAAGTCAATTATGGCACCCAGTTTACTGTCATCTGCGAACTTGGTCAGCCATAGTCCTTCCGTGTTAGCCTGTACCTCAAAGAAATATATACCAAACAAGAGAGGTCCCAGGACTGAGCCTTGTGGGACACCACTTGTAACTGGTTTAGAGTCTGACATGGCACCTGCAATTCTGACCATGTGGGTTCTATCCCTGAGCCAGTTTGCAACCCATCTTGTGACATAGGGGTTGATATTTAAGCTGGTGGGCTTATTTATGATGCCCGAGTGGGGTATTGGGTCGAAGGCTTTTGCGAGGTCCAGGTAGGCTGTGTGGACTACCTTCCCTTCATCTATGGCCTTGGTGACTGTTTCAAAAAGTCGACCAGGTTCAAGAGGCAAGATCTGCCCTTAACAAAGCTTTATTGGGTAGGATCCAGTGTTTGGGGGTTCCCAATGTCTTTGTTTATGAGTTCCATGATGATACGCTCCATAGCTTTGCAGACCAGGCTAGTCAGGCTTATAGGGCGGTAGTTTCTGGGGTCCGTTGTGGCACCACCTTTGTGGAGTGGGACCACTGTTGCTGTATGCCATTCCTTGGGTATATATCCTGTAGTAAGGCTGAGATTGAACAGTGACTTTATGTGAGGGTTCAGTTCTTCTTGGAGCTTGTGTAAGATGCAGCCCGGGACACTGTCCAGTCCCATTGATGCTATGTTTTTTGCTTTGGAGAGGGCAACTCTCACCTGTGCATCTGTGATGTCAGGGAGGCTACACTCTGTTGGGATAAACATCTGCTCTTTTGATGGGGAAGGGGGGGAGAAATTTGCACTGCCAGGATGTTGGCAATGTCTGTGGGTTCAGTGTATTTTTTGTCATTTTGCACTAACTCAGAGCATATCTGGGAGTTGCCACCTAGGTTCCTGACATAACTAAGAAGGTCTTGTGATTACCTTTAGCGTCTTGTGCAATTTTTCTTTCGAAGCTGGCCTTAGATGATTTTATAAGGGATTGTAGTTTCTTCCTAGTACTGATCAGATATGCCTTCCCTTTTTGGGATTTTGCTCTGTCATGTAGTAGCTTCCTCCTTCTGTTGTATAGCTTATTTATGGTTGGGGTCCACCAGACAGGTCTCCTGCCTTTGGAGGAGTGAGTCTTGGTTTTATTTGGGATAGCATGATCCATGCATTCCTGTAGGTGTCCATAGAATGCGTTTGTAAGGTATTCTGCGTTTGGGCCATATTTTCCACTGGCCCGGGGGTTTGAAGGATTCCACCTCAGTTTTGAGAAGTGTGAAGTTTGCTTTTGAGAAGTTCTTCACCGTGGTTTCCTTGGCTGGGGGTGGGGACAGGATATGGATGTCCACTGAGATTAATTTATGGTCAGATCTTACCAATGAGGGGTATCCCTCTGGTATGGAACATAGAGTCACCATGTTGGTGATGACCAGGTCCAATATGTTTTCCCCTCTTGTGAGAGTGGTGACCAGTTGTTCCATAGCATTTGAGTTTATAAATTCTAAGAACCATTGGGTGAGGCTGTTGGGGCTTGAGTAGTGCTCCCTGTTTATGTTTGGGTAGTTGAAGTCACCCAATATGATGGTGTTTGGAGAGACCTTCATATTCTCCAGTGTTCTCTGGAAAGCCGAGTGGGGTTCCTGAGTTTGGGAGGGTGGTCTGTATGTAGCAGGCTACAAACTGAAAGGCAGTTTTTCCCACTGTTAGTTGCACATGGATGGTCGATGCTTTGTGCAGTGCCACTAACCTGGAGGTGTGGGTATCTTTGATGAATATGGATACTCCCCCTCCTTTTGTGGTTCGGTCCAAGTTTTGGGGCTGAAAAGCATGGTATAAGGTATAATCTGGTAGTGCTGGGGTGCTCTCGGGAGCCTTGTGTCAGGTTTCTGTTACTGCACAGATATTGATATTCTCCATACTGAGGAGAGCCTCGAGTGCGTGCATCTTGAGCTTTAGACTTCTGGCGTTGAGCAGCATTACCCTTAGTTTCTTTTTCCTTGTGTTGTCTATGGAGGTGGGTTTGTCTTTTGAGCCTTGCCTGAAAAAGGCACTATGGGGGTGGCAAGAGCCTTAGCCAGTATTCGAAAGCCCAGGGGTGACAGATGCAAGCCGTCCCTTGCAAAGCAACGTGGCTTGTCGAGCATGTCTTCCCATGCTGACAGACAGTGGATCTCCTTTGAATGACACCAATACTTTAGCCAATTGTTAAAATTGATCATTTTGTCTTTATACTGTGGCATCATTCTTGGTGAAGGTAAGATTCTACTCAAGGTCAGGGTCATACCAGCATGGGCTACATGATCAGAGAGCTCCTCTATGACTCTTTTCATGTAGTTCAGGGAGGTACATCTCAGGTCATTCACACCAGCATGGACAATGACGGAGTCATATTTGTACTTGCTTTGGAGTGACCTAAGTGTTTGTGTTATGTGGCGGATTCTGGAACCCGCCAGGCAGCTTACAGTGATCTTCTCCTTGTTCAGCCTGGTGAGTGGGACGTCAGTGTGTCTGACAATAGAGTCACCTATTACAAGTGTATTAGGTGTGTTGTTTAGCCTTAAGGGCTGTGACTGTGTGGCACACTGACTTTGTGAACTATGTGATACGTGGGTATTGTTGTGGGGTAGCAGTTGCTTGGATGTCTGCTTTGGAGGTCTCTGCTGCTTGGGCAGATTTTTTATTAGAGCCTCCGAGTATGTTTTTGTGTGTTTATGTGTTTGGTTTGCTGTTGTGATGGGTCTATGTGAGACTGGATTTGTGGTGTGTGTGTGGTTACCTTCTCCTCCTGACTGACTGCGCCAGTACTGGGTTGAGAGAGCTCAGCCTCCAGTTTGGCTATATAGTTGCATCTCCCACATATATTTGAGCTTGTTGGGAGGAGGAGAGGGTGGTCTGTGTACATAAGGCAGTTGTAACATTGCCTCAAGATTCCCAGATTCACCAGCTGGACAGGAGAATAAACCCGAAACTGACTTTTGGACATGCCAGAATAGTATAAGGAACTACTTTTTCCCTGATCAAACAGGACCAATAGGGAGCCAAGTACTTAAAGGGAGTATAAAAGGGTGTAGTGCTTTAGTTAATTAGTGCTTACTTATAAGATTACTTATACAAGCAACTGCAGGGCTTTAGAATGAAAATAGAGTGCTTACTTTGAGATTTAGAACAGTTCTAAGGGAAAAAGTGAAGAGCAGACTTTGTGGAGCCGGGAATAGTTTAAACCCATTTAAGCGGCGCTGCCCGATGCTGAGCTATGCGCAAAATCGTGCAAAACCACACAAATGTGGGTTTTAAAGCAGGGAAACTGAAAAAGATAGGAATTGACCCAAAACGGCCAATAAGTTACTAGTTTCAGGGCTAAGACCACTCCTCCAGGGACAGATAGGCTGCTCAAAGCTCCCCACTCTCAGTGGTGAACAGAAATGCTTCCTCCTATCCAAATAAGGATATGGGCAACACAGGAAACTATACCACAGTCCGGAATTCAGCAAAACCTGAAATCTGGACTAATCTAGTTCAGCAAAGGCGGGAAAAGAGAATATTTATTTGTTTGTTTTTTTCAGGAAACAGCAGAAAAACACACAGAAAACACTTTAAATGCTATAAATAGGCTACCGGACTTTAGTGTGTAGCCTACAACAGTTATACAATACAAAAACAACTTAAATTGATATAAAACAAGTGCAAAAACTGTAAAAAGCAGAAGGCAAATGCAATTTAAAATTTTTAAAGCACAGATCAGTTAGAAATTCACTTTTTAGGTGGGAAAAGGCAGTCGAAGCAAAAAAACAGAGAAAAAAATACTTAAATCTGGAAAAGTCTCTCTTGGGTCTCTCTGTTGCCTGTATCACTCTGCAGGACACCACGAGGAGCTGTGCGGAGTTGTATACGGGCGCAAAACCGCGCAAATGCGGGTTTTAAAGCAGGTAAACTGAAGTTGTTTAATTTGTTGTTATAGCTTAGCTTAAATTTTTGTTTGTGACTTAAAATGAGGTCCTTAGCATTGCGTGTCCAGATATTTCAAGGTACCCAACAAGCGGTTCATCTTTCAGTGTATAAGGAATAGAAACTTGATAAATAATATCTGAAGCATCTCATATCCTTATAAATATAAGCTTTGGCTTAAGGTGTGTCAATTATCCTTTTATTTGAAGGCATTAAATCTTGCAGTCTTATGAGATAAGTTAAATGTGTTGCCTCAGCAGCATTTTAAGTATCTGCAAGGTTGGTTATTTTGGGGGTCAAACTGCTATAGGATTAAAATCTTTCTTTACATTTTCCAGTTTACAGAAAAATTACATAGGAAATGCTCATACAATTGGTTTTGAATAGCTTTTTCTTGTGATCTCAGAAAAAGTCTTTGCACTATTGCAGCCCTTTCGGCCTCATCTTTGACATTTACATTGGAAGGTTTTCCTTGTTCAATGTAGCGTGAATGAATTGTCAGGCACCTCCAGGTACCTGGACACACAACACTGCACTTATGCCAAGAGTAATTTTACAGAGTTACAAATCATAGGAACAGGTACACACTGAGCCCAGAGCATTTACACATAGTAACTAAAATAACAATTTCAGTGTTTACGTGACATAGATGTGTTCTATGAGACAGTCTTTGTTAATGGAATCTTTCAATATTATAGTCATGTGATTACAAAAATCATGTTATGGTAATGATATCTGTATCCTAATTCATGACTGCTCATGTGCAATTTTTATGCTAATATTTCTGTTTGCTTATTTCTTTGTTTTTTAAGATTTTACTTGAATAGATGCCTAGACATAATGATTTGGAACATACACACAATTTTTCAATTCATCAGAATTTTCTGCTGTTTGTAATTAATTTCTATAGTGCAGATGCTTTTAATTATGAGTTTCAGACCTGAAATATCAGTGCTATAGGTTCTGGACACATTGTGTTTCAAGTAAACACACTCTGGATGTTTCTGTGAATTGTGTGAAATGTATATTTCGGTAACTGTCAGAAATATTAGGACCCATATTTGTGAGTCCAAGATTGACATTTCTGAGAATATTGCCATTTTTTCTGAGGGATGGCAATTTTGGAGTTTGTATATATAAGTTCAGTAGATGTGGGGGTACAAGAGGGCATGTGTCCCCCCCCCCCAAAAAAAAATAAAGTTTAAAGCGACATTCAATTTTCACTCTTTCCTAAATTTTCTTTCTTTTTCTATTGGCATGCCAAGACTCAGTAATTTAAGTACCAACATTGCTATGGGGAGCTGCTTATGCCCCTGGTGTGTGTGTGTGTCTGTGTGTGTGTATGCGTGCGTGTGTGTGTGTGTGTGTGTGTGTGTGTGTGTGTGTGTGTGTGTGTGTGTGTGTGTGTGTGTGTGTGTGTGTGGGTGTGTGTGTGTGTGTGTGTGTGTGTGTGTGTGTGTGTGTGTGTGTGTATGTTTGTGTGTGTGTGTGTGTGTGTGTGTGTGTGTGTGTGTGTGTGTGTGTGTGTGTGTGTGTGTGTGTGTTAGCAGAAATGAGCCTGGTGTCTGTTATTAGAAAAAAGCAGTTGTGAAATTGTTCATACATGTTCACTGCACTTTTTTGTCTTTGCGTTTTGATTTGAGAGTAGATATGCTTCCTACCGTATGTTTTGCATTAAATGAATCAGGCCAGAGTTGTGTACCATTTGTTTTCATGCAGATTTGTTCGAAGTACATTGTCCATAAAATAGTTTGGAAAAGCAGGCTTCCATTTTTACACATCAGATCTGGCATTCAGTACCAAATGGAACAAAATTTTTGCTGTGGGCAACTCCTCACAACACTATAAACTCTTTGTGCTTAATTATAACAACTGCAAAAGTTAATAAACACATACTCAAACTTTCTATGTTCTTCACGTTTGTTGTTGTTATAGTTAATAAACATATGTAGGGGTAAATCTTCTCAAATGTCACGTTAGGTGCTGGGGACATGACATAAAAAGGTAGTCCATTCACATCACAATATTAGAGACCTTAAACCAATTGTGTAGTAAAGTTGAGTCTTGTTTCTATATACTGATGAGTGCATATTTATTTTGGAAGATATTGACAGGTTGCTTCCTGTAGCAATGGAAATATTTAATAATTTTATAATGGTACCTGGCCTGAGTTTTCATATTAAGTCCCATTGTGAAAGGCTAGTGTGGTGGGTCAGAGCTTCCAGTATTCAACAGTAAGTCAAAATATCTGAGTCTCAATGTACTCTTATCTTTTGGAGAAACAAGATGTAACGATGTGGCTGATGGCAAAAAGACAACAGCTGGGATTCAGAAAAGGCGATAGTCTTAGTGTGTCATGCAGTATTGCAGAGGTTTGCATTCATTTATGTATATGGCATAAAGTGTGGAATTTACTACTAAATTCTATTTTATTTTTAACTTGAAATGTATACAGAAATAATATCAGATGGTAACACTTGTACTTCAATGTGAAGTATTACTGTTGCTGTTGCTTGCTGCTGCCTACTTATACACTAAAATCTTAATCATTTATTTTATCTCATGAAACTTCCATTCAGAAAAATATTTACTTGGCTTATACCTTATGTGCAGTATTAAGAAGGAAAATCGCAGCACCTTTTTGGAAGAAGACTTAAATGGTGTTGAGAATTTCTAGAACTTCTCTTAATGTGTACAAATGATGCAGTCAGAGGCAGCACACACATCGGGGTGGGGGGTTTACAAGACTTACTGAAATACTCATTATATTTTGCTGCATTGACATCCGTACTGTTGGTACATATTATTTTCTAGGTGTGCCTACTATAGAAAATATCAGTCAAATAAGGCATAAATATTAACAGTATAAAATGCACATATTGCAAAGGTAACAGTAAAAGAAAAATGTATGCTCTGATTACAGATAACACTAGAAAGTTTTTTGCAATTACAGCAGTACCTACAAGACTGTGGTCTTCCTGAAACTGACAAAATTCAATGTTGCTATAGCAGCAAAGTTTTTCACCACTGACCATTGTCTTTATCAGATTGTCTCATGAAATCTCAAACACTCAAAAGAGCGAATTGAGTGACCATTTTACAGCCAATTTAAAATGATCGAAGACAACAAATAGCAAAATGAATTCTTTTGCAGGCTTGTCTCCATTTATCATCAACGCCCCCTGCTAATTATATATACCAACTCTGAGACTGGGCAACAGCTGGGTAAGGGCAAATTCTCTGACCCTGCTGCAATGTGATCCTGCATAAAAAGCAGCTGGCTAAAACACCATTAAGGACAATGTTGACATATATGAACATTTGCTCTTATTAACAGCAGTAAAAAAGCATTCTGTCATATGAACAGTTGCTCTATTGATCTGCAAACCTTTATCAGTACCAGTCACCCTTCCGCACCAGCATAATCTGGTGCTTCTGAATTTACCTGCTGCAGTGCATTCCTAGTGCATTCCTTCCTTTTTCTAAAGGCATACATGCTATGTTGTATTGCAGGATAGATCTCTTTAGTTACTTGAAGAAAATATACAAAATTAACTCCAGTTCCCCTACTTCATGTGCATAGCCAGTTTCATTGCTGTTGCAAGGTTACATGTTGAACTAGATAACACAATAATTTAGAAGGCAAAATGTGTGTGTATGTGTGTGTGTGAGGGGGGCATTAAAAAAATAAGTGTTCATCTATATACTCAATCCTGTAAAATATATGTGGGAAATATATAAACTATATAAAGTATAACACTTGTAGTTAACAGTTTGAAGTACACTGCACATACTGTACTAATTTTTGTTAATCCCTTCATTTTCACTTATTTCCACAGCCACAAATGAAATCTCTGAAAACTGTAGCCTGTACCTGAGAAAACAAGTGTGGCTGGTCCCCTGACTTTATAAGAATAGTGTAGCATCAAAAATAACAGATAATATTTAAAAGAAGATAATCATAAATATTTTGCTAAGGTTCCATTGTTAAACCAAGAAAATGTAGTTAGGAATCACAGATGTATGAAGCATTGCTAAGTTGTCACTGTGAATACCAAAATACATAACGATATCATTCATATATTCTGAAAATGCATATAGATCTTCAGTCATGATTAAGGACATCCAGTCTATGAAAGCATATCGGATGTTCCTTGACAAGCCTAAAAACTTCTAAAACCAGTGCCACACGTGCAGATTACATATCTACATATGGGCATACTGGTGCTATTCACTCATTTGTCTTACACATCCGTGCAAGGCAGGACTATGAATAACACCCAAAATGCATACCCATGAAATTCTTTTACCACTTAGCATCATATTTTGGTAATGAAAGAAAACATATCAGAATAAATATTTCTGTGTGGGATATTCAAAACCCCCACCTCTTTTGTAATCATCATTTTATCTCGCAGTACATTAGGTTTGCACCATTTCACACAAAATCCTTTATTATATTGCTGTATATGTTCAAAAAACACTGACAATGTATCTCAGAAATGCTTTCAACATAAACAGGAGTAATAGTAAAAAATGCACTGTCTGTACCCTTTGATTCATTTTTAACCTAATCGTTTCCATCTATGGAAACCTTCCTTTAATCACTGCTTTAAATCTACACCTGTTTTAACAAAAGATAGTTCCAAAGTCCTACTTAGTTGTATGCCCAGATATGTAACATAGTCTGCTTATCGTGTAGGGATACATATGTGCCATTGTAAATGAGTATTATCACTGGCTTTCATTACCCTTGCTTTTGTCCTATTACTTTTGTAACCTAATAGCTTACCAAACTTATCCAATATTATAATTAGTACCTCAATATCCTTTCAGTGTCAACTGCTCAAACAATACATCATACACAAATAATGAAATCTATTTTTTCCTCATTTATCTTGTAATGTTCATTATATTCATCACTGGTTTATATCTTGCCAAGAATATAACAGCTAGCTAGCTTCAACAGCTTCAAGGCACCTTCCACACACCCAGACCATCAGTCAGGTCAAGCTGAGCTGACTAAAAAGATAGGTTTAGGCACTAAGCCCTTCTGAGCTTTCTTGCTTTGAAGAGAGCTATACTCTGCAAGCTTTGGAGGATCAGAGAGTGGCTTGGAATGTTCCTTTGCTAGATAGATTAGTTCCCTTTTGGAAAAATAACTTCTATATTAAAAAAAATGAAGCTTTATTGTACTTTCCTGTTTAGGAAAGTTATTTTTAAGCTAGGAGTTTGTGTTTAACAGATCGTCCTGAGACTTAACTGTACTTTTAAACAGGAGCACATTTTCCCCAGTCAGTTTAAAAGTTGTTTAAAGCAATTAAAAACATTTTATGTGGAGAAACTGTTTTAAAATGTTTTACTGTATTTTTGTGTGAAAAAAAATTACTTTTAAACTTTAAATTTTTACCTGCCACTTGGTTTCCCCAAGAAAGAAGCACTATTTTTGGTTTGAATGTGGAACAAACTTTTACCCTCATGGTCAAGCCTTCTTGAAACTAAAAAAAGAATAAGTGAAGCAGACAGCCTTTGCCAAAACAGCAGGCTAACAATTTTCCTTAGCTGCAGATGGATGACTTAGCTGTAGGCATACCTTGTTCCAGAGACAACTCATTTTCTACCCAGGCACTCTCTGGAGTAGCACCTATAGGCCACTTTGAGCTGAGGGTTAGCCATGTCCTATGTGGTTGTCTGGGTCCCCTCAGTGGACAAAGGAGAGCCAATCTTGTTGGTCCTGGGAGATGGGAACAGGAAAGATTTCCCTGTTTGGTCAGAATGTTGTGCTCATCTTTGGGGAAGCTGCTGTTGCCATGAATAATACTGCTGGCCTCATTTTTCCTGTCAAAAAAAAAAAAAAAAAAACAGAAAACTAAACATATACATCTACTCCTCCTCAAATCTCCTTAGGTAGGAGTAGTGTATTGGGGTCTAGTTTAAGGTGTAATTCAGACTACTGATCATTCTTATAAGATGGTAGATCATGAATCTAGACAGGAAGATGAAGGTACAGATACTGAGTTTTCTCTTCAGTATTCTGATTCAGACTTAGAGAAGAGCTCAGTTTCTGATTCTCCTTGTGAGGGCTTGTCTTTCTGTTTCTGGAATGTGTCAGTCTTTTCAGTGGGAGAACACCAAGGTTTCTCAGTCCCTCAGAAAATACTATGAGCTGTCACAGAAAGATTTTCCAGAACCTTCACCCATTCCTCCAGATCTATCAGCATTGGAGGACGTGTGTGTCACAACCTGCAATTGTCTCGATAGTTAGTCTGCTGCCCTTAAAAAGGCCAACATAGTGTATACATTTTATCAGTCTTGTTAAGTTTTTATACACTCTTCCCAAACCTGATTTAGCAGCTATAGGTTTAGTTAATCCCATTGCTGCCAAACAGTTAGTTAATTCCTATTCTACTCTTTTTGATAAAGAAGATTATTGGTGGGTAAGAAAAATATCTTATGCTTCTGCAACTTTGGTTTTTAGAATTTTGCATTGTTAGGCTCACAAATTAAAGTTTATTCTGATTAATTGTGAAAGCATGAATTATGTTTTGTCTATCTTCTTGTGGGGAAAATCTGCTTTAAATAGCTTAGCTTCTTCTATTACACAGGTCACTACTCATTGTTTGCAGAGTGTGTACATGATTCTGTTGATACATCTTCCAGGGCTATGGCCACTGGTACTATTTTGAGGAAGTTTATCTGCCTGCATTTTCAGAACCTCCCAGATGATGTGAAAAATGAAATTGTAATTTCTCCTTTAAACAGAGATTGAGTTTTTGTTTCCTCTGCTGCAGAGGTTATCAAACAGAGTGATGAAAGGGGTAAGTTGATACAGGGAATCTATAAGATTTTAAGTCCTCCTTTTCTAAATTTTCTAAGGGATCCTCTATTACCTCATCCAGTTTTGGTAATAACCAAATAAACACTATCACCAAAATGCTGGTAAACGGATGTTTAAGAAGAAATGCCAAGTAGGTTCCAAAAAGAAGTCAGGACTCTCCTCCCAAACCAAGGATCATCTAACAAGTCAAAATAACTTTTTAAGGGACCTTCCCCCACCCCCACCCCCATGGCAGTCCATTTTCCTTTCAAGAAAGTATGAATCTCCACTTTTCTCTCTGGCAACAGATAATCCCAAACAAATGGTCTCTGAAAATCATTCATCAAGGTTACAGGTGACAATAGCAGGAAACCCTTCCTTTTTAGCGGGGTAATTCCTCATCTACCAGACCAGACTCCTTTATTCTCCCCTGTCCTTCAAAACATACTGTCCCAGGAAGTGATAGAGCCAGTTCCTCCTTCTCAAGTTGGGAAAAGTTTTTCTTCAAGCATGATTTTAGAACCAAAGAAAGAAAGAAGATGCTAGGAGACCATTTCTGGATCTTTATTTCTTAAAGCTGTTTGTGATAAAGCCTGAGTTCAAAATGCTGTCACTTCATAACTTATTACCTTTTCATCCTCATTTAAGTTTCCTGGTAACACTAGATTTAAAAGATGCTTATCATCACATCCATATTTATCCAGCTTTCAAGTGTTTATTAAGATGTGTGTCTTGATCACATTATCAGTTCCCTGCCTTACCTTTTGGACTATCCACTGCACCAAGAGTGTTCACAAAGAGTCTAGGTCCAGTTTATTTATTTATTTTATTTTATTTTTATTTTACATTTATTGACTGGGATAGTCCAACTGGATACATGTCCATTTTCAGCAGAGGCCCAAGGAGAAAAGCTCCAAGGTAGAATGTACAGTAAAAATGACAAAATTATTACAAGTTACACACAGTTTATAGGCTCCAGTCGAGAAAGCAGGTAATATAATCATACATTTTTAAAACAGTGTTGACAAATTGACTAGGCCATGTAACATGATTACAGACTATAGAGGAGGATCTAGTTGGGTTTTGAACAAGGACATAGCCAGTGAGTTTTAAAGTATAGCTTGAGGCTTTTTCTGAACTAAGAGAAGGTTCAAGAGTAAGATTAGCAGGAAGAGAGTTCCAAGTTTTGCCAACAGAGTTAGCAAACAGAGAGTCCCCAGAAGAGTTGTTGATTTTGGATGTTTGAAACACTAGTTTATTAGAAGAGCAAAGTGACCTCAGGTTGCTGTAAGGGTTGATGATATTTTTAAGTGCAGACATATTATCAGTCAGGGTGGTTGTGAACATTATGGGTAATTATAAGCTGGTTGTACTGAAATAGGCTAGGCCATTCTAGCCACCCCAGAAGATTTAGGTTGTGACAGCAGTGGGTCCTATAGGCTGTGCTTGTTGCAAATCTCGCAATATGGTTATAACAGCTGGAGAGTTTGCTAAGAGCAGATTTGTTCAAATTAGTGAGTAGAGGGGAGGCATAGAGAAGAGTGGAGAGTAGATGGGAATGAGCAACAGCAGTCCTAGCAAATGGAGTAAGAAAAGGTTTGATGTTATAGAGGGAGACAAGTTTTTTGTTAATGGTTTTGATAGTCTGATTGACATGAATGTCAAATTTGAGGGTGTTGTCTATTGTGATGCCTAAGAGTTTGGTTTGTGCATCTGGGGAAATAATGGTACCATTATTAGATTTTATGGTAAAGAGTAGTGAGGAAGACTTACAAGTGGGGAAGAAAATAAGAAACTTTGTTTTCATAGGTTCATAGGTTCATACTAGTTTACCTACCCTAGGGCATTTATAAGCCTAGCCAGAGTGTGTTTGGCTTTCACCACCCATTTTAAATTAATTTTGCTATGCCCTTTTTCGAGGTTAGTATACTGTGCCTCTGTCTAACAGTGACACAGAAGTGATACCCAGGGTAAACCTATGATCTCCCATCCACTCATCAAAATTCCTCTTGAAGAGAGTCAGTGAGGGACTTTGCCTAACCTGGACTGGGATTTTATTCCAGAGTGAAGGGAGCCTCTGGGTTATGAATCTGTCCCTCCAGCATGTCCTATTTATTTCAGTGCTGAGGTTCAAGTCTCTCGAGCACGTAGCTCGATGGGATTTGGATTTTCTGAAGTGCAGCATGTCCATTAATTCCAGGTTGGACATGGCTTTATACGTCAGGCACAGATTGCCTCTGAGCAGGCGGTATGCCACTGAGCAGAGCTGGAGTTTCTTTACCCGGGCAGCATATGGCATCTGTTTGAGCCCTTTGATCCTCTTGGTGAGGTACTTTTGGGGTCTTTCCAGTTGCTGCAGGTGTCTGGTAACGTACATCCCAAAAGGGGCATTGTACTCAATTATGGGCCTGATGAGGGATGAGTAAAGAGGCACGATGACCTCCCCTGATCTAGATGTGAATCCCTTCATGATTAGGTGGGCTATATAAAATGTTTTTCTAACCACTTTGGCCACGTGGTTGTCAAATGAGAGATTGCTATCAACTTGGGTCCCCAGGTCCCTAATTATGTCTTCTGTACTTAATGGATTACCACCTATGTGGTAATTTGTGGGCACTTTGTTTTTGCCAAAGGGGATGATGATACACTTTTTGGCGTTTAGCTTGAGGCCATGGCTCTGGCACCAGTTGTCTGTTTCTATGAGGCCCTTTTGGAGGATGCTTGTTTCAGCTGGAGAGTCGATTATGGCGCCCAGTTTGCAGTCATCTGCGAACTTGGTCAGCCACAGTCCTTCCGTGTTGGCCTGTACCTCCGAGAAATATATACCTAACAAGAGAGGTCCCAAGACTGAGCCTTGGGGATGCCACTTGTAACTGGTTTGGAGTCTGACATGGCTCCATGAATTCTAACCATGTGGGTTCTGTCCTTGAGCCAGTTTGCAACCCATCTAGTGACATAGGGGTTTATATTTAAGCTGGTGAGCTTATCTATAATGCCCGGTGGGGTATTGTATCGAAGGCTTTTGCGAGGTCCAGGTAGGCTGTGTGGACCATCTTCCCCTCGTCATTGGCCTTGGTGACTGTTTCAAAGAAATCAACCAGGTTTAAGAGGCAGGATCTGCCCTTAACAAAGCTGAACTGGGTAGGATCCAGTGTCTGTAGGTCCCCAATATCTTTATTTATGAGGTCCATGATGATCTTTTCCATAGCTTTGCAGACCAAGCTAGTCAGGCTTATGGGGCGATAGTTTCCAGGATCTGTTGAGGCACCACCTTTGTGGAGAGGGACCACTGTTGCTGTACGCCACTCTTTGGGTACATATCTTGTAGTAAGGCTGAGATTGAACAGTAGTTTTATGTTTGGGTTTAGCTCTTCTTGGAGTTCATGTAGGACACAGCCCGGGACACCGTCTGGTCCCATTGATGCTGTGTTTTTTCTTTGGAAAGGGCAGCTCTTACCTGAGCATCTGAGATGTCAGGGGGGGCAGCACTCTGCTGGGATAGATATTTGCCCTTTTGGTGGGGAGGGGGGGGGGGAGAAGTTTGCGCTGAACCTGTCAGCTAGGATGTTGGCAATGTCTATGGGTTCGGTGTATTTTTTGTCATTTTGGACTAATTCTGAGCATATCTGGGAATTCCCACCCAGATTCCTAACATAACTAAAGAAAGCCTTGTGATTATCCTTAGTGTCCTGTGCAATTTTTCTCTCGAAGCTGGCCTTAGACGATTTTATGAGTGCCCATCGTTTTTTTGCTAATACTGATCAGAGATGCCTTCCCTTTTTGGGATTTTGCTCTGTCATGTAGTAGCTTCCTCATTCTATTGTATAGTTTGTTTATGGCTGGGGTCCACCAGACAGGACATCTGCCTTTGGAGGATTGGGTCTTGGTTTTATTTGGGATTGCATGATCCTTGCATTCCTGAAGGTGTTCATTGAATGCGTTTATAAAGGATTCTACGGTCTGGGCCGTATTTTACACAGGTCCGGGGGCTTTGAAGGATTCCACCTCGGTTTTGAGGAGTGTGAAATTTGCTTTAGAGAAGTTTTTCACTGTGGTTTTCAGGGCAGGGGGTGGAGTCGGGATGTGAATATCCAGTGAGATTAGTTTATAGTCTGATCTTACCAGTGAGGGATACACTTCTGGTCTGGAGCACAGAGTCTCCATGTTGGTGATGATCAGGTCCAGTATGTTTTCCCCTCTTGTGGGAGTGGTAACAAGTTGTTCCATAGCATTTGAGTTTATAAATTCTAGGAACCTTTGGGCTAGGGTATTGGAGCTAGAGTAATGCTCCCAGTCTATGTTTGGATAGTTGAAGTGGCCCAATATAATGGTGTTTGGAAAGACCTTCATATTTTCCAGTGTTCTCAGGAAGGCCGAGTGGGGTTCTTGGGTTTGGGAGGGTGGTCTGTAGCAGGCTATAAACTGGAAGGCAGTTTTACCCACTGTTAGTTGCACATGGATAGTCTCTGATGCTTCGTGCTGTGCCACCAACCTGGAGGTGTGGGTATCTTTGACGAATATTGATACTCCCCCTCCTTTTGTGGTTCGGTCCAAGTTTTGGGACTGAAAAGCATGGTATGAGGTATAACCTGGTAGTGCTGAGGTGCTCTTGGGAGCCTTGAACCACAGATATCGATGTTCTTCATGCTAAGGAGAGTTTCTAGTGCGTGCATCTTGAGGTTTAGACTTCTGGCGTTGAGTAGCATTACTCTTAGTTTATTATCCCTTGTGATGCCTATGGAGGTGGGTTTGTCTTTTGAGCCTTGCCTAAAAAAGGCACTATGGGGGTAGCAAGAGCCTTTGCCAATATCAGAAAGCCCAGGGGTGACAGGTGCAAGCCATCCCTAGCGAAGCATCGTGGCTTGTCGAGCATGTCATCCCAGGCTGACAGGCATTGGATCCCCTTTGAATGGCACCAATACTTAAGCCAGTTGTTGAAATTGATCATCTTGTCTTCATATTGTGGCATAATTCTTGGTGAGGGTAAGATGCTACTCAAGGTCAGGGTCATACCGGCCTGGGCTACATGCTCAGAGAGCTCCTCTATGTCTCTTTTCATGTAGTCCAGGGAGGTATGTCTCAGGTCATTCACACCAGCATGGACAATGACTGAGTCATATTTGTACTTGCCTTGGAGTGACCTGAGTGCTTGTGTTATGTGGCGGATCCTAGCGCCCAACAGGCAGCTCACCGTGACCTTCTCCTTGTTCAGCCTGGTGAGCGGGACGTCAATGTGCCTGATGATAGAGTCACCTATTACAAGTGTATCAGGTGTGTTGTTTAGCCTTAAGGGCTGTGACTGTTCAGCACACTGGTTTTGTGAGCTATGTGTTGCACGTGTTTTGTTTTGGGGTAGTGGTTGCTTGGGTGTCTGCTTTGGAGGTCTCTGCTGCTTAGGCAGATTTTTATTTAGAGCCCCTGAGTATGTTTTTGTGTGTTTATGTGTTTGGTTTGCTGTCATGGTAGGTCTATCTGAGACTGGAATTGTAGTGAGTGTGGTTTCCTTCTCCTCCTGACTGGTTTCGCCAGTACTGAATTGAGAGAGCTTTGCCTCCAGTATGGCTATATGGTTGCATCTCTCACATGTGTTGGAATTTGTTGGGAGGAGGAAAGGGTTGTCTGTGTACATGAGGCAGTTGTAACATTGCCTCAAGATTCTCAGATTCATCAGCTGGACCGGAGAGGAGATTGGCAACCAACCTTTGGACATGCTAAAATAGTATTGGGAATTCCTTTATAATTGAAAAAAAGGGCCAATGGGGAACAAGGTACTCAATGGGAGTTTGTAAGGGTGCAGTGCTTTTAATTTTTTAGTGCTGACTTATATAATTGCTTTAGTGAGCAAGTGCCAGGTATCTTAAATGCAATGTGTTACAGGTAACTTAAATGCAAAAACGACAAACAGTAACTTTCTTTCAAGTGAAACAAGGAAATAAGTACTGTAAGCAATGCAGATATCACTAGGGATCCACAGAAGCACTGAAAAGCCGCGTTTTAGGTGAAATTAGCATTTCTGGGAAATAGCAAGCAAACAAACAACAAGCATACAAACAAAGCTAGATTCAGCAGACCTGGATCTAGTCTATGCTACAGCAAACAAGGTGTACCAATTTCAGTAAGAAACAGTTCAAATATGCAGGCACTATAAGCCTTTAACCAGAAATTCCCAGCTCAGAAGGGCAGAGTCCAGCCTCTCCTCCCACAAGAGTGCAGACCACGAACCTTCTTAATGTAAAATAACTGGCCTGAAGCCCAAGTGTTAAACCAGAACTAATACATTTTTAGAATAACAGACACTGAGCTCTCAATCAGCAGTTCCCAACTTAGATGGATGTAAGCTACCTGTCCTGCCACCACAGTGCAGGCCACAAACCTTCCTAATGTAAAACAACTGGTCTGAAGCCCAAGTGCTTAATCCAAAAGACTTAGAATGATAGCTACACTTTAATCAAGTTTCTACCAAGCAGTAATAAATACAATTGAATACTTTAAAGAATGCCTGGATTAGTGCTCAAGTTATACAAACAAAGCTAGATTCAAGCAGGCCTGGATCTAGTCTATGCTACAGCAAACAAGGTGTACCAATTTCAGTAAGAAGCAGTTCAAATATGCAGGCACTATAAGCCTTTAACCAGAAATTCCCAGCTCAGAAGGGCAGAGTCCAGCCTCTCCTCCCACAAGAGTGCAGACCACGAACCCTTTTAATGTAAAATGACTGGCCTGAAGCCCAAGTGCTTAAACCAGAATTAATATACTTTTAGAATAACAGACACTGAGCCCTCAATCAGCAGTTCCCAACTTAGAAGGATGTAAGCTACCTGTCCTGCCAACACAGTGCAGGCCACGAACCTTCCTAATGTAAAACAACTGGTCTGAAGCCCAAGTGCTTAAACTAAAAGGCTTAGAATGAGTTACACCAAGCAGTAGTAAATACAATTGAGTACTTTTAAGATGACGCAAAAGCAAAATAAAGTAGGAAGAAACACAAATACAGTAAAAGCAGATTAATTTTTTTTTTTGAGTGAGCAAATGAGATGGGCCCAGGAGTTACAGGACAGAAGCAAGTGCAAATGCAGGCCTTCAAATCAGAAAGTTGAGAGAGATGGAAGACTGCCCAAATGGCGAATAACTACAAATTCTGGGCCAGAACCACTCCTTATGTGGTAGACAGGTTACCTAGTGCTTACCACTCCCACTGATAAGCTAGAAGGTTTCCCTCCAACACAGAAAGGCTTGGGGGGCTCAGAAGCTTACAAATAGTCCTGGATACAGCAAATATGTATCTGGAACACTAATTACAGGAAAGGTAGGAAACAGGCTTACAATTTTTTTTTTCAGAAAAGTAGCAAAAACAGTAGTAAAAACAATTCACATGCAGTGCAAGCTGGCACACTTGAGTATGTAGCAATATTAGTCCACAGACAGTTTGAAAAAGTGTAATTAAATTGAAAAGGACTAAAAGCAAGCGCAGAAAGGGTTTATTAGGTTGAATGCGGTAAAGAGATGGGACTGGGGGAGTGTCCTAGATCGAATCTACAGTGGGGCGGGCACTGCAAAAGCCACCAAATTTAAACTACAACCAAGAACAGGGAGGGGGATGGGGAAAAGTTTCAACAGAGATGTGAGGAATCAGAGTGCAAATTATAAAACCAAAAAAATATATACTGATCTCTGTATATTTGCAGAACAGTAAGACAACAGATATCTAAGCAACAATTTAGCTCTATAATACAGAATAATACAGAAAAATATACTCAGCTCTATATATTTGCAGATAGTCTTGTAAGGCTGTCTCTCAACACACAGGTTCCACTTTAAATGCAGGGTTAGGGTTTAATGTCAGCTGACAGTTAGATAGCTAGTTTTCAACTATATTGAAAGTATTCTGGGTTAATGTCATTAGATCTGCTGGGGAGGTGGCTGAACAAATCAAGGTGGAGTCATCCACATATTGGATACAGGTAGCATTTGGGATGACAGTGGGAAGGTCATTAATAAAGAGAGAAAAAAGAAGGGGTCCTAGTATAGAGCCCTTGGGGATACCTAGGGTGATGGGTAGACAGGTTGGTAGCTTGTCCTGCCATAGGATGGCTTGTTATCTACCACACAGGTAAGATTGGAACCACTGAAGCACATGGCTATTTAGTGAGAATGCCTTAAGGATGTGCATGAGTATTTGGTGGTTGACCATATTAAAGGCCTTGGAGGGATCTAAAAAGAGGGCTGAGGAAAGCTTGCTATTATTTCGGTTACGGTTTTTGGTATTAGAGAAGGAGAGGTGGGCTGAGGTGGTACTGTGGTGTAGCCTAAAACTCTGCTGAGAGCTAGCCAACAGCTTATTCTGGGTAAGATAATGCATAACCTGTTTATGGACACACTTCTCCATAATTTTAATCAATGGTGACAGAATAGCTATGGGTCTAAAGTTTGACAGCTCAAAGGAGTTGCCTCCTTTATGGAGTGGTATTACATGAGATATTTTCCAAATGGAGGGGATGGTGGCTTCAGATAAGGTTCTGTTGATTATGATGGAGATGAGGTATGCTATGGCATCTGCTGTTATTTGCAGATGCTCTTGTGGGAGGAGATCAGCTGCTAGTGTAGTTGGTTTTAATTTCTTAATTAGAGATCTGATAAGTGATGTAGAAACAGGCTGAAAGCTAAAGTAAAGTGGGGTATTGACTGTGGCAGAATTTGGGTTGGAGCAGCTGGGTGCCACTTGGCTGGCTACTGATTGGATAGTCTCTGTGAAGAAACTATTGAAGGTATTTGCAATATCCTCTGGGGATTTATGGTTGGAAGCTGATAGGGTAGGAGTGGAGGACTGTCCTGGGTGAAGAAGTTTGTTTATTCCTGCTCAAAACTTTTGAGGTTTGTTGTGATGTTTTTGTTGAAGATGGAAGTAGAAGTTTTTTTTGTCCAGTATAATAGATTTTTTTTGTGTGATTCCTTAGCTGTCTGTATCCGAGTTGATCTAGTGGGTCTTTTGTGGCATGCCATTTGTCTCATGCCTTATTTTTAGCTATGATTTTAGATTTGGTCTCTTTTGAGAACCATGGGGCAGTTTTTGTTTTGGTTCTAATGGAGCAAGCAGGAACATCAAGAATGTCTTGAAAATCAAGAATAGTAAGGAAAATGGAATTAAAGTATGCTACTGCATCATCCAGTGAAAGGGTACGCTACCACATCATCCAGTGAAAGGGTACACTACTTCATCATCCAGTGAAAGGGTACGCTACTGCATCATCCAGTGAAAGGGTACGTTACCGCATCATCCAGTGAAAGGGTACGCTACCGCATCATCCAGTGAAAGGGTATGCTACTGCATCATCCAGTGAAAGGGTACGCTACCGCATCATCCAGTGAAAGGGTACCCTACCGCATCATCCAGTGAAAGGGTATGCTGCTGCATCCTCCAGTGAAAGGGTATGCTACTGCATCATCCAGTGAAAGGGTACGCTACCGCATCATCCAGTGAAAGGGTACCCTACTGCATCATCCAGTGAAAGGGTACGCTACTGCATCATCCAGTGAAAGGGTATGCTACTGCATCATCCAGTGAAAGGGTACGCTACCGCATCATCCAGTGAAAGGGTACATTACTGCATCATCCAGTGAAAGGGTATGCTACTGCATCATCCAGTAAAAGGGTACGCTACCGCATCATCCAGTGAAAGGGTACCCTACCGCATCATCCAGTGAAAGGGTACGCTACTGCATCATCCAGTGAAAGGTGCTTTAGGATTGACCAAATGCAAGCTTTAAGTTAATTTTGAAAATTGGTGGAGTTGAAGTTCTTATTATTTCTGATGGTTTTAAAGGTGGTCTGGTGGGGGTTGTCCACCCTGTGCTTGATAATGTGCTTAAGTAAGTGGTCACTTAGATCATCTGGGAGAGTCCCTGACTTGTACATATAGGGGTGGCTGTTGATAAGTATCCAGTCTAGGATACTGTCTTTGGTATTGGGTTTGCCTATCCTGCTGGGGGAGGATATGAGCTGTGTAAAACAATGTAGGTTGACATGGGTTGTAGGAAGTTCCAAGGAACAGGTGTTCCAATCAATGTTAAAATCTCCAAGTACCATAGTTTCTTGGGGGTAGGTACTGGATAACCCTTGGGGGATGTCCTCTAGAGTGTTTGTATTATTACCTGAGAAATGTAAACACAGGCAATGTTTATGCATTTGTTATAGTTAATCTTTATTTTGATAATACGAATTTCTGCATTATTAAACTGGGGTGGTTGTAGGGAGAACGTAGTAACAACTAGTGTATTTTTATAGAGTACAGCTACCCCACCACCCTTCCTAGTAGTATGATTTAATCTAAATATGTCATACCCTGGTGGTATTACCTCATTGTCTTTACTTACCGGTTTTAGCCAGGTCTCAATAAGACATAATACATCGGGGGAGTAGACTGCTAAGAGGGCATGCAGATTGTGAACCTTATTGTTTATGCTTCTGATATTTAGCTGACAGGTCAGGAGAGAATTAGGGGGCTTATTAGCCAGTTTTATGTTATTAGGAATATTATTCTGGGAACTGGAATCAGCAGGTGGGGATAGGCCAGAGTTTGGGTGGATGTCTCCATCCATTGTCAGGCTGCAATGTAAGCTAACTATGAATTTCATAATTTTGTTTATAGATTTGGGGTAATGTCTAGTTTTGGGGCTGATATACCTGGTCTAATCGGGTGGTAGTTTTTAGGAATAGTGGGGTCAGGTATGTGAGAACCTATGAAGTGGTCAGTACTGTTTGATATTGATGTAGTGATAGTTTGGGGATTTTGGGTAGTGGAAACATAGGTAGGGCTGATTTTCATAGGTGCTGAGGAGATATAGAATGAGTAACAGAAGTAACAACAAAAATAGTATCAGTATTTTGAGAGATAACATAGTGCCTGGCTGGGGCATTATGTTTGAACTGTATTTGTAACAGGGGTAAATTAAGAAGACTAGAAAGATTAGTGGCAGGTGGAGGGGTGGCTTGATCAGTTATAGCCCATTGCAAGCTACAGGGTATTCACATTTGTCCACATTTAGACAACTTGCTAATCTTTGCAGAGTCTTTTTCAAATTGTCAGAAATCTCTCTCTTAGATGAGGGATCTCTTAAACAAACTCAGATTTCTAGAGAACATTCAAAATTCTTTTTTGATGCCTTCACAAAGGATTGTGTTCTTGGGATGTCAGCTAAACTCCTTAGTTCAAAGAGCTTTTCTTCCACAGGAAAAAAAAAGTCTATAGGTAGGTCTATTTCTATGATTTTTCTCTCAGACTTCAGTCACTGAGAGGGAATGCCTCAGGATTTTGGGTCTCATGGCATCTATGATTCTAATGATACCCCTGGCAAGACTCCAGTTGTTACCATTGTATCTGAAGTCTTTCCAGAACTAAACCTTTATCTTTTCAAATCCCAGTGCTGGGGGTTGCCAGTACAAAAATCACTTGATGAAGGCATCAGATATCCCTAAATCGAGACCTCCCCTTCTCCTTCCCTGATCCAAAGCAGTCAGGCACCACAGAGACCTCAGACTTTGCTTGTGGAGAAGTTTCTGGAGGGATAAAATTGCAAGATGTGTGGGACAATAAGGAGAGATGCAAGCACATAAATATAGAAGAAAGTTTGTCCTGATCAAAGTCATCATTTGGTTGAATCATTGTTGCTTCCAGGACCTAATCAAGTTGTTGCAGACAATACCACAGTCATGTGGCATAGCAACAAGCAAAGGGGAACCAGGTCGCACTGTAGACTAGCCATGTTAACGTGGGATATAGTTTCACAACACAGTCTCACTCTATAGGCATCATACATGCCATCAGAGCAAAACTTAGTGACAAACAAGCTGAGCAGGACAAGGGCAGACCCTCACAAATGGAAACTAGATCTGGGGTCTTCTAAGATTTGATCCATTTGTGGGGAGTTCCTCGCATAGTCCTATTTGCCTTCTGTCTGAGTAATCAGTTGGCAAGATACTGCTCCAGGACTCCATGCAAGAAGGCCTGAAAAACAGATACCTTTTCCTTTCCTTGGACAGGAATCTTCTTGTATTCTTTTCCATCTTTCCACCGATATCCAGGGTAGATCTGAAGACTCAGAAGGAATCCCCCAAGATTACTTTGGTGCTCCCTTCTGCCTAAAGTAACAGTAGTCTCACTTCTGTTGGAAATGTCCAGGGGCAATTACCAAAAGCTTCCTCACAGAATGGATCTATTCACATAAGATCAGGAGTGTTTGATAGACCACAACCCCAGTCAACTTCAATTGACTGCCTGGATGACATGGTCTTAATTTCCTTTAGGCACCTGTTTACTAAGGATGTGCAGCAGGTAGTAATGGAGACAAGAAAACATGCTACCAGAAATTCATGTATTAGCAAATGGAAAATGTTTTCTAGTTGGTGCTAACAACATAACCAGAACCCATCCAGGGCTAGCTTTTGTCAGGTTTTACAATATTTATGAGAGTTATCTGCCCATGGATCTTCCTCTTTCAATGCATTCTCATATCAAGATGTTTTTGAAAGGTAATGTACATATGAAGCCTCCAAGAAAAAAGTGGCCCCTCCTTGTGATTTTAATTTTGTGTTTGAAAAGCTAATACTTGCGCCATTTGAACCAGTTAATCTGTCTGACTTGAGGTTTTTACTGATTGCCCTAGCCTCTACAAGAGGCGTATCTGAGTACTAAGCTCTTATACTGAGGGTTTCTCTGAGAACTAGTTGTTCTTTTATACCTAATGTGGTATCTGAGTTAAGTTTAAACAAAACTATCCAACTGTCGCTGTTCTTTTCAGAATCCAGAAATGATGCAGATAGGATACTCCATACTTTGGATGTCCACAGACAACTCATATACTATCTTAACAGAACTAAATCTTTCAGATTTTCAGAACAGTTGTTCATTTCATTTAAAGGTAAGAAGAAGGGATATCCTGTGTTAAAACAGACTATTTCTAAATGGTTTTCTTAGGCTATTATCTTTTGTTATACTTACCACAACAAAACTATTTCAGACAGAGTCAAGGCCCACTCTACCAGGGCCTTGTCTTCAACTGTGACTTTTTGAAAAGGGTTGGATTCTTGTATTCTAGAAGAAGCAACTCTGTCTACTACATATATACATTTACAAGGCATTACAAGCTTGATTCCTTCCTAGATCAGGCTTTGCCAGGACCATTATCCAGTGGGTTCTGGACTCTTCCTCTTCCATCTTCCAAATGCAATAAACTAGGGTAATCTTCCCATATAGCTTAGCACTGATCAATCTGATGAACATAGTACAGTTGTGTAAGTAAACTTACTGTAACAGTAGATGTTTGAATGATTACTGCAGCATTAGCAGCTCCCTCCCTACATCCCTCTTGTTTCATAGTGTATTGCCTGGCTGTGACTACCTATTTTTTATTGTTCCTAACATTGTCCTTTCATGGCTGAGCCTCCCTCATGATGTTGGCAAAAAAATTCTGAAGGTCTTGATGCCCAAACCTATCTTTCCAGTCAGCTCAGCCTGAGCTGATAGTTTGCGTGTGTGGATTGTACCCTGGAGCTTTGGAAGCTGGCCAGCTGTTATATCCTTGGCAGGATATAACCCATACAGGACTCCCTACTGAAATGATGATAAGCTAAAAAAATAAAAAGACCAAAAACACTGGAGAAAAGTGAATCTCAAGAATTGCACTTCTCCATTAAATTTCCTTTTTGGGGGTTAGATTGGGGTAAACGGCACACTGTCACAAACTTAAAGTTATATATACCAACTTTTTTTTTTTCAAAACAGGTTTATTGTTTTACCATATAAGAAAAATATCATAACAATTTTATACAAGTAATTAAAAATAGGTATTATTATAATATTCAACAAAACAACTAAAGTATTTACAAAGACATCCACTACAATCAGATCAATTAATTAAACTAAAATACCGTGCTATTGAAATTAGAATTTTTTTAACAAATTTTGTAAATTATCCCATACAATATAATATGATGTTTTTCTAGTTGTTCTCATTCTAATTGTGCTTATTTCCATATGGCACATTATATTCATAACATTTTTAAATTCATTGAACGAAGGAGGTGTATCTGAAATCCAATTTCTAGTTATTATTTTCCTGGCCACTGCTAGGATAGACCATAACAAGGGAAGCTTAATCTTTTAACACATTGAGGTACAGGTGTGTTGAATAATATAAGAGACTTAGAAATAATGAAATTATCTGTAAAAAGAGCCTGCAAAAATTCATTAATTGACTTCCAGTATTCTTTCAACTTCATACAGTCATAAAACATATGAGCCCAGTCAGCATTAATTTCTACATTACATCTCTTACATAGATTATCTTTATTATTTATTTTATTCATCATCAAAGGTGTATAAAAAGATCTATGTAAAAATTTCCATGTATAAAGTCTCCAGACAATGGAAGATGTAGTTCTATAAGCAGATTCCAATATATATTGTTTATCTTGTTGAGTTGGTGGGTCCCCATTAATAGAGGTGAAATAATTCCAGTATGAATCTACACTGTAAAAAGTTTCTTGTCTGATAATTTTATGTATATATGAAAGTTTACCTTTATCAGAAACTTTATGCTGTAAATTTAATATCAAGTAATCAATCAGTTTTGGAATAGATTCTTTAACTGTTATAGACATTAGATCTAGTCTATCAATGAGATGTTGTCTAAAGATCTGAACCTCTAACCAGCAAGTTTCTCTTAGATCAAATTCTTGTTTTAAGAAATCTAGATTTTTAACTTTATTATCAGATATCAGCTGATACCAGTACTTTAGATCATTATCTATAGCTAAATGAGCTCCTTCAGAAGTAGATGACATAAGCATACCCTGAGTATACATTATAGGGAATACAATAAAATTCCATTCCCTATACTTAGGGTGCATGAATATAAAGTTACGATAACTAATAATAATATTTAATGGGTAACAAACCATATGTTTAGGTGTAATAGGTGAAGTACAAAATTCCTTTAGCAACCACAACATGGAGTTATTTACAATCATATTTTTATGTGTTAAGGAGATTTTCATGAAGTGCATACTAATTAGCTCCCAATAATCTTTCCATTTTGATATATGACTGATCTATTAATAAAGTAATAACTTTTATAATAGAAGAGATAATATATAAATTAAAGTCTGGAAAAGAAATACCCGCTTGAGACCAGCTATTAGTATGTTTCTTTAATGCAATCCTAGGTCTATTAGGTGCCCATAAGAAATTTAACATTAGTGTATTCAGTTTCTTGATAATTATTTTTGTAGGTGAAAGTATTATTGATTGTATTAAGTATAAAATCTTGGGGAATATTATCATTTTAATAATTGTAAGTCTCTCCTCCATAGTAAAAACATATTATTCCAGGTATTAAAAAGATTTTGTATATTAAGAAAACAGGTATTATAGTTATTATATATAATAGATTTAATATCTTTAGATAGTATTATACCTAAATAAGTTATCTGACCTGAATTGGGTACATATTTAGTAAAATCACTAATGAGAATATTTTTTCGTGTATATAGGTAGTATTTTAGTTTTTTCTTCATTGAATATTAAACCAGAAATACTTTTAAAATTCATCATTTTATCAAATAAAGACTGCATAGAAGAATTAGATCCTGCTGATGTAATTTGAACATCATCTGCAAAAAGTTGAATTTTTGATGTTGTATTTTCGTCTATTTCAAAACCCTCTATGTCAGTACTGTTTCTAATCAAATTAGCCCAAGACTCCATTACTAAAGTGAATAATAGTGGAGAAAGTGGACATCCTTGCTTTGTACCTTTAAGAATGGGTATTTTTTTTGTGAAACATATGTTCCTACCTTAATATAAGCCAGCGTTCCTTTGTATAAATGCTCAATTAAATTTACAAATGCATCAGAGAAGTTTGTGCATTTCAGTAAGGTAAACAGATAGTCCCAACTTACTGAATCAAATGCTGAACCTATATCAAGACTAATAAGTGTTAAATCTTTCTTTTTCCTATTTGCAAAATCAATTAATGTTAAAGTTCTTCTTATATTATCAAAAGTATTTCTATTTACAATGAAGCCCGTCTGATCTATATCTATAATGCCGGGATGATTGTCTTCAATCTATCAGCAAAAATACTCATAAACATTTTATAATCAACATTAAGTAATGAGATGGGTCGATATGAAGAACATCTAGTTGGATCTTTATTAGGTTTTAAAATTGGTGAAATAAATGTATATTGCCAAGATGGGGGGGTTATTAACTCAGTTTGGGCCAAAATAAAAACTTATGTATTAATGAATATGTAGTTTTAGAAAGGATTTTATATATCTCTGGTATAATACCATCATTACCCGGTGCTTTGTTTGATTTAAGCTTATTTATTTGTGTAATAACTTCTGTATATGAAATACTCTTGTCCAATAGTTTAATCTGTTGTTTATTAAGCTTTTTATTCATGTTTGTGGTTATAAACTCCTTTATTTTATCTTTAGGTTCCATGTTAATGTTGTTATGGTTAATCTTGTGAAAGTGATTTCTAAATTCATCCAGTATTTCTGGTATACTAGAAACATTCTTCTTTTCCTTAGAGAAAAGATTTCTTTGATATGGTTTTGTTTATTCAATCTTTTGTTTTATTTTTAAGTCTATGTAAGTATTTGGGGCTTATTGAATAAGACAAAACTTGTATTTCTCTAAAGTTATTTTAACTTTATGAGTTAAAATTTCTTTGTATTTCTCATTTAGTTTGTTTATTTCTTCAATAACTTTCTTGTCCATAATATTTTCTTTATTATTATGTTTATAAGAGTCTAATTTACTTTGAATATCTAACAATTCCTTATCCCAAGATTTCCTTTTATTATTATACCATCTGATACTTTGTTCATATAGATATGATTTTAAGGCATCCCAAACATAGACAATGGAGACTTCAGGAGTATTATTTATGTCTAGAAAATGTTGTACTTCTGAAAGTATATATTCTTTATAGTCTTTTAGCTGAGTTAAGTATGCTGGTATCCTTTTGATCTGAACATTATGAGTACTTTTTATCATGAATTCAAAAACAATTGAGTTATGATCAGATATAGGACATGAAATGATTTTGGAATTAATTAAATCTGTTACCATCTGGTTAGAAATAAAGACCCTATCTATTTTTGAATAAGTTTTGTATCTGTTAGAAAAAAAGGTGTATGGTAATGATTTTGAATCTGATTATTAATATCATTCAAATGATAAGAATTAGCAAAATCATTTAAATGTTTTGCATTAGATGTAATTCTTCTTTTCCTTATAGTGGTAGTATCACTTTCATGTAGTATACAATTAAAATCACCAGCTAAAATAATATCCCCTATAGAGAATGATATGATCTTATCAATATGATGTTTCACTGTATTAATACCAATTCCAGGTATCCAATATACATTAATTAAAGTGTAAGTCTTCCCATTAATTTGTATTGTAACCATACAAAACATTCCTTTGTCATCCTGAAAAGACGTAATGGTTTTAGGAATGGGCATACTTTTATTCCATAAAATAGCCACTCCTCTTTTTTTCTGAGTGTGCTCTGAACTAACCAATACTGTATACTTATTAGTGGCTAGTTTATCAATATCTTTTTACAAGAGATGGGTTTCTTGCAGGAAGACTAGATTGGCCTTGTGTAAATTAATGTATCTTATTAGGCTTGCCCTTTTACACGGATTATTCAATCCATTAATGTTTAAAGAAATTCCTTTTAAAGATGTCATTTGGCATTTTTAAAACTCAAGAATCTTATGATCGAAATAACAAATAACAAGATAAATAATGTTACATCTCCTCTTTTAGGTGTACCTTTAAATATAGCTGTATTTATTAAATCTCTTATGGGATTTTGTATAGGATTCAATTTTGTTTGTAGTGACAATGAGTATACAAAATATATTGTGGATGTCAAAACTATATACATATAACAATGAACAAGTGAAAATAGTGTAAGGATTAAACCTTGCATCCACCCTGGAGTTGAAAACTCCAACTTAGAGTAGTATTTACTACTCAAGTTAACCCCCTACCCTAAGCAGCAGTACCTCAGCTACCACCTTATCAATTTAATACTAGTTATATTTAACTGAGGTTAACAGTTTTCAATTCAATTATCTATCAAGACAAAACTACACATTTGGTAAAACAGCATCATATAAACTAAAATAAACTTTTTTTTTTTTTTTTTAAAAACTGTTCATACTACTATATAGATCTATGTAATATATAACACTTGTATTCAAATAGCATTCAAGTAATCTTGATGTTAGAAATCAAGAGGAGATAAAATTAGGTTCTAATATTCATTTAAATCAAAAACTTTGGCTAATATGATTCAGACATTACATATATTAAGATGCATCTATTTTCTGTCATGTGAATACTATTAACAGCTTCCAAAAAAAAATCTTGAATTGTTTGTATATGAGCATTTACTTAAACTCAATATTGTCAATAGAGTAAAATATTGTATTCATAAAAATTATTATAAATCATATTGCATAGTTATGCAAATTCTCAGAAACACTTGCATTATTAAAAAAAAAAGCCATCACACACATACACACAGACACACACACACATACACACACACATACACACACACACACACACACACATATATATATATATATATATATATATATATATATATATATATATATATATATATATCTGATCTCACTGAGTTATGTCCTTGTTAAGCACTATCCTACTTGCTGTCCCTAGAATAAATCTGTCTGCTTTATAGAAAATAATGCACAGCAAACACATTTTAGTAACCAGATTTTACAATCATGCTAACCTACTGCTTTAAAATATATCACATGACATTTCTTCCAGAATAGAATTATAAAATTGTTTATGCTTGTCAATCAGATGAATTAAATGAATTATAATAAAGTATATGTTTGGAACAGAAGTTTTTAACACAGATTATTATGCTGCTGTTAAGTAGATTTTCAAAAACATTTAAATAAATGTTTCATTTTCTATGCCTTCTAAAATAAGACATTTACTTACTACAAGAAACTACATCATTTAAACTCATTATAACTGACATTTTATGAATAGAGTATTTTTCCTGAATCTGTGGTGTGTCAGTATGATAACTAGGTCAGAGGTTATACTAACTGCTTTCAGTTTCTCTGTGAGAATTCTGTGAGTTGAAGCTTTTGAAGTAGTTCATGGACACTGTGCATGAGACAGCCCACATCCCAGATTGTCTCCCTTAACATTTTGGCGGGAAACTTATTAAAACTTGTGGCAAACATTCATTTTGTCAATAGAAATTATTATAAATCATATTGGATAGTTATGCAGATTCTCAGAAACACTTGCATTATTATATAAAAAAAAAAAAGCCATCACACTCACACACACACATTTACTTACTACAAGAAACTACATCATTTAGACTCATTATAACTGGCATATTTTATGAATAGAGTATTTTTCCTGAATCTGTGGTGTGTCAGTGTGATAACTATGTCAAAGGTTATACTAACTGCTTTCAGTTTCTCTGTGAGAATTCTGTGAGTTGAAGCTTTTGAAGTAACTCATGAACACTGTGAATGAGACAGCCCACATCTCAGATTGTCTCTTTTAACATTTTGGTGGGAAACTTATTAAAAACTAGTGACAAACATTCATTTAGCAGTGTAAATGCATCTAAACATGACAAAACCTTCACAATGTATTCCACAGATCATTACAGCCTCTATGTAAGTGAAATTAAGCCCAAAATTACCAACAAGCAATAAAACTCAACATTCTTCTCCCAACTCAATTTTCATACAAATCCTATTATTCACTGTGCCCACACAATCAAAAGCATTTCTATATATTAATAAAGAAAAGAAAAGAGAGTAGAAAATAAAAGCGAGTGAGGCAGAAATAAAAAATGTAAGAGAAAGCTGTAAGAAGTATATACAATGGAATGTTACTTACTGTTTATATTAATAGAGTTAAAAATAAAACATATTATTTACTCTTATTTAGTTCTGATTATTATTAGTTAAAGCATAACAGATTATTTACAAACAGGCATAAGCAGTATAATCAAGAAAGTATAATTAGAAATAGCATTTGAAGAACTTATAAAACTTTTACAAGGAATAAATATGTTATTATTCTATTAATGATATTTTCATTACTGTTCTCTCCCTGCCCTCCCCCACCCTTTACCCACTACATAATCTAAATAGAATGTCATTGTTTAAACAAAGAAAATAATAAAAGGAGAAGGAAAAAAAAGGTAAAGATAATGTATCAAATTACTAACCTTACTTCTTTTCAGAAAGAGAAACAAATTGAATCACAGCTTGCCATTAAATCTTCAGGTATTTTGACTGGTTATGAAACAAAACATTTCTTTGCACATAGAGAATAACTTTGATTAACTCTTTTCCAAAATATTTGTGGCTTTCTGGAAATGCAGGAACTATATTCAAAAAGATTAATAATGAACTAAAATGATGAGAGAGAAAAACATATAACAAATCATTTGTTTTTTAGTCTCTTCTTCTTCTCTGAAGTCTTCCACGAAGCTTCAGTTGCCAATCTCTTTAATGAAGAACTAGCCCATTCCATTTCTTCTATTTTATCCAAAATCCTTTTTTCTTTGACAAACAGTAAAGCAGAGTCGAAATCATCGAAAACCTTAGGACCATCAGGAAGGAAGATTTTAAGCTTAGCAGGAAACAGAAGGTATGTTTTAAACTGTGCTTTTTAAGCTCCCTTATTAGTGGCAGAAAAACTTTTCTTTTAGCTATTACCATGGAAGAATAGTCATTGTCAAAACGCACAGTTGTCTCATTAATCTTAATAGGAGCTTTAGCCCAAGCAGATTTAAGAACCATCTCTTTATCAAAAGATGATAGAAATCTAACTATAACTGATCTAGGATATTTTTTGTTAGAGTTAGTATTAGCTATAGATCTATGTGCTCTTTCGATACCAAAAGAGAATGCTTCTGGTAAGTTTAAAGTTTTAGGGAGCCAAGTTGTTAAAAAAGAAGTAATATTGTTACCTTCAATATTTTCTGGCAGTCCAAAAATCCTAATGTTATTGCGCCTAGATCTATTTTCCAGGTCATCCAGCTTTGTTTGTAAATGTGTATTTTGTTTCAGCAGAAACTCAATGTTGATTTCCTCTTCTTGGATTCTATTTTCCATGTAATTCACAGCTTCTTCTATGCCTGTCATCTGGTTCTTCTGTTGTTGCAGGTCTGTATGTAACAGGTCTATTTGTTTTGTAGTTTTTTCTATGAAGGTGTCTATTTTAGTATCCATTTTATCCATTTTATCAGTAAGTTGCTGGATTATAATTATCAGAGACTGAAGTTCTTTCTTGATGCTGGAGTCTTGAGAATTTGTCTTACTGGAACTCATTTCAGACTGATAAACTGACAGGAAAATTTCCACAGTGATTTCTGACAGGAATATTGTTAAGATTTCCTTTCTTTTTTAGATATAGTTCAAGAACTATATAAAACAAACGTATTTAGAAAGAAAATTACTTCAAAAATTAATTTTTAAAGTAATTAATTCCTGTCAGTGTAATGAAATTGGTGGAGCTGAAGAAATCTGCTGCTATCCTGTGTTCATCCTTGGCCACGCCCCCATATATACCAACTTTGAGGTCTCCACACCTTGGAGAAAAGGGAATATTCTGAGAATTGGCTTCTCGGATTTAATATACCCAAGTCCTTTCTTTCAGACTTTCAGTCTCCATATTTTGGGACTTGCTGTAGTGGGTCCTGCCATTTTAAATGGTTACCCTCATATAGCTAAGTCTGCAGCAGTGCTCATTTGAAAATCTACTGATAAGCAAGTTTATGCACAATTGTGCTCTCCTTCAGTTCTGACTTCTTTATCACAACAGCCAAAAGCTCTAAACACAAAGTAAACAAAACAGGTGGAAGAGAACATCCTTGTCTCATTTCTGTTGACATAAAGGAGGTTCATGACATTCCTACATAATTCTTAACTTGAGCCTTAGATGCATCTTAGATAGCCATTAGAAATGTATTTATTTAGTTATTTATAGACATTTGCTGACCAGGAAAGTCCAGCAGGGTGAGAAACCCATTTTCAGCAGATGCCCTGGGAGAAAAGCTCCATACAGAAGTAAAACATAAACAATGACATGATATGATAAATAAATACATAGGGTCGTATTTAAATCTGTATTAGATAGAATATAATTATAAGAGATATAAATGTACATACTCGATTTACATGTTGTGCAAAAAAAATTAGCATCACTTACAACATAAGATTTTTTTTTTAATATAGGTAATAGATTGGAGTATATAGATATTAAGAAACACAAAACATTAGATGGTTCAGGAGAGGAAAGGTAGGTGTTAAGAATAATATTGCAAATAGATAAGTAAGGTGTAAGAGTGAAAATTAAATGTTTAGAAGTAGGTAAAAGGTTTTGGGGGATATTGTAGAATGTTATATTAAGAAAGAAGTTATTGTGATGGGGATATGAGATAAGAGGGGTAAAGGAATGTAGTAAGTAATTAGTAGGTTGGGTGAGTAGGAGGAAAGGTGAGAAAAGACAAAGAATAGTGGAAGGTGGGGGGGATTAGTTGTCAGTTGTAGAGCTTAGGCAGTTCCATGATTTGGATAGTTTTTTTTAAGTGTAAGCTTAAATATTTTGGTATTGTCTGTACTGGTAACATTGGTAGATTATTCCATCGCTTAGCTATGGTACAGGAGTAGAGACATTGACCAGCTCTCTTATTGGGCTTGTGTACATCTAAGAATTGTTTGTCAGCAGACTGATAATTTCTAGTGGGAATGTGGGTATGCAGTATAGTTTGTAAGGCAAGACAGCTATCGGGTTTGTATATTAGTTTTTGTGCAATGGTGAGTTGTAGGTAGTTAAGATAGTGGGGGAATTCTAGCCAGTTTAGCTGTTTCAGAGCATAGCAATGGTGAGCACAGTATAATGAGCCTGAAGCAAAGTTTGATATTTTGCAGTAGCAAGACTGTTGCTTGGCTTTGAGTGTCATGTGTAGATTAGTAAAAATGGGAGCTCAGTAGAGTAAATAGGAAATCAAATAGGTATTTGCTAGTGTCATTTTGGTACAAGGATTCATAAAGTTTTGGTGTCTATACAGTGTTCCTAGTTTAAAATGATTTTTTATAGCATTATGCATGTGTTGATCAAATGAGAGTTTGTTGTCTATGGTGATGCCCAGTAGCTTAGCACTTGTTACGATTTCAATTTCTGTTTTGTTTTGGGAATAGAGTTTGAATTTAGATGTGTATGTTTTTGGAGTAAAGAGTAAACGTTTAGTTTTATTTGGGTTTAGCAGTAATTGTGCATCGCTTAGTTATGATTCTAATGAGGTAAAGGAAGTCTGTGTTTATTGCAACAGGTCTGGTATGTTGTTAGAGAAAGAAATAATGGTGGAATCATTTCCATCCTGGATTAATAATGAATGTGCTGTGGTTGCAGGCAGTGTGTAGATTGTTGATGAAAATGTTAAAGAGGAGGAGTCCAAGAATGGACCCTTGTGGGACTCCTATTTTGTTAGTCTGGTATTGAGATAGGTATCCTTTTACTTTACACATTGTTCTCTATTAGATAGGTAGCTATTAAACCAGAGCTTGGTGGGTATTGAACAGCCTAATGATGATAATTGCTACAGTAGTTTGTTGTGTGAGACTGTGTCAAAGGCCTTTGACACGTCTAGTAATAGTACAGCAGTATATAGGTTAAAGTCTCTAGCTTTGTTGACTACATCCAGTAAAAGAGATAAGTGCGATTGTTGCACTGTGAGCTGGCCATGTTGAATGGGTAAAGGAGATTGTTATGGATTGCATAATTTAGTAGTTGTGTATGAATATAATTTTCAAGTAGTTTGGATAGAGGGCAAAGGATAGAAATTGGTCTATAGTTTGTCATTTCATTTGATGTACCACCTTTGTGCAATGGAGTTGTAATAGAGTTTTTCCAAAGTGTAGGGACTTTTGATTCCAAAATGGAGTGATTGATAAGAATGCTGACTGGATAAGCTATTGAGTCAGCAGTGAGTTTTAAGTATTCTGATGGAAGATTATCAGCAGACGAGGAACAAGATTTTAGCTTGAGGAGACATTTATGAGTTAATGAAGTAGTTACAGGTTAAAGAGACAATGGCGGTGTTCGAGTACTAGCTGCTGAGAGATTCTGATACTGTGAAGGAGAGGTATTGTTATTGTTATTGGTTGTTTGAGAGAGAAAGGGGAAAAGGGTTTGTTAGAAAAAGCCGAAAGAAGAAGAAGAAGATGAATAAGAGTAAGAACTAGGGTTAGAGTCAGTAGCTAACTTTGCTATGCTGTCGATGAAGTGGGAGATAAACATACTGGCAACTTCAACTGGAGTTTTGTCTGGGTTAGCAGAGAGGGTTTGTGTGGACCCAGGGGTAAGATGTGATGTAATGTTTTTCCAAAACATTTTTGGATTGTTTTTATGGTTGATCAGTTGCAGTAAAAAAGTTTTTTTTTTGTTAGTATTGACTGATATTTCGCTTTATTACATAGTTGCCTATAGTTTTGGAGATTTGCACCAATAAACTAACATGTAAAATGAAACTCCTTGAATTGCATTGTGTAATAAAAACATTTTGTATAAAGCATTTAAAGTTTCTATACCCAATATCAATAATGACTTTCTATTCTTTTGTCATATCTCCACCATTATATCAGTTTTCTGAATATCATGTACTGGAGAGTTTAAGATATTACACAGATTGTGAGTCTTTCTTGCAGTTTTTACTGAATGGTTTGTATGTGTATTGGCATTCATATATGAGGTACAAGGTTGAATTCTCACCAAGGGAAATTGGCTAGGTTTAAAATGGTCTCACAAAGGCAGTTAGCCTAGTCCTAATGTATGTGTAATGCTTTTTCTCTCTACTTGGATGGTGTTTGGGATGTATTGCAGGCGCTTTGATGATTATGGACATCAGCTGGGTTTAAAGCCCTATGTTTCTAAAATATAGCCAGACAATTCACTTATACTGTACTGATGACGTAAAAGAAAAAAAAAATCCAAAACATAGCATATCTACAGAGAGTGAGGCTTGACTTTATTGACTTGAATGTAACCATAAAGACTTAAAAAGTAAATAGAAAAAAGCATGGGCATTCAGAAATCATGTATCTGAAACACTGCTAAGTCCATAAGGAGTCATTTGCATATAGCTCATGGGCCTCCACTACAGGAAGTTTAAGATATTACACAGTGAAAATTTTACGTTGACTGAGTCTTTCATGTAGTTTATATCTATATATATCTAATATATATATATATATATATATATATATATATATATATCTGCATGTGCGTGTGTGCCTGTGTGTGTGTGTGTGTGTGTGTGTGTGTGTGTGTGTGTGTGTGTGTGTGTGTGTGTGTGTGTGTGTGTATATATTTATATATACACCTATATATATCTAAATACATAGAAAGACAGACATATAAATATGTATTCAATAAAATTCTTATCATGTTTTTTGTGCTTTCTAGTCACTCAGAAAGATTACACCAAGTGTTCATGTAGTCTACACTTTGTGGTAACCTTTATGAGTCCCTGTCAATATTTAAAGCTGCAAGAATATCAGTAGGAAAATTAAAATTGGAGGAAGAATGTGTGCCATTTGTCTGTGTTGTCTGTTCACTCAGAACAATGTACACTTAGTTTAAGTTTAGGCTTTATTGAATCTGGCCCTTAAAATGTATATAGTGAATAGTTACATAGTTACTGTGTATGCTGCATTTTGCTCCAGCTATGTAACATTTTGCAGTCTACATGCTGAAAGATGTTTTTAGAATTGTGTTTTTAGTTATAGTGCTGACTGCTTACTTGCTTGTAAAACATGCTTCCATATTGATCCCTCCCCATTCTTACATTTTTAAATGTCATCTTTGCTATTGTTTGTCTGTTTTACTATCTCATAGTAAGTCTGAAAATGTCATGTTGGGATCAGTGTTGTAGGTTGGTTAACAAATGAAAAATAAAATAAGTAAAATGGAGTTTGTATGAGTTCCCCATATGCAGAAGGCATTGAGCAAGTTGCAGACACCCACAAACAGAATACGATTCATAGAGCATTGCTGCATATATGTGAAACATATCAAAATTTACAGAGAAATTGTGATAAAGGCATTCAGATGAGGAAATGTATGTAAATACTGTGCTGATGGTATGCCAATGGGGAACCTTTCTTACCTTTTGCAATTCATAGTCAGGTTTAATTAGTGATGAGGAGATGTGGGTTGGTGTACATCCAAGGGCTAGACTGGTAATGGTAGGGCCAAGGATATTACAGCCTCCAGGGGGTAGTTTTACAGTTCACTTTAGAGCATTGGCATTAACATCATCAGCCCTATGTTTTCCATTTTTACATGAGGTCAGGGTGTTGAATCAACAGTTGTCATCTCTCTCTCGATTCAGTACTGCACTGTTACTTTGTTTAGCAGTCATGCCTGACTGTCTCTAGTCTTCATTAAAACAATCCATCCATCTTTCAGCAGGACACCCTTCTTTCCTCTTGTCTTCTTTTTGTCTGTCCCAAACATTCTTCACCAGATTGTATTATGCTTTCCTGCATGTGTGAATAAACCACTGTAATCTGTACTCTTTGACCCTTCTCTGCAATAGGAGCTACTTGTTCTGATGTCCTCATTTCTTCATCTGTCTCATAGTATACATCCTAATGCCCATTTCAAGCACTTCAACTCCATTACCTCTGTCTTTCTCAATCCATCACCTCTGTCTTTCTCAACTGCTCTGCCTTAACTGTCAAGGTATCTATATCATACAGTAGTACTGGTAGCACCACTGTTTTGTGCACCAAACATTTAAGCTTCTTTGATGTTCTTCTGTCATACACTACACCTGGCACTCTGTGACAGTTGGCTGCAGCTCCTCTGATTCTAGCTCCGACCTCCTCATTCTGACTTCTTATCCACTGATCTACCCTCTTAAATACTTGAAACTGTTAACCTGTTACACGATTTTCCCTTCTATCTCAAATCTCAGCTTCGCCTGATTTTCTCCTTTTGCTGCCATAACAACTGTCTTATCTGTGCTCAGTTTCATCACATGTGCCTTCAGTTTTGCATTACATCCCCCTATCATTTGCTGAAATTCTTATTCAGTCTCTACATGTAATGCCATATTGCATACAGCAGCTTTGTTCATATCTCCCTTTCAGTCTGTTTGCTAATGTAATCAATCCATCACAAATATGAACAGCAATCCCTTCAGTCTGTTTGTTAATGTAATCCATCACAAATATGAATAGCAATGAGGTCAGAGCTGAACATTGATACATACCCACTCTCACTGGTAAAAATTCTATTAGTGCAAACACCGTTATACTTGTGTCATTAGGTCATTATACATAGCCTGCAATAATTCAAAAAATGTTTCTGGTATTTTGTAACCATCACAGGACAGCCTAAATCAACTTTCTTTGGACATTGTCATATCCCTTCCCAAAGTCTAGGAGTGTCCAGTTGGACTCTTCTCATTTCTAGCTTCTTCCCAACTAGCTGTCTCACTGCAAACATTAGGGCAATTGTGCTGCATCCTGATTTGAGTATGAACTGCTCATCTCCCATCTTACTTTCTACTACTCTGTGCATTCATTTATCAGTCATCCTCTCAGAACTTTCATGCAGTGTGACAGCTGTTTGATACCTCTGTACTGCCCACAGTTGTGGATGTCTCATTTGTTCTTGTACACTGGCACCAGGATGCTTATTATCCTGTCATCTGAGATGCATATGCCTTTCTCTCATACTGCTATGACTAACCTCAGGAGCCATTTCTTCCTTAACTCACACAGCATCTTTATTAATTTAGAGGCTGCCTTGTGTGCTCCAGGCTGGGATCTTTTGAATGTGTTTTAGGAGGCTTTGGCAGATCTTGCTTTACTGCCTCAGCATAAGTAATGAACCCAGTGGTATGTTTTGACTGATGTAGTCTTGTGGATGTAGGATGCATAGTGGATTGATACAAGAGGTTTGCTCCCAAGTTTAGTAATTATTTACATCTCTTGTAAGTTATCTTATCAAATGGTAGAAGCAGTGAACAGTCAGTAAGCATAAGGCAGTTACTGCAGTGCCTTAGAGCACATAAAGCAATCAGACTTGCCACAGATGTGGTGCAAGCAGACTGCTAAGCCATGTTGCCAGAGGGTGGAGAACCAGAGCTTGTCACAGTATTCAAAGGTTGGAGGGAGACTATTATAGTAGATCTTGAAGGGTCTATATTAGAACATCGAAGTTTTAAAACTTCGAATGTTCTAATATTGAACCGTTTTGAGCGAACGCTGAAAATAGCGAAGCTGCAGAACACCGAATTCTTTCATAGGGAAAGAATTTGGTTGGCCGGTTCTGTGGCTTCACTATTATCAGCGCTGCAGTGGAAATTTAGGGGTTGGGTTCAGGTAAGTGTGCGATTGTGTGGTTGTTAGGATTAGGGTGCGGGTTAGGTGAGTTAAGGTTAGAGCACAGGTTAGGTGAGTTAGGGTTAGGGCGCAGGTTAGGTGAATTAGGGTTAAGGGCAGGTTAAGTGAGTTAGGGTTAGGGCATGGGTTAGGTGAGTGTGCGATAGTGACGGACCTTAGGGTTAGAGTTTGGGTTAAGGTAAGGGGATAGATAGTAGTGTATGTATAGTTTAGTGTAGGGTTAGTTGTAGGATTATAAGTATATGTGTGTGTGTATTGATGTTTTTTAAGTGTGCTTGTGTTGTGTGTATGTGTTTCGGAACAGCAAATTTTTTCCCAAGGAAAAAATTGCTGTTCTGAATGTTCGATATTATGTGGTTTAGATATTTTAGGTTCGATGAAATAGCGTTTGCTATTTTCATCTTTCAATAACATTATATAAACGTGATCTTGAAGACTTATGGATGAAGTATTCAGGGTAATAGACTTTAGTTAGTTTACTGGTAGGTAATCTAGCAGTAGTTAGTGAAAAGAAAGAATTAGATTTGCCAAGAATAATGAATCATGGTGTTTCACCAGTTGGCTACTACCTGGATACTAGTGCTGCTCTCACCAGAGCTACACTTAGCTAGGAATCAATGATCTTCTGATCCTCCTCCCACCAGAATCACAGCCGACACCCTAATGGCAAGCTGTGTCCTGAAAAGTAGTATTGTGACAGATGTTGCTGAGTTTATTACTCTTGCTATAGTATTCTTTTGGTAGATATCCTGGACAGCACATAGAGCAGCTCGACTCAGTGGAAAGTGAAGCTGTAAAAAGACCGTGAAGAGATTCTCACTAAAACCACAATCAAACCAGTCATGGAAGTCCCATACACATTGTCCAGTCACTGACCATTAGGAATCAATGTTCCTCTAGTCCTTCTCTCACTAGGAGCAAAGCAGTGTCATTACTCCCAAACTTATTCATAAAAATCAATGATCATGCTTTCCAGTGATGAGTAATCTGTAGGAAACTTATGAAATAATGTTCTTCTGCTCCTGCAAAGCAAGACAAAGCAAAGCAAAACAAAGCAGTAGTATTAATTCCTTGTTAAGTTGCACAAGTAAAATGCTTGCAGGCAAAGTGCTAAATGGAGTCAGTGTAACTGACATAAAACTTGATTTTCACTGTTCCTGCTTTTGAAGTTATTCACTAATTACAAACACCTAAGCAATTCATTAACTCTCAGTCATGATTTAGTTTCTTTAGTAAATACTGTGACTGCATCATATTAATTTGCATCATGCCATTTAAAAATTCTGAGTTATTTATAATCCAAATGATACATTTTTATTTTGCATATATCATTAAAACCATTACCAGGATTTTTTTGTACAATTTGCAAATATGTTATGGAACATGTTATAACTAATCACAGAAACTGTGATGTCAAGAATCTTGCTATCCTTGACTCCCAGTGGTTTGGTTTTCTGAAGGCTAGCTTCTGGCTATTTAATCTGGTAAATTCTTTGAAAAGGTTACAGAGACTGTAGATGGGAGCCATGCAGTGCATGTAGTGTATCTTGACCTCTCTAAAGCCTTTAACATCATTGTCTATGCTTGTTCCTCAGGGCTCAGTACTGGGACATTTCCTTTTTGATATTTACTTTTCAGATCTCCAAGCAGAGAGCCAAGAACAAAGTTTGCAGACAACTACAGAGTGGGGGTTGTTGCTTAGTCACCCTAGGATACTCAAACTCTCCAGAATGAACTCTCCCTAGTGAAGTCTTGTTGGACTAAGAGTGGGCTCATACTAATTGCTAAAAGTATGGTATCATTGGTTTTGGTAGATGACTTTTTCCCTTATCATACTGTCAAGTCTACATGTTCTTCTTGTTGTTCTTCTTTTGGCTTTTCCCGGTTAGGGGTCACCACAGCGGAACTCCGGTCCGCTAATGATTGGCAGTAGATTTTTACGGTGCCAAGATGCCTGCTCAATGCCCAACCTTCAAGGAAGGCATGCCCATTCTATGCATTCGAGCACCACTCGACTGTGGGGTGGACATACAGACTCCACACAGGAAGCGCTCCAGCCGAGAATCGAACGGGAGAACCTCTTGCTGTGAGGCAACAACACTACTGCTGCACCACCGCGGCTACTGTCAAGTCTACATACCTCCTCAAAACAAAAATGTACTTAAGGACCTTGTTACTCGGGTTGATAATTCTTTCTCCTTTGACCATCATAGAACAATAGTTATCTGGAAATCATTTTATTTAGCTCACCTAATTTCCAATTGAATATCAAGGTCTAATGAGGTGATCTCTTCCTTATACACAGCATTGATCGGAACAGTTATCAAGTACAACACCGCCTTTGGGATGTATCTCACTAAACAATATAAAAAAATAGAAAAAAACACTGTCAGTATGGTTTATGATGTAAAATGCTTGCAACTAGGATTTTGTTGCTGTGGCTTGTTTTCATTTATATAAATGCATGATTGCTTATGTCATAAGTGATGGTTTAATAAAGATGATTCTTGTTTATTGATAAAAGAGGGAAGCAATTGAATAATTTATGTAATGTTGTTTAAGTTATATGATATATAGCAATATATGTGAAGTATGATGTTTGCAAACATGAGCTTGTTAATGCAGTTTGATTACTTCTATGTACATATAAATTTGCCTATGTCACAAGTGATAATTCAATAAAGGTGTTAAGAAAAAAAAAAAAGAATAAAAAACAAAGGTTACTAACTAAAAAGATCACAGGCTGAATTTCATGAGCTACCAAGAAAGTCTTGAAGCTTTATCCCTGCATTCAGTGTTTTATTTTAAATTTAACCTGCTTATACAAAATTGCGTAAAAAAGCATCAAAAACTAGAGATGCCTTATAGATCCAAACACTTTCTCACTGACACAACTAAAGCTACATTTGCCACTACTTATCTCCTCCCCCACTTCTTTATAGTGCCCCCATCCTTACCTTTGGCATCACAAAAATCAAAACTTGAACAATGCTATAACAAAGTTGCTAAATCTGCAGTAAATATCCCTTTCAGAACCTTCCACTGTATATTTATTTATTTGACATTTATTGACTGGGTTAGTCTGATGGGGGCAGGTGCCTTTTTGCATTGGAGGCCTAAGGAGAAAAGCTCCAAATTACAGAGTATAACAATTAATAACACAAATATGTACAAGATAATAGCAATCAAGATAAGAGTACATGTATATAGTTTTCTGCTTAACAAAGTTTAAACATGAATAGCACAATAAGTACAAAGTTTACAATCAGCATAAACAGTATTCAAATATAGTTTTCAGTTTTGCAAGCTAACTGATGAATGAAAATATAGTTTAAAATATAACTGTTTCACCATACCCATAGTCACAGTAGTGTTACCTGAAGAATACAGACAGAAGGAGGAATATAGCACTAAAAAGCCTAAATTGGTTAGAACTATCCCATGAACTAACAGATACGCAGCTTCTTACCTCCTATAAAATTATCCAGAATCTACCTGCTTGTCCAGCACAAAGTAACATTCTACACAAAGATGTTCCCAGTCAGTCATTACAATCCAGTGACCAAAAACTCCTGTCTGTCTACAAAGCTCTCAAATCTGCTGGGCATTGTCTGTACTTGTACCATGTTGCTAAGGCCTGGAAGTCCTTATCTCTATACATCAGGTCAATAAACTCCCTCCCATTCTTTAAAACCATTCTGAAAGACTTCCTAGTGAAAAGCTGGCTCTGTTCTTGCTCAACATGAAGATAAAATATATCCCTAAATGTGGACAAATACCTATTCATACCTTACATCTCCTTATTCTCCCTTCTTCACTCAGTTCCTCACTTCTATCAATTTCTTTCCCCTGGCTTTTTCTGTAAATATAACATAAACCTACTTTTCTCTCACTTTGTATTGCAATTTCTGTTAGTACTATACTAACTTGCCTCTAATTTCTCTATAAACAGGTGAAATTTTCTATAACTGTTAAATCATATCTACTCTTAACCAAAGTTTTCATATTATATCTAAGTTGGTATAATTATCTAAACTGTAATTGATTTTTGTATTATTTTTAAAGACCGCAAAATTGTTGTTATTAAAATGTTTTGTAATACTTTGGAGCTTTACTTCCTGGCACACCTCTGAAAATGGACTTCTACCCAATTGGATTTTCCTGGTAATCAAATGCCAATAAATAAATAAATAAAAATGGAGTCTAAACACAGAGTGGTTCAAGATTTCCTTTGTATCTAATTGTAGAGATTGCCAAAGTTTAGTTACAAACACAGAGTAGCTGTGATCATAACAATGAAGTCTAATTGTGAGGCTCTGGAGAGATCGTCTCCAGATGTTATATTTGAGTGCAGCTGTGATAAGTCTCATGACTTGAGGTGATGAGGTGCTCTGCTGGAGTAACTTAAGAAGCAGTGAGCCTAGAAGAAGGATTTTTCTGTCAAGTAATGTGGATTCATTTCATTTTAGAGAGAGCGAGGCAATGGTGTCATAGATATGAAGAGATGCATTTGACGTGGCATATTTTGTTGCAGATGGTATGCAATATTGTAGTGTTTTTGTCAGAGTTTGTGGCTAATATTGGTAAGCCATAACCTGGCTGTGCAAACAGGATGCCTTTGTCATTGTTTACTTTGGTGGATGGACTGAGAGAGAGAGAGAGAGAGAGAGAGACAGAAAGATAGAGAGAGAAGGTTTTTATGCCCAGAAAGGCAAGTAGCTGAATTTAGATTTGATTTTACCAACATATTTAAAAGAAGTGGTGGTTTCTATGGCCATGCTGCTTATTAGAGAGTATATCATATTCTTGTACATATGTGGTGAGTTGTTAAGTTGTTTACAAATAAGTTTCTAAGAATTTTGTTTAGAGAAGAGAATGTAGCGATTAGCTATAAATGATTGACAGTGATGGGTTTTGGCCTGTTTGGGACAGGTCTGACTAGTGATGCTTTCCATATTGTTGGCACAGAGTTTGATGTAAGGCAAATATAATAGATTTGAAGTAAACAGTTGACAATGCAGTCTCTATGATCATGTAAAAACCACGGGCAGAGGTTGTCAGTGTGAGCAGGTGAATCAAGAAAACCTTTCTATACCAATGACATGATTTTATTTGCAGGAATTTTAGTCAAATAGAAGGATGTTAGGGAACCTGTGGGCCTGGAGACTATTAGGATACTGTATGGTGGGGGTTGGGTAGATGTGGATGGAAGGTTTGTGAATTCTTTGAAAAAGCAGTGTTTGGTGAACAAAAGTTTATTCAGAGGAAACCCTGCCTACCAGATTGTTAACTTCATGCCAAAACTGCTTAGGGGAGGGTAGTTGGGACCAGCACTAAGGTAAACTGTCTTTGGAGAACAACTCAAGTAGTGAAAACAAAAAAACTCCAAAGAAATATGGACACACGAAGCGTAAAAAAGGTTTATTAAACTCACAATCACAGAGCGTTTGGGTAAAAAACCCTTCTCAGTTTCTTTTGATGTTAAGGATTTGGCTTTGTGTCTATGAGTTTATAGTATGCTAAGTTTATGTAAGGAGGTGTGCTGATTTCTCTTTGCCGATTTTATCCAGTTTTTTCATGCCTCTCTGTAAAGTTGTAAAAGGGCTTTAAGCTCTTTGATGAGCCATTCAGTTTTCCTTTTTTAGAGTCTAGCACCCATAGAGAAGTAGCTGTTTTAGATGTAAAGAAAATGCTGACATACCTATAATTAATGAGCAGCAAGTGAAGCATTTCTAAACCTGTATATGGAGTATAAATTTAGTAAAATTCAAAATATTTTATTTATGCATGTAAAATAAAATTTGGATATGGAGTGTAACATTACTACGATACACACAAAATTGGTACCTGTATTTCACTCAACAAAACATAATATCATATCTATTAAAAAAGACAAGTAAAAAAAGAAAACATCTTGCATGACCCCTATGTATTTTCAGATGTTGTATTTTTTATTTGTAAGCAGTTTTCCAAGTCTTAAGTTTAGATGATGACTTACAATTTTGTTTTAAGTTGACGGTTGCTACTGTACAGAAAGCTTGTTTAATGTGAAAATAGGATGCATTTTATTGCAAAATTGCAATTATGCAGACTGTGAACTAAAGGTGTAGGTAGACGTGCATACACACATGCACACGCACACACACACATACACACACACACACATATATATATATATATATATATATATATATATATATATATATATATATATACATATATGCACTAACAAACTTAGCTGTCGATTGGACTATAAGATGATTCCCATGTATTTGTATGCAGCTCCCTATTACGCTGTCACAGATGCAGGTTGTTGAATGCTTCTTTGTCGAACTGAAAAGCGCAAAAAGGCAAAATAGCGAAGTGGCTTTTCAAAGAATTCTTTTCCTGGGAAAGAATTTGCTTGGCCACTTTGGCTACTTTGCCATTTTTGGGGGTTGTGGGGGGGCTATGTAATGTTTCACAGTTTTTTTTTGTTTGTTTTGGAACAAAGGTTTCAACGTTGCAAGCTTTTGCTTACATGGGGTTGATTATGTGTCGTTCGCTCTTCTGATTATGCAATATCATAATATAGACCCTTTCCATGTACAGCATTAAAGACGAAACTCATCAACTGCAGTTTGTATGTTTAAAGCTTTTTTTTTCTTTTTTTTGTGGTTCATTTGAGGCCTTTCATTTTTTCTGCATCTTGCTTCTATAGCCGCATCTTGCTTTAATACTACAAAGTTTATATATCATTCTTGTTGGCTTATGGTGTCATGTGACTAGCTGACATTATCCATTGGGCCACTAGGTGTCAGTCAGCCTATGACATCAACAACCAGTTGCCTGATATCTGGGCTTCCTTGAACTTTAGACCGGCTTGCTATCCAACCATGCCAGGACCTTCACATATCCTTCCCTTAAGTTCCTAATGTGTAATTCCATTTTCTGTGCTGATTTTCTGATCTTTCTCATTACCATATGTCCACCTCCTCACTGCCTATCCAGTCACTGTTGTCTGAAATTTTTGTGTATCCAGTGGCCTCTATGTCTGTAGCCATGCATTATGGTTGTCTGTCTGCCCCTGCTGACTACACTTCTATCTCTATCCCACCTATAGCCTTAGATTCATAGATTCATATGTATCCAAATAGGACAGTGAAGGCCAGGAATTTATAAGCTACCTCTGTCCATAAGGGACATGGCTGCCAGGCCTGGTGTAAATTTCCTATTTCCCATCTACTTGTCTAGGTTGTGCTTAAACTGGTTTATAGATGAACTTAGCTTCACATGGATGGGAATCCTGTTCCATAGGAGGGTCAGTCTCTAGGACACATATCTGTCTCTCCAGCATGTTCAGTTTGGGTCACAGACAAAATTCAAAGTCCTTAGACCTTGTATTTCTGTAAATCTTTGACTTATGAATATGCAGGAGATTCATAAGTGTGGGTTTTGCCGATGCCTTGTAAGCCAGGCATAGATCACCCTTCAGCAAACTATAGTAGACTGGGTAGAGGGATAGTGGTTTAAGGCACTCTGCACTCACAACTTTCTCCACTTACCTTAATTTTTTTATATATGAAAAAGGGAAAACATTTCCTAAAAAGGATCACCCTTCCTTCCCCAAACTTTTCGCATCTTATCAGTTACGCTTGTTGTTCTCCAGTTTTCTACTTTCCTATCTACCTTATCTTTTCCCCCATTTATATGATGAACACTGATGATACTTTGCTGTGCCCACAGTGGTGTATCTAGTGAACACTCTGCTGCCAATCTTGCACCCGCAGATGTAAGTGCACATTGACTTGACCATGTACCTGCCTTTCTTGTGATATAACATCAGTCGTGTACCCTGCTATAGTTCTGTTCCAGCTGCTGCACAGCTTAGCCATGCTTGTCCTGTCAGCATATGCTTCTCTTTTTTATGTGATCCTTCACTCAGGTTTCTGGTGCCATTCAGAGTGCTTAATACATGTCTGATAAACTGTGTTGCCATCTGTGTAACAAATCAATAGAAAATTAGTGCTACACAAATGTGCATCTATGAATCCCAACTTTTGTGTTAACTCCAGTAATGAACTGAAACTGTTGTGGATCTGTTTTGTAGCCTAAAGCTTCACAGCCTCATAAATCCATGAAATCTGGAACTCAAGTGAATAACATAGCTTTCAACTGTACAGATTTTTACCTCATATTTTTGGTGTATTCTTCATAAAATTTGTGGTTTGCTGGCAGATCACTATGGATTGAAGACACTAAATAATGACATAGGTTTGAGTTTCAGACCTAATATCTTTCAGGAAATGTATGGTAAATAAATTCTGTTAATCTAGCAACTTTTTATGTTTATAAGAGAAATATTTAAAATCTGTTCATATTTTTAGGCCTTTGTCCCCCCCATTATTTTAAGTTTTGCCCAGATTTCTTAGACTAAGAGGTTGAGAGGTATGATAACTATATTTGTCAGAGACGTAGAGAAAGCCAGAAGTTTCACTTTCCATTTGCTGTGAGTACATTGTGTAAAGGACCAAGGAACTGATAAAATACAATTGTGATTCATCTACTTTAAATAATCATCTGTCAAGTGCCTGAATAATAACCAGGTAATTATTGTGCTTGGAAATCAACAGAAAGATAAGCATGTTATACACCTTTCATGTTTGTTACAATGTAATCTCATATTGCAGCACCACCTCAGCCAAGCTGTAATACACTTTGTGCTGTTAAATCAGATAATACCAATGCATAACATATTATATGCTCTATATTTTCTGTCAGTGGTGTGCTTAGTTCAAGTTACAGTAAACTCTCAGTTAACCAGCAGCCATGGGGATTGGTAGATGCCGGATAACTGTAGTTTCTGGTTGCTTGAGAGTTCTTATTAAAAATAGGCCTGACTAATACTGTACCCTATACTATTTGTTTGGTATGACTTGTTTTTAGGTTGGGGAGAGAGAATGTATCCCTATCTTCCCTTTTAAATCTCTAAAACTCTAAAAATGTAAGGCATGTTTCTGAGGGGGGGGGGGTGACAGAAAGTGCAATACATGAAATTTGTACTGTATTTCTTTGATTTTTTTTTTCTAGTTACTTGAGTTTTGGTTAACTGAGAGTTCACTGTATCTAATTATTCATTTGTTATTAATCAGTTTGCTCATAATGAGTTTGTCAGCTTGTTGGGGCATGTTACCTCTTTTGATAGTGATTTTTTTGTTCGTTTTATATACAGTCTAGCCTACCACCGTCCTGATCTCTAGACTTAACATTATATGATGGTAAGGTTCTTAATAAGGCACAAAGCTGGTGACAACCATTGTGCTCTTGTGTCGGTCAATATCTGAGCAGGGAGACTTATTCACTGTAGAATCACTGACCATTGCCTAGAGGTTGTGGAGCCAATACCTATTCAAACGTCTACATGAGCTATCTGAGAAGCCTGGTGTTTACTTCAGCCCTATGAGTGGTTCTTGCCCTTTTCAAAGGCAAAGGACACATACGTGCAGTATGTTACTAATTATCTATCTACAATCTCCAAAGTGTTGCAAAATACAGAACTCACATTCATAACTGTATCTTTCACCCTTATTTTGAAGTTGTCATGACACCACATTTTTATATTATTTAGTAGCCTGGATGGGATAATATCAGGAGAGGGATAACATTTTGCTTCTGAACTGCAAGGGCGGCAATGAAAGTTCCTAACAGATCTACATACTTATTTAAGTATGCCCTTGTTGTAAGACTGATCTATTTTCAAATACTGTCAGTTTTGTAGTTTTAGATGATTTCTGTAGTTCATGAAATTTCTTTGTGTCCTCAAGGTGGTGCTGGTTTAGCTAAATTACTGGTTCTAGGTGATTTCGACATATGGGCTCACCCTTAAGAGAAGTTACTCTCTCAATTGATACCTTAGCTTTGTCTGGTCACCTCTGACTTGAGGATCTATATCATGTTGTTGAACTTTTAAAAGTTCGAACATCATATGGTCGACAACATATGTTCGAACTTTAAAAGTTCGACAAAAAAAAAAAAATGCAAAAAACTTACCTGAAGGTTGTAAGCAGGGGGGCAAGCCCCATTGCACCCCACATCCCCCAACTACTTAAATATACCAACTCCAAGATCGCACTACATTGCAGGAAAGGAAAAGCTTCCCTTACGTCGATCTCCATTGTAACTTTCGAAGTTTTACAAGTTCAAACATATGCTTTAGACCATATGACATACGAACATGTAAAGGTTCAACAACGTGAATGAGACCCCTGACTAGATGCTGTTCTGACCACTACCTAATTCATATTATGGGGTCTTGACGGACTCCCTCTGAGATACAATGTACAATGGCCTTTAGCCTCTTGTTGTAACTTATTATGAAGATATGATGACAGCAGTTGTTCAGAGTGACCCAATGCATGGGCAAGATGCATGAATTCTGGTTTGACAAATGATTTCTGCAAACTACAGTGATAAGGTCAAAGCCTGGAGCATCATTAAAGTCAAACTCTTTGATCAAGGACAAGTTTTACCTTGACATGTTTTTGACTATTCATTATGCTGAAAATTCACATAAAAAGCAATATTTTTGTTCAGAAAGATTTCTACTGCTCCAAATTGATGAGCTAAGCCTTAACACATTGTTGATGGACTGTACAGTAAGTCCACTAGTCAAATAAAAAAATCAAACATTTTCACCTTAGCAGTGTGATTTAGCTCTATTTTTTGTGAGTAACACTAAATTTATAGATGACAAACTCTGCATGGACTGTTCATAGGGCCAACTATTGATGTATAACATTTAAAGGATATGAGCAAACTGTCCATTCACAGCTTATGAGTTGATCTCAAGCATACACCTGTTAACTTGAGGGCTGCACTCTGGTTCATCTATACTAGTTCATTTCTTCAGCCCTATCATGAGGTCCTAAGTCTCCTTACTCTCTCCAAACAGCAGCATCCTCAGTACTTATAACATATATTTTGTCATCTAATCCAAAAGATAGTCTGATAATATCTGTTCTTATGAAACCATCTTTGGAACTCAGTAGCTGAAGACTAGTTGGATAATCATCACCCCATCCTTAGCAAGACAGGACTTTCTTTGGCTATATTTTTTGGGGAAAATAGATTTGTTGCAATTTGAATCTTATTTAATCTCTCATGATTACATAAATTAAAATAAAACAATATTGATACTATTTTATCTATCACATTTTTTCAGATTTTCCTCAATCGCTTCCCGCTGTGAGCTAGGTCACCAATGATCCCTGGCACTGTGCACATTAACTGGAACTTGAATATTGTATAATCCTAATATTCCATCCCTGGCTGACTGAGTTGCATTAAAGCTGCCTGAATAATTGAACCCTTCCAGGTACCTGAACTCCAAGACCCCATTACTAATCATTAGCCTACCTGTGTTATTGCATTCCATACTGCTTATATCCTATGTTAAACTCTCCTCAGTGTGCATGCTGCTAAGGGATAAATCATATCTGTACTTCCACAGCCCCAACATATCAACTGTAGAAATAGGAAATCTGCTGCACCCACTGGTTGTTGTGTGAGTAAAAACTTTCACCCTGAAACAAAACTCCTGTTTAAGTCCCCAGCAGAACCTTCAATAGACCTGACACATACCTTTTACTCCATTGCTCTTTTATCCTTTACCCTTTCCGATCTTTTCTGTCTCTTTTTCCCCAGCTTCTGCCTTTACCTTTATTGCTATCCTTCTGGTTGTATCGCACTTTTCTGTTGAACTGTCTCTGTTTACTTTTTCCACCCCCCCTAAATGTATCAAAGTCTTCACAATTTTTTTTACCTTGACTATTCCCTTTGCACTCTTCACTGACTGTCTCTTTTCATTAAGAGCATTGCAGCCATGATGGTACAGCCTGCTCAGATCAGCTCTCTCTACACTCGGGCTTCACTTTGCTTCCCTACCCTACCTCCACTTCCCACCCCCCACATACTCAACATTTATACTCTCTAAGCTCCATCCCTTTCACCTATAAACTCCTCCTCTTCCTGTCTGCTTCCAACTGAAACTCTCATCCTTCTCAGCAATACGTCTTTCCCTCAACCCTAGCTAACTCTCTTCTATTATATATTCCAATGACCTACATTATCTGCATTCTACTACATATATCTTCCCCACCAACAATCACTAATTAACATCCTTATTACCTCCTCATCTCTTTTTTTTCATCCATTTTCCAAACTTTCCCTAATACTTTCCATTTCCTTCAAGCTTCCTCTACTTCTGGTACTCTGTTCTATTATCTTGCATCTCTTTTTTCTCCTATCTTACTTCTCTTTTTTCTCTACTACTCCTTAAAACATGTTTACTATCTAACTCTCTTCTTCCTTTCTTCTCCCTTTTCTCTACTTACTTGTTATAAAACTAATATCTCACCTACCTACCACCCACACTTATCCACCCTCTGATCTGCACTGACAAACCTTACCTGGACATAACACCACCTAATCTTTTTGAACTTCCAGACTTTTACACTTTCAAATACAGACCAATCAATACCCACTGCCACCCTCACAAAGTAAAGTGTGAACAAAAAATAAACAAATACAAACCTCCAGCTCTGTATACTTGTTTTAGCAAAATCTTTTTAAGTGGAGATATCTACCCTAACCCTGGCCCTAACACCTTTCATAACCAAAATACCAACCCCATTTCCACTTCTCTCCCTAATGCTAAACTGTTTACCAAAAACCCAACTATTATCTCCCTTAACATTGGTCTACTTAATAAAATCTGTGAATTTCACTCTTGGTTTCCTCATTACTCCACCAACATAGTAACTCTCACAGAAACCTTGCTCATACATCATATCAATGATACCAAAATTTTCCCTCTTGGCTATAATATTATCCACTCTGACAAGTTACAGAAAAAAGGAGGTGGTGTAGCTATAGTATATTCTAACCATCTTGCCTTTTCTCCACTGTCTATACCCCCAAATTTCAAAAAGCTGAACTTATACTTACCAACTGTAGACTAAGTAGTCATAAAAAGCTATTTATTGTAGGCGACTATATCACTCATGGAAATAATATTCCCATACTTGAAAATGTTCTCTGCTGGACCTCCAACTCTTACTCCAATGAAACTATAATTCTTGGTGTTTCAATATCGATTGGCAAACCTTAACCACTGACTTCCCCTTCTCAAGCATTAATCTTCATGGTTTCACTCAACTTATCACCACCTTTACCCGTTACATTAAAATCACCAATACCAGCACCATCCTAGATTGGATGCTAGTTGTCACTCATCCAGTCAAGAAAAAACAGACAAACAGTTGTGGGTTTGGTTCAAACAGCTTTATTACACACAAACACATCAAAACTGAGGCTTAGTAACTTAAAAACTTATATACAGACTGACTACTGCACTCATACATGTTAACACTCTGGCTGTTCACTCAAAATGGCACTGCTGTTTGCACGTGCTCTCTATATATACGCATGTGCCCTAACTTTGAAATGCTTCCTAAAGACACAACATTCACTCTGATCTACATCCTCCCTCTTTGAGAAATAAGTCATGCACAGTAAAAATGACAATAATTATTCACATGCAATTGTACAGAAATCTTCTTCTTCTTTCAGCTTTTTCTGGTTAGGGGTCGCCACAGTGGAGCGCCTGTCCACTCATGACTGGCAGTAGAGTTTTATGGTGTTGAGTTGCCAGCCCAGTGCCCAACCTTCCACAGAAGGCACACACATGCACACACTCACACCTAGGGCCAATTTAGAGTGTCCAATCCACCTACAGCATGTCTTTAGGATGTGGGAGGAAACATACAACTGTACAGAAATAATCCTTTGATATGCACTTATACTGAACTAATTCAAGTGAAACAATCATGTCCAGGATGCTGTGTATTTTACATTAGGTCTGAAAATATGACCTGATCATGTGACATAAAAATTAGGACTGGGTTTAGCAACAGAGAATGCATTTAATGAATGTTCAGCTTCAGGGACATCTGGAAGATTATCAGGAATGGGAATAGGTACTGAGACATGTCCTTTAACGGGAACATTGTCTGGATTGCTCTGAGATCTAGAGTCTGTATCACAGGTATAATGCTGTGATATCGATTCAGACACTGGAAGAAGATGCTGTGATTTTTTTTTTCTGTATTCTATACACACAGATTCTGCTAAGTAAGATCTTGGCTTGGCACATACACCTCTCACTTGACCAATTCGATCAAAACCCTTTGCTGATTGCATCCTCACTCTCTCTCCTTCTATTAGTGGATGTAGAAATCTGCTCATTCTATCATAGTTGGACTTCTGGAATTAACACTTTTTGAATAGTTAGGCTATAATTACTCTGGTGTTTTTAGCTTTAGGCACCAAAAAACTGGAACTGATAGGCAAGGTTGTTCTGTTCTGCCTAGACAGAAGTCTCTGAGCAGGTGAGCCAAGTAAATTGGCATGGAGTATAGTGCTGAGATTAAGCAAATTCTAGAAAACATCAGTTTTGACATGCTTTCACCTCTCTAGTAATTGCTTTGCACTTTGTACTGCAGGTTCAGCTAGGCCGTTTGACTGTGGGTACTCAGGACTACTGGTAAGATGGATAAAGTCCCACTCTTTTGCAAATTTCTGGAATAGCTGACTAGTAAACTGGGCATTGTTGTCAGAAATAACTTTGTGTGGACTACCATAGACTAAGAAATGACATTTCAACTTAGTAATGACAGTACTGGATGGTAGGTTAGGTAACAAATCAACCTCAAACTAATTCGAATAAGAGTCTACCAACACTAAGTAATGTTGACTATTCCACTCAAATATGTCAGTAATAACTGTTGACCAAGGTAGTTCAGGAATCTGGTTTCGCTAAAGTTGCTCTTTTTGCAAATGTGGTATAGTACTTTTGCATACTGAATAAGATAAAAGTACTGGATCGATATCTTTTGACAGAGAAGGCCAAAATACTAGCCCTCTCGCCCTTCTTTTGGAAGCTTCAGAACCTGGGTGGCCATGATGCAAAATCTGGATGTACTTATATTGTAAGGAAGTAGGAATGACAACTTTAGGACCTTTGAAACTGATACCATCTTCCATCAACATCTCATTTCTGAAAGGAAAATAAGGTTGCACTTCTGTTGGTACACAAGATTGCTTTGACGGCCATCCAACGTCAATGAAGTGGTTGAGCTTTTGCAAAACTGGATCAGTCTTTGTATGATCTCTCAGTTCATCAAGTCATGTGGTGGAAAAATTATGCACTTCCATGACATCAAATTCAAAATTCTCTGCGTCAAGCTTTTCTTTTGTATTACTGGGCAATTTGGATAAGGTATCAGCTAGATAAATAAGTTTGCCTTTTGTATGGACCATTTTGAAGTTATACTTTTGTAATCTAAACATCATTCTTTGCAGTCTTGCTGGAGCTGTATGCATAGGTTTCTTCAAAATAGTCACCAGAGATTGATGATCAATCTCAATCTGGATAGCTCGGCCATAAATATAATCATGGAACTTCGAACATGTGAACACAATTGCTGAAAGTTCCTTCTCAGTTTGAGCACACTGCATCTCAGTTTGGGTAAGAGTTCCAGACACATAGGCTACTGGTTTATTCTCTTGAAGAATAACTGCACCAAGCCTGAACTTTGAAGCATCACAGGAAATAATTACTGCTTTGTGGACATAATAGTATCTTAACGTTGGTGGGCTGGCAATTTTCTGTTTCAATTCATCAAATGCTCTCTGGTGTTGTTCCAACCATGACTAGGTAACATTTTTGCACGTCAGCTCTCTTAAGGGTGCTGATAATTCACTAAAGTCTGGTACAAACATGCCCAAATAGTTAACCATACCAAGAAAATGCTGTAAGGCTTGAGCATTGTCTGGAGCTGGCATCTCAAGAATGGCTGTTTAGAAGGATCTGGTCATAAGCCTGAACTGGTAAATAAATGACCAACATAAGTGACTTCTGGTAACCTGAATTTACATTTCAGAGGACTGAACTTTAGATTCACTTCACATGCTCTTTCTAGAACTTTCCTGAGGTTTCTGTCATGCTTTGCTTCACCATTGCCTCCAACTAGTAAATCATCCACTATTATAGCACACGGATAACCTAACAAAATTTGCTCCATTGCATGCTGAAAGACTTCACTGGCAGAATTTATTCCAAAGGACATTCTGAGATATCTGTTTCTACCAAATGGTGTACTGAATGTAGTCAGTACTGAAGATTTGTAATCAAGCATTACTTGCCAAAATAAACACTTCACATCTATGACAGAAAAAACAGTGTTACTTGGCATGAGGGTATCAACTTCTTCAACTGTATGCGCAGGATGGTGAGGTCTTTTTAATGCTTTGTTTAAGTCTCTTGGGTAAATACATACTCTGATTTCATCTGTGCTTTTCTTATGAGCAATTGCCATGTAAGGAACCCATTCAGTTGATTCTGTAACTGGACAACTCACTCCTTGCTGCATCATTTTATCTAACTGGACTTTGACTCTGTCCTGCATAGCTATCAGAACTCTTTTTGCTGGTCTGACCACTGGACTGCCTCTGGGTCTAATTTCATGGAGTTCACAACTGGAAGCTTGTCTAGCTTGTCATAAAACATCAGCTCACTCTGAGAAAACAGCATCAGTGAAAATGGAACTAGGACATGTGCTTACATGATGGACTTCTTTGGTAAAAAAGCAGTTTCATCTTTAAACTGTCTCTGAGACCTAATAATGACTGTATAGGTCTTTTGACTACATAAAACTGCAAGCTGTAACTGTTCCCAGCTGAATAGCATGAAAACTCTACTGAGCTTTTGGTTCGAATCTCTTCACCTCCATACTCAACAAGCTTTGCACAATTGGCCAATTTAAGTTGCTCACCAGCTCTTACTCTAGCAAATGTTTCTGCTGACATAACATTGCTCTTTGAAACAGTGTCCACTTTGAGCTCTGTGGGTTTACCATTAATCAGGACAGTACAAAAAACTTCATTCTTTGCCAACAAATCCACTGCATTAACCTTTTTACCAACCACTGATACACCATCTACACAGAAAGTAGATTTGCAGCTTTCTATATGATCAACTTGCTTTTTTGAGTAACCTTTCTTAATAAATGTATGAGGCTTGCTTGATATACAAAGCTTTTGAAAGTGGTTCCGTTTTTTACACTTGTGGCATTGCTGACCAAATGCTAAGCATTTTCTTAGACTTGTGATTGGCACCACAATTATGACAGTTAACAATGAGACTTGACTTGGGTTTTGCTGACTCACCCTTGTGCTGCACTGAGTATGTCTGTTTTGCTGAACTAGTCTTAGAACTTTCTGGAAAGGTACGGGCTGTCCCTAGAAATCCTGCAAGGATAAACTTTCTCAGACCTAACAGACCTTTAATAGAGATTTAAACAAAAGCGCTAACATTGTATGTTTTGTCATTAAAGTATCTATTCTTTTTTCCAAATGAAAAAACAGAGCAGAGGTAAGGTTCCAGGCTTCTCCACATAATTTTATTACAAGAACACAAGCGCTTTCACCATCAGGCTTCTTCAAGTATAAAAAACATCACACACACACCTGTCTTTATACTGGCAATCATTTGATCACATGATTGAAAAAATGTGTCTCTTAAAGGCATAAGATAACAATTACATAAACTGTAACAAATACAAGATGTGCATGGAAATATCAATATAAAACACCAAATGGTGTATTAAAAATACATGCCTGAAACAAGTATAAATAATTAAAACAGAATAAGCAGATAAAAATACAGTGTTGCCTACAAAGTGGTCTATTCCTTAAAATAGGTCTCAAAGGCACATGGTCATTTAGACCATGTCCAGTGTTTGCTCTTAATTTCCCAATCCATTTTGTTTCTACATTCTCGGTTCGATTTTTAATGTCACCTCCCCTTGGGTTCACATGGCATTTGCCTATTACCCTATATGTGAAAATATGTTGTACATTGGTCTCCTTAATATGTTTTGCTAAAGGGTTAAACATACTGCCCTTTTTATGTGGTATAGATGTTCTCTAATCCTATCTCTTAGCAACCTGTCAGTCTTGCCAACATAAAATTGTGATTTTAGGTAGAGCAGATTATGACAAGAGAATGTTTTTACTATTAAGTGATGATACTTTCTACAAGGCTACTAACATGACACAGGTTAACAAGATGATTGCTCTTGTGCATGACACGATAAGGGAAATGGCTAGAATAGAGTTTATTGATGAAGGCTTACTTAATTATTTTCTTATATTTAATCTTACTATTCCCATAATCCAAGGTTCGCCTAAGATACACAAAAACAGGGAGAATCCTCCTATGAGACCCATTGTAGTGGGCAGTAACTGGTGTACAGAGTCTATCTCCATTTTTGTGGAAAAATTTTTGAGAAAACTTTTAGGACAGTCAGATCATATACTAAAGGATACTGAACAGCTTGTCAGAGATTTATATAAACTTACCTGTAAAAGAGAACAACAGGTTGGTATGAAAAAGGTGCTATTGGTCACACTTGATGAGGTCTCAATTTTCACGGTCATTACAAATGAATATGGGATTCAGAGTGTTGTTAAACTGATGACTGATGCTCAAAAGTATGACAGCAAAGCAGTGGGCCTGATACAATCTTTACTGAATTTAGCTTTAGAGAACAATTTATTTATGTTCAGGGACAATGTATATTTGCAATGTAATGGGGTAGCCATGGGAACATCATGTGCTAACTTTTATGCCAACGCAGTAATGCTAAAATGGGAACAAGATAATTTAGTTACAAGTAAATTCAAAGATGATGTCCTGTTTTTTCACAGATTTGTGGATGACCTTTTCTTGTTATGGGGTGGGGGTCAATAGAACAACTTGAGATATTTTTTAATTACATTAATATTTCAACACATTTTCTTAAATTCACCATGAATTGGTCCCTTAGTAAGGTAAACGTTTTGGATGTGTCTATCCTACAGGAGCTGGATGGCAAATTAAGTACCAAAATCTATAGGAAGGAATGCCATGCTAATAACCTACTGAGTAGAGATAGTATGCACCCCCAGTTTGTCTTTAGGAACGTAGCACAAAATCAAGCATATAGGGCTTCCAGAAGAGAAATAGATTTTACAGCACAACTTGATAAGACAGCTAGGAACTGGCAGAAAGGGGCTATGACCAAAAACTTGTTGATCAGTGTACTAACACTGTAAGAAAACTTAGACATAGCAGAGTCAGACCTTATTTTTCAGAACAAACTGGGGACAGTACATCCAATTCAAAGATTACACAGACACTAAAAATGTGCTTCAGTTATTCTAGAAATATAAGACAATATACAAACATTATAGATAGACACTGGAATATTTTGACTTCTGATCAACATATCAGTAATCTGATAGAAAGGCTGATCCACAGTTTACTTTTAAAAACAGGAAATCACTAAGGAGACAACTTTGTAGTCCCAGGGATCAAATTATGCTTAGTGACAATCCTGGGACTATACCCTGTACTAAATGTCAGTTCTGAAAGTTTATTGATCAAAGGACTGTATTTCAACATTCAGATACTGGAGAAATTTATACTCTTAAGAGTAAGCACTAAATGTGATTCCTGCCATGTGGTTTACCTGGCAACCTGCCAGACTTGTAGTAATTTTATGTTGGCAAGACTGACAGGTTGCTAAGAGACAGGATTAGAGAACATCTATACCACAAAAAAAGGACAGTATGTTTAATGCTTTAGCAAAACATATTAAGGAGACCAATGTACAACATATTTTCCCATTTAGGGTAATAGGCAAATGCCATGTGAACCCAAGGGGAGGTGACATTAAAAATTGAACCGAGAATTTAGAAACAAAATGGATTGGGAAATTAAGAGCAAACACTGGGTATGGTCTAAATGACCATGTGCCTTTGAGACCTATTTTAAGGAATAGACCACTTCGTAGGTAACACTGTATTTTTATCTGCTTATTCTGTTTTAATTATTTATACTTGTTTCAGGCATGTATTTTTAATACACCATTTGGTGTTTTGTATTGATATTTCCATGCACATCTTGTATTTGTTACAGTTTATGTAATTGTTATCTTATGCCTTTAAGAGACACATTTTTTCAATCATGTGATCAAATGATTGCCAGTATAAAGACAGGTGTGTGTGTGATGTTTTTTATACCTGAAGAAGCCTGATGGTGAAAGCGCTTGTGTTCTTGTAATAAAATTATTTGGAGAAGCATGGAGCTTTACCTCTGTTCTGTTTTTTTCATTTGTATCAAGACTGTGTTTGCTACTGAGGTACCTGGTTGCTGTTGGAATTGTCTTCTACATCTATTCTTTTTTACCATTCAAGTTCGTGGTTTGTAGCTGAAGAGATGTGGTGCATTGGCATTTATTGGATTTAGTTTGTTTGTTGTTTTCGTTTACAAGTTCAAAGAAGTATTTGGATGAAAAGTGCTTCATTAAACTTTTTGGATTCAGTCTTCAGTGAATTTGCTAGTTGTTTTTGTTTTAATTTTTTTCTTTTCAATCATTTGAGCAGGTTGGGATAAGTCATTGCTCTATATTCTAACTGTGCACCTCATGGCTCGACTTCTGGCTTCTTTCTGGCTCAGCCATTCTCATTTCAACAGAATGTCATTTAGGCCTGACAGTCCAGGTAAAATGTTGTTTTGATATGCTGCGTCTGACACCATGTCACTTTTCTGGTTAGGATAAAACAGACAAACAGTTGTGGTTTTGGTTCAACCAGCTTTATTACCCACAAATACATCAAGACTGAGGCTCAGTAACTTAAACTTAAATAAACTTATATACAGACTTGACTACTGTACTCATACTTATTAATACTCTGGCTGTTCACTCAAAATGGCACTGGTGCCTGCATGTGCTCTCTGTTTATATGTACGTGCCCTCACTTTGAATTGTTTCTTAAAGACGCAACACTCATTCTACTCTACACTAGTGTCAAAACCTAGATTATACCAAAACCCCAAAACACTCTCTGATTCTATCAGTGGCCACCTCTCTATCTTTGTTCAAAGGCTTTCCATACATAAGATCTGACGACACAAAAATAGAGAATGTTGCAGTCTCACCAACTTCTACCCTACAGAATTTAACAACATACTCTCTTCTATAAATTGGTCTTTCCTCTTTAGTCTACCACTAGATGATGCAGTTCAGAGATTCAACTGCATATTTCTGAATATGCTAAATTGCTTAGCTTCCCTCAGAAAGAAACAAGTGAAATCTCACCATTGAGCTTGGCTTTCTCATTCCACCAGAGCCCTAATGCGCAAAAGAGATGTTGCATGGGGTAATTGGCTAAAATCACAACGCCACACCCACCTCCTAACCTATAAACAACTTCATAACCTAACAAAAAAACAAGTAAAGTATGACAAAAGAAATTACTATCTAAATCCACAAATATACCACAAAAAAATCCCAAAATATTTTGGAACTCCATTGACAAGAGTCTTAACCCTCGTTCTCCCAGCATACCAAATCCATGTCCTAATCACTCTCCTTTTGAAACTGCCATAAAATGTAATACTTATTTTATAGACTCAATAATCACTCTAAGTCAAAACTGCCAAAATTAATATTTTACCCCACCACCCTCACCTCCCCACTGTAAATCTATTTTTTCTATCAAGCCCATCCATACCTCCTACATTAAATCTCTACTGTTAAAACTTAGCCCTGCTTTCCCTCAGCTGACAACCTACCAGCAGAATTCCTTAAACTATCTACTAACTCTATAGCCTACCCGATCTCTGTACTAATTAACAGATCTATTCAGGAATCAAGAGTAGCAACTATCTGGAAAAAATCTACATCATTCCACTTCACAAAGGAGGGAATTCTACTGAATTCACAAACTATAGGCAAATAGCTATTATATCTCCTCTGTCAACGATACTTGAAAAATTATACATAAACGACTTCTTGAATATTATCTTCTACATGAAAATCTACTCACCCCATTCCAACATGTTTTTTGTCCTAACCACAGCGCAATTACAGCCTTACTCTCAATTACTGTTACTATCTTAAAAGCTAGAGACAATAATAATCTGGTATCCTCCATTTTTCTTGACCTCTCCAAAGCCTACACTACAGTCTGTCACTCTAAGCTTCTTTCTAAATTGTCCGTCTTTGGTTTCCCAAACTCCACTCTCAACTGGTCATCCGGCTATCTCTCTAACCAGCAGCAATCAGTCAAGTGACTTTCTTCCTTTTCTCTTTTCCTTACAGTTAACACTGGATACCACAAGGTTCGATTATTGGACCCATTCCCTTTAACATCTTTATAAACAATCTGCACTCATCCTCCCCACAGTCCCCTCATACAATATGATGATGAGTCCACTATCACCAGCTTCACTGACTACCTCCCACACCTTCAATCACTCACTCCAAATTCCTTCAACTCTATCGAATATTGGATTAATGACAGCCAACTTCAGCTGAACCCCAAGAAAACTAAACTACTACAATATGTCCCAAAAATCAGTCTCACCTCAAATCTACCTTTACTATCATATCTCTTGATAACACTAAAATAGAAGTAGTGCCACATCTAAAGTCCTTGTTATTACCATCGATGATCAACTAAAATATGACTTACACATACAAAACTGAATTAAAAAACTCACAAAAAACTCTGCATGCTTTACAGATCAAAAAAATTCCAAGCCCGGGACTCTAGACTCCCTCTTGCTTAGGATTTCCTACTTTCCACTCTACCCTATGCCTCTCCTATATTTACCAACTTACAATCTAGCCAAAAAAACAAACTAGAACTCTTCTATCAGATTTGCTGCTAATCAGCCCTATAACTTTCACTACTGTCTATCTCTAAAAAGGTTAAACTGAAGTATATTTATGTAAATGAAATTTGTCTGTCCTCAGCCTACTTTCCATTATACAGCTATTTCACATTTCATGTTTTTTTCCATAGATAATCTGAAGTAAAAATGTAACTCTGTTTTGATTAACTTCATGTGTTATATTCTCATGTTCAGAGCTTTTCTCCTCAGGCCTCTGTTGAAAAAGGGCACTTGCCCAGTTGGACCTTTCCCAGTTAACAAATGTCAAAATAAATAAAAATAAAATACATAAAATTTATTTATACAAACTGTGGGAAAGCTTATCAGGCCCAGTCCTTTGAATGGGAAATAAATCTTAATCACGTGCATTTAATTAATGTTCAACATAGATTTTCCAAATATGAAGTGTGATCACATTTTCAGTAAGTACTGTTATCACAACCACATTTTCTGGAAGAAGAAAACATACACGTGGCTGGTCAGTTAGCTACAGAACCTTCTTCAGCAGCAGACATCCATCCACAACAGTCAGTATTTTATATGAACTGAAAGCAGCTGAAGTGACCTGACACTAGTTAATATGCTCAGTGTTCCACTGCACTGCAGTTTATGTTAAATATACTTCTGTTCAGGGGAAACCTCTTTCCCATCATGGCAAAGAATGAGCACCGAATGTATCACAACTATCTTAATACGAACAAGTGGAATGCTGCCTGACTTATTCACAACATTCTCAATACCTAGTCAACTAATTAACAAAGCCATATCAGACTTGTTAAAGGTAATATGGAATGTAATTCCTTACTGTTATGTGACTGCCTGCACAACTTGGCACAACAGGACAGGTAGATAATGATTTTGATAGTGAAACAAAAAAACATTTTAATTCAGTGGTGACCACTGTGTATCTTATGTATCGCTTTCGGTCTCTTTTCCATGTTAACAAACTGCTCATTTGAACGTTCAGGTAACTGTGTTCTCTGATAATGTCATGGATTTATTTTAAAATAATACTTTGCAATGATTAATGTCTATTTTCTCTGAGAGGTCAGCAAAACTTCTTCTTGACTTCCTACCAAACAGGTAAGTCAGTATTTAAAATCATACAAAGCTACAGTAAGCTACAGCTTTTCTTTTCAGGTATACATTTTAAAATAAATCTACTGGTCACTGACAGATTATTAGTAAGTAAAGTTTGTGCTTGCAGTGTATCCCACACATTCTGCTTTCACAAATGTTCCTTCAGTCAGAAAAACTCAAAATTAGTTATTGGCAGAAGTAGAATTCTAAGTACTAAATTCAGCTACCTGCTTACTTGCAGATCTCCTGAAACTATCCATCAAAAGTCACCGTCTCTTGCATCACCATCCTCGGGATTCATTAAGCTTGCACCATGCGTCGGAATAGTGTCGGTGATCTAGCACCAAATAGGGCCATCGAATGGTTGAGGTAAGAGCTGTTTCCACATGCACTACCGGCATATGCCAGAGCTGCGCAGCTCCCGGAGCATGTATGCTAATTACCCCATGCGCAGCAGTGTAGCATGCACATGAAGGTATATAACGATTCCTGAAGTTGTGCAGGCATAGCGTAAGCATGTAAAAATGTAAAACAAAAAAAAAAATGGTTTACATGTTGTCAAACATAAAATTGGAGCCATGAAAGTGGACCAAACTTACGTATTATAATGTATATATATGCCAATGGCTAAATATATATCCAATGGCATAAAACAACAGGCACAGCATATAAAAAATAACATTTAATTTCATGGCCACACCAACACAAAGTAAAACCGCAGTTCATCGGTGTGCAAATGGGATCATAATGAAAATATATTTAGATGTCATAAAACTGTAATGTAATGCAATTCATGATATCCCCATAATAGTCAATGGCATGCATGCTACACCACAACCATAGCGCAAGGATTGCTAAGGGTCTGTGACAGTGTTCCATGTGGTAACTATTAATTAGCAATCAATGACATGCAAATGAGTCAAGTAATACTGAATCGTAAATGTCCCGCCGGCATAAGGATGTACCACATGGCATAGTGTTACAACACTGAGGAGTGGCCTGGAGGTAAACATGAAATCAAGAGAAGGGCGCGCCACCATATCTGTAAGCACATTGGATCATTGCCAATCCATGTTGGGTGTTGCTAAGCAATGCCGCAAGATAGGACTGTGGAAGTAGCTATAGCTTTGTATAGCTGATTGCATACAAGGTAACCGAAAGTTCATGTGAACATGGATGAAAACGTGCACAAAACCCGGTAAACGGATGTGAGCGGCGTGCACCACAGCTGAAACAGGAGGGATACAGGAAGAGAATAAGGAAATGCTGCAGCATGGTAATTGGAGTACAAATGAGTAATTAACACCTAGAAACTTATAGTGGGCCATAGACAACAGCTAACAAGTCTGCTAGCAGCTACCTGCAGAACAGGAAAGGGGAGGTGCCGTACAGCTTAGAAAAGAGAACTGTCACAGCAGAACAAAGCAAACTTGCTGTAGATCAGCTACATAACACATTTCCCAACACAATCCTGGGTTGTGGAAGCACAAAACAAGAAAGGCGGCAGCTGGATGCATGCCTGACAATGGGAGGGGAATCGGGTTGAAAATTGAAGTAAAGTGCAATAGATGAATCACGGCAGACAAGCGTAAGTCAACACCAAAGGCCCCACAATAGCAGTACCTGCTGTAAAACCAATAATTAAGATACCCTGCAGCTGGAATAGCACAAACACACCCAATTACACAAGCATCATCCATTGCACAATAGTATAAGGTGTGAAAGCCCCACACACACTTGTGTATTCCCAGATACTCTGCACCATTGGTGTATACAGACGGGGAACTTTTAATATGTATATGTTAGGGGCTGCCATAGCTTTGATTCAACAGCATGCATTGGAGACTGACAGAGGTGTGGAGGATAATGCTGACAGGCATCTCAGGCACCGAAGGAGGAGACGAGTGTTCAGACCCAGGGTAACCTACCAGGGGCTACATGATCTGGAGATAGTAGAGCATTACAGGGTGGACAGGGACATCATACAGCAACTTGTTGAGCTGTGCCGGCCACCTTCAGAGCCAGAAGTAGCAGAGGGGAACACATCCCAGTGGACACAAAGGTATGTGTAAGCTTGAGAATATTAGCCACAGGTACCTTCCAAAGGCCAACTGGGGATATCATTGGGATCTCACAGGCATCAGCATCCAGGGTACTCCACCAGTTCCTGGATGCCATGTTACCACATGCCAATGAGCACATACACTTCCCCCGAATGCAGGAGGAGTTGGCCAGCAATATCCATCTCTTCCTCCATGTGGCGGACTACCCGGAGGTACTGGGTGCAATAGACTGCATGCACATACACATAAAGTCACCATCCAGTGAGCAGAGTAGGTGCTACATAAACCGCAAGGGATTCCCCTCCCTCAACTGCCAGGTCATGTGCAATGCCCAGGGCATTATCATGGATGTGTGTGCTGGCAGTCCTGAAAGCTATAATGACTCCCACATCTGGCATGCCTTATAGCTGTACCAGGTATTTGCCAGGGGGGACATCCCATATGGCCATCTGGTGGGGGATGCTGGCTATGCACTGGAACCGTGGATGATGACACCCATCAGAAATGCACACACAGCCACGCAAGAACACCATAATGAAGCACATGCAGAAACCAGAATCATCGTAGAGTGCATGTTTGGGATGCTGAAATCATGGTTCCGTTGCTTGGACATATCTGGTGGAGCCTTGTAATACTCTCCAGGAACGTGTGCCCACATCTTCGTAGTATGTGCCATGCT